>NW_022987720.1:1807277-2407277 GCF_902827165.1 Trematomus bernacchii | reverse complement strand
ATCTATGATAACATCTGTGTTTTGCTATCCGTCGTCGTCACAGAGCCAAATATAGAATCTCACAATACAGTGGATTTGGTGAGGCAGTTCCTCACGCATGGGTTACTTATTTTGTATTTTTTTTAAATGTTCTGCAATACATTAACCATGTGTATCAGGTGAAACTACATCAGGAGTCTTGCACTACCTGAGGCTTGCGCTGTGTGAGTGCACTACAAACTGGGAATTCAGAAAGATATCCTGTTAGAGAAGGGGCTCAGCCTCCTGTGATGCAACTTCAGATAGTGATGACATGCAGCTGCAATGTTAGAGATTCTTCTTCCTTTTAAACAGCTGTGACATCAGAACAACTACTAAAAGTCTCATTGCTGTATAATGTACAATGACCACAAATTATAAGGCCCGCTACGTGCTGGGTGATAAGATCAATATGGCTCTCATTTATTTATTTATTTTGTCAATTTATTGAACATGTCAGAAACAAAACATACAACAATAATAATAATATTTTTTTTTTTTCTTATAATAATATTAATTATAACAAATTCTCAAATGGTCTCCGTCATGTTTAACAGGGGCAAGAAGAAGCTTAAAAAAACGTTTCTGGTCCTACCCCCTCTTGCGTAAATGTTCCTTGAAATAAAAGATTAGTTCAATATGGCTCCTATCACTCCTCTAAAAGGGTCTCTGTGTTGGGCTTAAGGTGCGCGATTACAAACAGAGAGATTTGATGAGAGGTCCCTTCACCAGCTCCACAAAAATACTTATGGCCTTTTGGGACCATTGTTGCAGGCTTGACAAAAGCTGTTACACAGTCACTTATGAAACCCAATCAGAAAAGTATTTGCTGGCGTGGATTTCCAATCGGAGTTGCAGTTAGAAAGTGAGGACAGATTACTGCAGTGGACCTTAAAGCTCCTCTTCTCATCAGATGGCCATCAACACCGGTTCGTTTCAGATGTACTGACAGTTGGACAGGCCACGCCAATGTGCTCTTCCACTACAGAGAGGTAATACAAAGTGGCATCTTCACTCACAGGGCACAGGAGAAATGTGAAATTAGCCATACCACCTGCCCATGGTTTTGGCCACGCTTGCTTTCAAGGTAATGAATTATTAGGCTGAGTCATTGAAGGGAGCGAGACTTCACCGCCCTGCACAGCTGCAGCACTCAAACATTTCTAAAAAGTCTCATTTGGCATAAGTACTACAAGAAATAAAATGTTGCCCCGCTGCAAAAGAGTCCAGACTCATCTCGTCAGAGCAAAACTAAATTCGAGTCAAACAATGTTCCGTTCGATATTTAGTGGGCCATCTTTTTATTCGTGTCATTTTCACTCATCTCGTTTAAATCACAATTGATGGAAGTAGTAACTGTTGGAGTAAATCACCTCTATTGTAAAGATGATGAATACAGCCCTCAAGCTCTGAAATAAAGTAGCACTTAATGCAGGCTACGTACATAATGTAGGCTATTAAAAACAATCTACAGCCATGCTAGGAGCTGTGTAAAGCTGTACGAAGACACAGAGGGACTTTGAGCTGAATGCTTACATCAGCGTGACAACAGGCTCACAAATACAATGCTAGTATGCTTTCGTTTTTTACTAATATAATGCAATGCTAGGCATGTTCACCATCTAAGTGTAGCGTCTTAGCTTGCTAGCATTGGCAAATTAGCCTGAACCACAAAGAGCGCTCGGGCTGGTAAAAATGTAAAAATGTAATTGTTTGGTCTGGTATTTGGTATAAGAAGTTCTAAACCAGATAATACCAGATAAAACCTCCATTAAGTCTGCACTAGTGCCTCGGTTGGTCAGTCTGAGAGATTTCCCAGGCCTCCAACAGAGAAACTGAGGCTTTAAGCCTGCTTAGTTTTTCAATTTGTGAAGCACAACCAAAATATTTAGGTATCTTGGTTGACTGTTATGGGGCCCTTTGTACGTTAAATTCATTTATCAGTCTCTGGAGAAATTCCCTCTGGGGTGTGGTGAAACATTTCTATCGATGATGAAGACCGGAGGCTATCAAAACTGTCAGTCACAGCGAGGCTTAAGGGCTAAAAACATTATTAGTCATGCCCCCTGTGCCTCGTCACACGGAAAGTACATCTTTCACTCTCTCACTGCTTTCCATCATCTTAATACATGCCTAATTAGCGCTTAATAGGTCCATTTGTCACACTACAGGAGCATGGAGACCTTTGATAGACTGTGATTAATGCATGTTAAAAAAGCAGTTTGTACTTTGTCGTCTACATTTGATCTGAGATTTGATAGAATTATCAACTATTTAATTTCCAACTTGCATATTTATAAATAACATTTTGGTCTGTGTCATTTGGAATAGTTAGGTCATGCGTTTGTCGCTGGATAATATATTTTACAGTGGGTACTGTTTAAGAGACTTACGGCACAGTATGAACTGAAGGGTCACTTCATGTTTCCACTAAATGAAAAATAGAGACATTATAAAAAGGAGAACTCCAGGAAGTTACTAGAACAAACTGGAGTTTCAGTTTTGAGCGAAACTCTGAGACTGAGCTGACGACACACAAACTCTATTTGGCTTTTTGGTGTGAACGGACTTCTGATGATAACATCCTGCATTTTTGGAGCTCTCAGGACTAAAAGTCAAGATAATTGCTTCTTAGATTTTGAAATTTTTTCCCCCTAATTTGTAACGCTGCATGCTTTTTGGTAGACGTCAACCAAGCTAATAGTTAGGCTTGGGAGAATTTTCATAACTATAAGTAACTCTAGATGTCATATTAAAATATTTTGCTCCATGATTTTTTCCACTTGTATCAACTGTACAATGTCTGTAAGTAGAATATTATCTGAAGCTTTAATGAAAGCATAGCATCATTAATCTGAATACAACATCTGTAATTAGTTGGTCTACATTAGACAAGCCTCATACGTAACTCATAGTTCATTTGTCAAATTGATTTGGACATATTTGATATAATCAATATGTTTTCTTAGCCAAAAGGTTAATAAATTGATGGTTTATATCTATTCTAATATTGAAACGGTTTCATAAATCTGTGTTTTATGGTGTCATAAGCTCTTCTAAGTGAGGATTGCAGGACTGACAAAGTGCTGTTGGAGCACTTTTGATAAAACATTTAGACTTAAAATAAGTTTTGAAATTGGTGTCAAATGGGAAGTAGAAAATGTATTTGTAGCAAATAAATCAGTGGGGATTCCTTCATTGACTTTCCCTTTAAGGCACTCAGATGTCCACTGACTCTCACTTACTGTGATGAGAATGAATGAAGGAATTGCAAAGAGCTGCGGAGTGCTCGAAGGAAGTCCTCTATAAACTGTGTGACAGCCTACATATAATATGTAAAGGATCTTCAAAGGAGCCCCAATATAAATCTGCAAAGCCAGAAGAAATGTATGAAAAGAACAAACCCACAAATTCTTGTGAAATGTTATATTGTCCCACTCTTGACCTAACAATCAACATCGGCCCCTCTGTTGTTTCCACAACTCAGACTGCAAGGAATCTGGGTGTGACCCTAGATAACAAACTGCAAACATCGCTGCAAATACCCGCTGCTGCAGATACACTCTTTACAACATCAGGAGGATACGTCCCCTCCTGACCCAGAAAGTGACGCAGCTTCTGGTCCAGGCTCTCGTCATCTCACGCCTAGACTACTGCAACTCCCTCCTGGCTGGTCTACCTGCATGTGCCATCCGACCTCTGCAGCTCATCCAGAATGCAGCGGCTCGTCTGGTCTTCAACCTTCCAAAATTCTCCCACACCACGCCGCTCCTCCGCTCACTTCACTGGCTTCCAGTAACTGCTAGAATCCACTTCAAGACACTGGTACTTGCGTACCATGCTGTGAATGGATCTGGCCCTTCATACATCCAGGACATGGTTAAACCATACACCCCAGCACGTGCACTCCGCTCTGCATCAGCCAAACGGCTCGCTGCACCCGCACTGCAAGGGGGACCCAAGTTCCCATCAGCAAAAACACGTCGGTTTGCTATCCTGGCTCCAAAATGGTGGAATGAGCTCCCCATTGACATCAGGACAGCAGAAAGCTTACACATCTTCCGGCGCAGACTGAAAACTCATCTCTTTCGACTCCACTTCGAGCAATAACATTTAAAGAAAACGTAGATACTAACTAAGCACTTATATACTAACAAAGGACTGGCTTATCTAAAGCCTGTTGAGTATCACTTGAAATGTTTTGGCTCTATGAAACCTAATGTACTTATATGATTCTGTTTTCTTCAAGTTTGTATCTTGTTGGTCGAATGCACTTATTGTAAGTCACTTTGGATAAAAGCGTCAGCTAAATGCAATGTAATGTAATGTAATGTAATATTGCTGTAAACCATTTTCAAGAGCACCGTAGCTCTGATGAATGAATCAGTGTTTTCTTGCGCAGGGCAACAATACATAGTGGAAATTACAAATGAAGAAATTAAGCTTAGCGCAAGTTCAACCAGGAAGACCATCTTGAGTCATTCATATTCCCAGTTTACTACTCTCTCTTCTCTCAATCAGTGATCGGGGGCGTCACTCCCCAGCTAAACCTATCACTTCGCCTCTATTCCTTCCTTTTTAGAAAAGGTTACCAACTGTTCTTCCCTGCATCATGTCTGCACAGCATAACCCCATTGAAGCTGTTAACACCTACAGATATTTAGGCATCACTATAGATGAAAATCTCTGCTTCAAACCACATATTGACAATCTCTTAAGGAAATTGAAATTAAAACTGGGATTCTTTTTTAGAAATAAGGCCTACTTCTCCACAAGTGCGAGGAAACGGCTTGTAGCTGCCACATTTTTGCCGCTCTTGGACTACGGGGATGTTGTGTACATGAACGCCTCAGCTCACTCCCTTCATCTGCTGGACGCTGTCTACCATGGGGCTCTGAGGTTCATAACCAACTGTAAACCCCTCACACACCATTGCACGCTGTACTCTTTAGTCAACTGGACATCATTATCAATGCGCAGATCACTGCACTGGTACAAACTCATCTATACCGCTATGCTTGGACTGCTGCCCCTCTACATATCCACTTACATATCACACAAACAGTACAGCTATAGCCTACGATCTCAAAATTACATCACTCTGTCCGTCCCCTCAGTACGCACGGTGCTTGGGAAAAAAGCCATACAGTATCATACTCTGCCCCCTCGACCTGGAACACACTTCAGCAGGAACTTTCCACTACACGGCCTCGCTCGGCCCCGCTCGGTATGGCTGGGCCTCGTTAGGACTGGCTCACTTTATGGTGCATTTCCATTACAGTTTAGGAACTGGGGTAGTATCTATAGTAACGCAGTGTAGGCGGAGCCGTGACGTGATCTTCAGAGAACCCCAGAAAAACAACACAGCCGTTAGCTGTTAGCACTCAGAGCTCACAGCTCCTCATATATGTTCAGAAACTAGACAAAAGTTAAACAAGTACAAACCACAGACTGCCTGTGTCATGGTGAATACAGTCGCCTGCCGTCTGTCTGCAGACTTGACAAAGCATTAATTCATGGTTTTTACTAACCGGTATCAGTATGTTGTTACTTCGGCATCATTTTGAAACGTGTATTACAATTAAATCACGGTCAAATATGTCCATCTTGTTGTAGTTGTAGCCCCCTTGCCAGCGATGCTCTCTCTAGTTTAGCATACTCAGCCCGACTCAGCCTCGTTGTCTCTGGCCCTAGACCCGCGATTTTATGAGGCCAGAAAAACTGTGAATTAGGACCCGCCGGCAGGTACTAGGCCAAGTGGAAACGCAACCAAAGACGGGCCGCTGACGTCACAGCCCTCTTAAACCGTGCTCCGCGCTGTAGTGGAAACGCGCCATAAGCTGACCAGTTTGATGCCCATCACGGATTTTAAACAAATTTTAAAAAAGCTGGAGAAATCATCTGTGGGTGTTTGCATCAGCTTTATTTGACTACTGTATATGGATTTCAATGACTACTTTTTGTTACGATGTTGTATTTTAGTGTTGCCTCTGTGTTTAGTGTCCTGTCTGTCTGTAACTTTGTGTGGTAGTGTTACCACTGACAGGTCTCTCTTGAAAATGAGACCTTGTGCCTCAATGAGATTTTACACCTGTATAAATAAAGGCTAAATAAAAAAAAATAAAAAAATTCCCACAAGCCTATTATAGTGCATTGCTAAACCTTTAAATCTGCTCTCTCCCCTTCCTCACAGTTGTCATTTCAGGTGACTCAACGCAGCCCTGCTCCACCCCTTCCACCTTCCTTTCTTCCAAATCCAGGGTCAAGCTTAAACCACTCCTCTTCAGACCGACCTCCATCAATCCCTTCATGCCTCCACCACCACCAGTGTCTAGACCCCAGGGGGGGATTCATCGGTTCGGTTTTCCCCTCCCGAATGATATTCCACCACAACGGGGTCTAATCGCCAAACACCATTACATGCATCTGTGTATTCCCGGCAATAAATATATATCGTTATATCAAAAGAAAATCGTCTCTCCTGATTGAAATGCATATACGCTGCTTGCTGTTACTTTTAGGAAAATAAGCTCATTATTTATCTGTCCAGTTAAGTTTTAAATAGGGTTGCAATATCATTCCATTGTTGACCAATCTGCTGATCAATACCCTGATTAATTACTACCATCATCTATTACAACACAATATTCTGAAGCCATAGTTATTGTTTCCAAGCATCTTGTGTCTTGTTCCAAGATACGTTAACTCAAATGTATTTAATTATTTTACACCATAAAATAATGTTAACATTTTTATTTTGTGAAAAACAATAGAGAATGTGCAGATTGTAGATGGTTTGTAGTCTTTTTAAGCTCATAGATAAACACAAAAATACTTTTTATCTGAAAAGGAGCACCAAAAACATCCAGAGACTTTTAGGGAGTCCTCACCTCTAAAAAGAACCTTTGACAGAAATAGCCTGATCCTTTTTTAACTGACCTTCAATCGTCTGTTTCCTGTCGTCATTCCTCAACACCCATTTAAATGCATTTTTAAACTGTAGTTGAAAAGTTAGAGAGCACATTTAATAGTAAGCTTAAAGGGTGGGGGACACATTTTTTTTTCTTCGAGACTCTGGTGAAGTAGTATTGACTTATTTTAGTTTTTAATAATTGCCAACAAGCTTATGTCCCTCTCGTCACCAGTGCATTGTTTGTGTATTTGACATTCTACAAACAAACCCAGATCATACCCTTCAAAACTAATAAGCGTGGAGCATATTTGCATAATTGGAACATTTTCAGTGACTTTAACATGGGGCTCAAAGCAATGAAAACATTTTTGTAAACACACATTACACTGGAACTGGAAGTACTGTAACCTTGCCAGGCTAAGCAGCAATCAGCCATGATGAAGGTGAATTTAAACAACTCCTGCCACGCTTCCTGTACACGTTTTAGGCCTCATTTACTTGCTAGATTCTTGTAAAGTATATTGTGTTTGTGCCTTTTAGTTTCTATCGTGCTGCCAACTGACATAGCCATGTATGTTACATATTAATATACAGATACAAAGACATTTCTGGGCTGGGTCAGTCTTTTGAAAATACATTTTAATGGCTTACCCTCGACATCTACTTGAGGGTTATTTTGGTTCTCTTCACCAAAACTGGAGAGTGGATTTTTGCACTCCATTATTCAGAGAAACGCAGAACAAAATGTATTATGAGTGATGATGAAAAATCAGCATGTGCACACTGCCGGCACTTGGTCAAATCATTAATAAATAGCTAGCAGCTCTGTGAGGCTGTTCTTAGAAAAGAACCTAGTCCACAAACTAATGGGCGATGCCACTGTGACTATGTCCACTATGGTATTACAGTTTGCACATTTATTATGGACTGACTTATCGCCTATGCCGCTAATGTTGCTGCAACATTATTGCTACTTCCCTTAGGGAACATGGAGGTAACAACACTGAAAATGATCAGTTCCCAAGTCAGCATAAAAACGCCACTGAAAGAATTGATTTTGACCGTTTTGTAGAGTTTGAGAAAATGAGAATAATTTCTAAAGTGACCAAATATGGCTAATGAAATCTGATATTCCATTTACCAGACCAAAGCCTGCCACTAGCCTCGGTCCCAGTAATCACTCTAATAGAGAACTGGGCCTCAGGCACTGAGCATCTAGCAGGCGCTATTATTACAGCCACTATAATCTGCCACTGTGGAGAATGTAAGCAGAAAGTCCTGACAAATACAAACCAAACATATTAACTCTTCCCATACCAGCAAGCATTGTATTACGCAAAAGGAAATACCCAATTGACACACTGACTTGTCCTTCATCTTCAATTCTCCCCGAAACGTGAGCACAATCATTTTCACCACTTGTATATTTCGAGGTGGAAAAAAACAATCTATCCAATGATTATCACTGACTGTTGAGCAGTTTTGGACAAATGCCTTGTACTGTACATCTATTGTCTGCCAGCATTGAGGCACAATGAGAGCTAAATCATAGTTCTCTGCATCAACATGGAATTTGATATATAGAGATGGACGAGTGTTTGACCCTGACTAAAGCCATGCCATCAGCTTGTTTTGTAACTAAGCACAGTAATGTGAGAGGAGCACGACAGCATTGTCCTGAACTGAGCCCTTGACCCAGAACAGTGCAGACAGACAGATGGGCTGTTGACCATACTGTTGAGGAAATGTGTTGTATAACTGTCACCAATGGACAAGGGTATTAAGGAGAACCACAGTTCATTCAGAAAGTATAACGTGGAGGAGGGTAGTCCGTGGATAGCAGAAGTACATTTGCAAACACGTTTCTTTTGACACATTTCTTAGGGCAGAATGGTAGCTACAAAGAAAAAAATATATAGGGGATATATTTATATATACTGTATACACTATAGGTAGTTGGAGAGAAATCCTTCAAGGTTCAAGAGCATTCGCCCTCCAAGCAAAAACCTCTTTGTGCATGTTGACTTAATAGTGCATAGCCAATTCAAAAAAATACCTGTTCGAAACGGGATCACTTGGCCTCCGGAATAGCTGCCTGCGGCTCTCTCTTGCTCATCCAAACAACTCCATGCTCGACACTGTGCTTCCTAAAGTCCTGAGCAATAACCGGCAATGACTTATAGATACATATAGTGTTAACTGAAGTAAAATAATTTTAAGAATATAATTCAATTAGGCATATACTGTATGGCCACAGTGCTTCAACTCAATTACCACACATACCATCAAAATGTGTCCAATCTTTGAAGACGGTTCTACAGCAGGCCTAAGAGAGGCAGTTAACCTTGAAAGGATAACTAAGGGATTCAACGGAAACGTGTCATAGCAAACACTGCTTCTGTGTGGTATTGAGACACAACTGAGGCTATACTGTAAGAGCAAACATTAGTTAATGAACGAATATGTTAAACAGTTATTTGTAGATGCAACAAATAACGACCTATTCACTTTTTGCACTCAACAACAGGGAACCTTGCAGTGTGTTGTCACTGATGGCTTGTAGCTTTAAGCATTAACTGAGAAATAAAGCCTTCGGAGCTGAAGTCAAACATACTAAACATGATAAAAAAAGTGAAATGTTTAAAGCTAGCAGCCCATTGAAGCTGCAATTCACTCAACAGCAGATACAATGTTCTTGAAGGTAACTCCAGTCATGCTGAGCTAGAAGGCACATTCTTGACCGTGGAAAGGTTGTAACAAAAATTCTGAAGAAACTGTTATTTGTGAGAGATGTCTTTTGTCACTATTGAACGCCTGAAAATCAGCTTGGCAGGTTGACCTCGGTAAAGACATGGCAGAAGAAAAGTTGCAGCCAGCCCTAGAAAACGAATATGACTTTCGTGTGTGCAAGACATGGTTTCCTACAGCTCAAGTTCATCACCTACATTGGTCTAAACAAAAGCTCAGTGGGATATTTTCAGAAATAGATCGTTGGACCATAGACTATAAATGATGGTTGTAGTTTATGTGATGCCACCTATAGGTTTCTGAAGAGCTGTTGGTAAACTCAATGTTACCGACACCAACAAAATCCAAACATTTCAACCCAAAAATGGTCAGAGGTCTATCGTTGGTGGAGCTGAGGCAAGCTTGGATTACACAGAAAGCTAGCAGCTAGCCACCTGTGATCGCAAAGACTCAGGTCCCTGCAATGTGAAACTGCTTAAGAATCATCAGTGTCTCTCTTTCTGCTATAGCCGACATCTACTAAGCCGCTGCACATCTTAAATGTATTTTTCCTTTCTTAAACATCTTTTGTTCACATGAAAATATGGATAATAGTGCTAAAATGAATATCAGAAGGGTCCAAATTAATAGAATCATCCTTTGAAGACAAAGACTAACCCCACAAAAAGCCAATATTCATTGGTTAACATTGTTGGTTGTTATAACACAAAACATTAAATTCACATTTATATTTACCAAATCATCAGTACTACACATATAACATTGTTCATTCAAATTCAAGGTTATTTTCAATATGAGAATTATACAAATGTTTGTTGAAAATAGGTATCCTGATTTGAAACTTTATTTTAGCAGTCATGATGGACAGCGAAATAAAGGACATGTCATTGATTTGCTAATGTTGAAATGCTTATTTACAGTATGACTAAAATGTACTGATGCGAAAAAGCATTTACAGTAACCTTTAGCAGAATCAAAACTATTACCGGCAGTGACGGCGTCTCATCGTCCAGTAATGGTCTGCAGAGTGATCACTCAGCAGTATACACACACACACACACACACACACACACACACACACACACACACACACACACACACACACACACACACACACACACACACACACACACACACACACACACACACACACACACACACACACACACACACACACACACACACACACACACACACACACACACACACACACACACACACACACACACACACACACACACACACACACACACACACACACACACACACACACACACACACACACACACACACACACACACTTTCTTGTCGCCTGTTTCCGACTCTCTTGTTTTATGCCTTTTGAAATTGGAATGCAAAAACCTAATAAAGAGCAGGTGGAGGTATCTGGACACAACACAGTCAGCCCATCTGCTCAGCATTCAACAACATTTATGACTAGGAGAAAAGCTTCACTGGAATCATCAACTACGACATGAAAGATGCATGAGTGACACATGCACCTGAAAGGCTGCATGAAGGAATTGCTCACATATATTTGTTTGGACAATGCTTTATTTGCAATTTGAATCAAGCCATTTCTATGCTGATAGGGTCCACACTCAACAATTCTTTGGAAAGTCACTTTCCCCTTGAGAGATCAAGTATATCATCAAAATGCAACTGATATCTTGTATGCAAATACATTTGAGCCATGCTTTAGACGGAGCTTTGTGGACAGGTAATGTCCATGTGCTAATGCGATCACTGAGCGAATTCAGCTGTTGTCAAATCTCATGAAATATTTTGTCACTAATGATTGTGCGAGTGTAATTATGTGTGTGTGTGCTTGTGTGTGTTTTAGTGCAAAGGCGAAAGAACAGGAAACACAAAGGAAATGATGAGCGAGAAGACAAAACATAAGAAAATTCAGACCCAGGGTGCTTGTAGATAACAGCTTAAAGCGTTCAACTACAATGTATTTACAGTAAGCATATCTGTTAAAGTCAGTTTTAATGTTTGAAGGACTAAGAGTTTATTAGTGTGTGGCAAAACCAGAGCAGCACCAGCGTTTAATCCTCCGCTCGGTGCTTTGCTGCTCAGTGGAGCAGACTATTATTTCCTGGGCATTACACGTGCCACAGCCCCTTTTTAAACTCAATGTAACGTTGTAAATTCAATTTGGGATTCGAGTGCACTTTTCTCCTGGAAATATTATTCCCCCACATTAGCGCCCAGTGAGTTTGTATGTAATGTGTGGAAATCCCATTATTAAAGGCAGACTGGCGAGAGCCTGAAGGACGGCCTGATTCCCTCTGAGCTATCTTGAGTGCATTCAGCCCCGGTGTGATCTGAATGTCAATGGCAGGAAGCAGAGCAGAGCGCCCGTTTGGAAAGCTACACCAAGAAAAAAATCTATGAAGGGTTGAATCGAGAGGTGCAGGAATGAGTCCTTAATGCGGAATTGAAAACTCAAACTCAATGTTTTTTTTTTAACTAGTTTTTGGTGAGATGCCTGAAATAAGGTTAAGTTTTTCTGCTATCTTCAAAATATTTCAGTAAATACCCAGCTTGTGACTGTCTGAAGATTTTACATCTGACAAAAGGTGGTTGCTAAAAAGTGGCTAAATAAGACGAATACATTTGATCATATCGAACACGGGTCCGCCTATAGCTCAGCGGCGGCGACGTGAAGTCATGTCATTGGAAAAGTTTGTTTACAGCATAGCGCCAACTGGTGTTAATATGTGGATATAATCCTGCTGAACAAAAACTGAAAGTATCATAAATGTGTGCTGCCACAGTGCAAATATTCTGCAATACCCCAAAAGCCAATGGAAAATTCCCATTGTCTTTTTGTGGGAGGAGCCCTTGCGATGCTAATTCCTGGCTCGGCCAACAAATAAGTCAAAGATAACTTTATTAAGTGTTTTTTTATTACGTGTCTCTTTAATCAAGTTTCACGTTTGAAGAAAAACTTGGTAGAGAATAAAAAAGTAAAATCCCCAAAACTTCTTTGATAACTTCTTTCTGCTGAAACTTGAACCCTAATCTTGTTGAGCTGTAGGGGAGAAATAAATAGATTATTTCTATTCGTTGTCTTCATTCCGGTGGATTTGCACCCAAAGACCCTCGGCACCCCCAGAATCCCCAGTATTCAATTTGGCACAGAAGACTGGATTGATATTTGTGACCCTGACCCGCACTTTTTCTCCACGTGCCTCTTTTGGCTACCTGGTATTGATTAAGAGTTCCTGCTTGGATGAGGACACAGCTGGGGTCTCGATTCTCACTTTTGTCCTGCTGACCTCCCTCCATTACTAACCACAGAGGCTCAGAGCGAGAGAGCATGCAGAGGATACAAGAGGGAATCACCTCAGCTGACTCGCTAACTCCATTCCTATTTCTCCTTCTTGCTGTGGGTTTAGAAATGTCTGCCTTTTGGGGATTACATACTTCTACTTCCAACGGAATTCTATACTTATACATTGAAAAAGTTTCATTTTTCTTTTATACAGCAGCAAACACTCATTTATAAAAAACTCTGTAACTCAGTTTCAGTCTGCTGGAAACCCTTTGAATCTATATTTTAAATTTATAACTAGATATATTTTCACCACTTTAGAAATTAGGCTTTGAAATTTAAATAGACAGAAAATACTTGATGAGATATAGATTTTTCTCAATCATAAAAAGTGTATAGGAAAATACTATATTTTCTTTTAAAATAGTAGATATCTCACCTCTACAGGCAACTACAATATTAAAATAAAACAATCTAGGAAGGAAACTGCTCATGAAATACATTTCATGATGCACACCTGCACTTTTTTAATAAAAAAGTTGAGTTTACTTTTCTCTTGGAATCATACCCTTCTCTCTGATACAGTACGGCTCCTCAAATTCAATTCATGTAGTACATGTATGGAAAAGATCAAAGTATCATAATGGTACAAAAGATAAATGTATCCAACCTAATCAAACATCCTCAGCAAGTGAATCTCCAACTGTGACTTACATGGTATAACAGACTTAGTTCTTTACTTGCTATATTGAGTAAATTGCTGCCTAAAGGTCCCTTATCGCTTTTCTAACAATATTCTTAACTTCATGGATATTTGCAAGAAAAGGGAGAGCTGGGGGAAAAAAGGGATGATAAAAAATAGGACCAAAAATAGGGATAAGCGTGTAGGAGACTGCAGGAAACTTAAAAAAGAAAGAAAGAAGAAAAAACATTGGCAAAGCGTAAAGAAATACTTTCTTTAAACTCGAGATCTTAGCTTGACCGTGGCCAATGATCTCCAAGAGTTCTTATATGTTGTTTTCCTAAAGTTTTTCCTGTCCTGCTGTGATTTCTCCTATTTACTTCAAGGGCTACAGCAGGCTACAGTAAGTGGCCAGAGGCCGGTTTACTGACACTCTCACATCAAACAACCAACGGCAAAAAGGTCAGACAGTACACTTAACATCTGCCAGTGGGTGGGAGAGGGGGGGCATGGAGACAAACAAGGACTTCAGTAATAGCTTCTCTTTCACTGTTGAACTGGTGGAAGCTGGTCAAACTAGGACACAACTTCTTACAGTGGCATTAGCACAACTCGTTTTTCTTTTCCAGTATTGCTGTGTTCTGTTGCTTAAAACTGCTTCGCATTGCAACATGTACTGAAGACTGGATCTCACTGTATTTTTGACAGCTAATTATGTTAAATTAACTGTAATTGTCTTATGTTTTATATTACTTTACCTGTCACTTCATTTATTTTTCAATATCTCAGCCAGAGGACTGCGGTCACAAGTGTTTTGTTAAGATATTATGGATGACTTTGCGCTACGAAAAAAGTTATATGAATTAATGATACAACCTATATGATCAGGTGCAGGCTTTCATTATTTTCATCTCCAGAAAAATAAATATTCATCAGAGAAATCCCTTTAATCACCAGTCCTTTAATCATTGCTGTCACAGCTAATTCAAATTGGCAACACATGCAAGGTATGCATTTAGATGCACAGCTCCCGGCTAATTCCATGACAGGAAGTCCTACTAAAACCACCAGCAAGGGCCCGTAAAGTGATCACATACTGTGCATAAGGCAGATGTAGAGTGAACATCTCTATAGTCAGAGGGCAATCCAACACAACGCTGTCTTTGTGATGTTTTTTTTGTCTGTCAGAGTGCTGTTTAGACATCTATGGTAATTTCTCAGAACATATTTCCACGCTGCATTACATTTATTTCAATGTTGTCCAACTCCTGTGATAACATTTGCAAATGTCCCTGCTTTATACATATTGCCTCAGGCACCAGCGGTGGTAATTCTGTTACTGAACATCAAACCATTCATATTTTTGCTAACTGGAACCTCCTTGCCTGCATTGCAGCCCAGCAGTACAGTATGATGGTGCATATAATACAAATTCAAGCATTACAAAAAAGAGCTTCCTCCACTTTCTCTTAGGTTGTATTTTTTAAATCTTGAAAGGGGAAGTAGTACTCAATGCTAGGGCTGTGCAATTAATCGTATTTTAATCGCAATTACGATTTTGGCCTGCCACAATTACGAAAACAACATAATCGGAAAAAACAATTATTTTGCTTTGCTAGGTTGTGACAGTGCACTGCAACATATTTGATCTAATTAATTTTGGTCTAATTTATTTGTATTTATCATATTTATATATGTTTAGTAGCTTGTGGAAGTGCGCTCCAAAATATTTGTTGATCTTGTTTATTGGTATTTATTATTTTGATATTATTTATTTAAATGTAAATATAAATGTATCATTTATTTTATTTATTTTTGTATTGGTTTTTCAGTTGAATTATATGTTCAGGGTAATCAACAGTTAAAAAGATACTGTTCAAATTATTATTTGTATTTGTTTTAAAGTTCAATAAATTGATTTTTTTCAAAGTCAATGAATAATCGTATTTAATAATCGTGATATCAATTATTGACCCAAATAATCGTGATTATGATTTTTGCCATAATCGCACAGCCCTACTCAATGCTATTTGTGAGAAGAAAACAAAACATCACGGCTATACATGCGTGTGTTACTTGGTGGAAATACATTTGTTCGTTATAAAAATACAATGTTTCTGTGTAAGGCTGCAACGACCCATTTTTTTCTTAATGAATGTTTGGTGAAGAAATACAATTATGACTGTGCATCCCAGTTTATCGAAATCGAATGTAATGTCTTTAAATATTAAAGATTAAAATGATATATACAGTACTGCATTGCAGGTCGTTTAAAATGTGAATACTTTTTAAAGGCTGAAATCTGATGTACCATTCTCTCATTCATGGTCATTCTTTAAAAAGGGGTCATGTCTTCTAACTTTTTTCTATTTCCCTGCTTCATTCTCGTCCAACACTGTGCCATCATAGTCTGGAAAAAGGTCAGTGAAACTGCCGACAATACCTAGATAACATTAATGTGGACTAGACAATATATTGTCAGTTTAAGGCCCACTAAGATTTACCAACATGGAAAACAAGTTCTTGTGAAATGTGTATTTTATTATCTGTAACATCTGACAGTCCATTTACTTTACACCTCTGTGTGGAGGACGTGATCATGGCTTCTTCAGGATTATATTCCCCTCCTGCTGGAACAACACAACTGTCCTAAGCCACATCAATCAATAAAATAACCTCAGGAAAACGGTGAGCAAGGATTCAACAGTGCGTTATTTCTCTTGAGTTTAATGACCAGCGAGCAACACTGTGGAAGACGTCCAAGTTTTTAATGATATTGCAGTTTAATGGTCAACAGCACTTTCCACATGTGCAGAGTTGTCTTGATTAAGGGCACAATTTCAGTGTTGAATTTGTTCCAGATATATGTATAGGTTTCATAATAGGAAACAAACATCAGACAGGAAGTAAATATTTAAGCTTAATATATTTTTTGTAGCGCTGTGCTTTGTTTCCCCATAATATAATATTTGTATCCATCATTGAATTTACATTGAATATTGTTTGGTTGCCTTTCGGGTAAGTGGTGACATAACTGTAAGAGTCCTGCACTGACTTCCATTATGCAGACGTCTATTCTGTCCTCATGGTCTCCAGGAAGCATACAAACCGGGTAATTATGTTTGCCTGATTACATTTTGACTTGCCTTCAAACCATTTATCTTATATTTATCCAGGGATGTTTAATCACATTACACCTAAGCTGGGATGTAAAATAACACTGCCTTTAATATGTGCAGATACTTGCGTTTCCATTGGTCTATATCAGTGCCAGTCTGATTGATCAGTGTTCACAATATCCTCAGGCCGTCTCATTTCCTGCTGCTTGACTTATATAATGAAGTCTGGAGGGAGGTCTGCTTTTCCTTTTTTCGCGGTTGGCATCTGTTGTGAAACACTTAACAGAGCCCAGACAGCTTGTGCTGAACCACGTGCCCTTTGGCTGCACCCGGATGAGACTTATATTCTTTCTGTTTCCCCTTAATCGCCATTGAGGGTTCACGGTCCTGTTTTTGAGGAGCAAGATGTGCAGCATTAAGTGCAGTCAAGTGCCCCGTTTGCAGAGGGCGTGATGGCCCTTTTGGTGTCTTTGTGACCTGTGGCATAACTTGGTTATGGTGAGGGATTTGAAGAGACAGATATCACACGGTAGCAGTGGGTGAGTTGGAGCTTACATCAATCATAGCCAATCACAGCTCATCCTGCTTCTTTGAAAGCACTGCTCTTGCACACCGACATTTTGGTAATGCAGCATCAGCAGAGTCCTAGCCAACATTTTCTAAAGAGTCAAAATCTGCAATGTAATCGTACGGCAGCTCAAAAGTCCATATATGTAATTCACTTGTCTAATTAACTTTTTCTAAGGACAGGCACAAATGTGCATATTAAGCAAAATTATACGCCATTTCATTTAAGATCACAACAATCCTCACTATAGTCAACACTGGGGCGTCTCAACAACATCACCATCTCAGACAGGAAATTGCAAAAACGGAGAATCTGTGTGAAACACAGAAGTCCAAAAGTTAGTTTGGTAGTTGTACAACATGCTGACGCCGGCTGCACTAGATTTAATCAAGGCGAGGCAGTGGAACTGGCTTTCAAGAGTCAATCCACTGAAGTCTTTATAAGCCAACAAGCTGCTGTAGCAATATGTCGGTAAGAATTACAAAACAATCGACAGTGTGATTTACTGGCAAAAATAACATTGCTGGGGTGAATTGCATTTTGCAGGCTCTCCGTTTAGATATGCCCACTGGTTGCATAAAGTAAAATCAGAATGAAACAGGCATAAGATGTGCAAGTGATTTATAGAAATTAAATGAGTAGTTAAATATAATTTATATTCCTTTTTTTGGCCACAATGAGCATGTGTTGAAACCACTTGTTTTCAACCCAAAATAAGCAGCCTTTTAGATGACTGTACCAGCTACCAAGTTGTCACTATTGTTCTTTGTTTCCTTTTGATTGTTTGGATTCAACTTTTGCTTTGTCGCATCCTGTATTTCCTCTCAGTGTGCATGGCATATCAGAATGTATGTCAGATTCGTGGTGCGTTCAAGTGTAACTTTATAAGTGTGCCTTGTCTGTGCTTGTCAGGGTCCTCCGAAAAACAATGTCACTGTAACACAATATCATATAATGGCAACAGCCCAAATATCAAAGAACATCTACAGTGACAGATTTGTTAATTATTTCACCAAATTTGACAGATTTAAAAAGTGAACGTTGGCACAAATCCCTGCATGTTACTTGCAAAGCTTCCCAATCTGTAGAAGGGGAACATGGATAAAGCGGCAGAGCACACTGGTTGTGAGCAGTAAGAGAAGCCTGGACTGCGTTAGGCTCCCAGAGTGGATTAGCAGAGTTTATCAGCAGCTGCACACTCATTGCTCGCACACTGCTGAGGATAAGAGGCTGCACAGAGCTCCGAGTCCTTGGCCTTGGTCAATAACAGCCCTCGGGGTACACAAGGTGCCGGGCAATTAGAAAACGCTGAAACAGTTTCTTGGTCAATATATTCACGGTCACAGTCTAATGTACTATGAATTTTGTAAACACTCCAGTGGAACGTTGTGTGAATTCACATTCTGCTTTCATTAGACATCAAAGAACATGTTGCTTTCAAGGCCAAATTGGATCAAAATACAATACAACTGCATCATTTAATAATCATTAACTATGTCTCGCATTCTGATTTCTTCTTCAAAAGATACGATTATCAAGCTTCAACCGTCAGAACATGTCTCATTAGAGAATTCATCCACGTTTCCTAAAAGCAAATCAAACAGGTTTTAAAGGATTCTTTGGTTGAATAATCCATTTCCCTTGCGCAGTTGTGAATATCTGGATGTTCTACCTATTGGACATTTCAAAGAGCTATCTCTTAAACATTTTTTCCAACCCACGTAATGGAAGCTGCTACATTTCATGTGACATTCAGTGCAGATGTCAAGGATTTTGCAGTCAGTTGTGTGACATGGTTTACATTGAGAATGAAAAACAGCTCCCATATGGAGCCGGATCCCGGGTAAAACGGAGCATCTTGGACATGCTGCATGCTTGTCTAAATATGGCCGAGCGCTTTTAACACCGTGATGTTTGACAGGACCATCTGGTCTGCTGCAACACGAGGGTAACATGTGTGACTCAAATATGTTGTCATGTCTTTTTCAAGATTCTCTGACATACTTAGAAATTAAAATACTAATAACATTACTTAGAAATAATGAAGAAATACACGATAAATAGGAAATGATGCAGGAAGATTTGGATGCTGTAAATGATGACTTATTTGAAAGGAAATGGGTTATTCTGCTTTTGGGTAATGAGAGGGCTTATAAAATCAAATGTAAAAAAACTTCAACCATTGCAATAGTATGTAGATCATTAAGTTGATTTAGATGACTAAGGATTTTACACCCAATGCGTTTGTTTAGTTTAAAACTAATTCTGGTGTGTTTGCCTAATTTGTATGCTTCCTTTTGTCTGGTGTAAAAGCTCTGGAGCAGACCAAGAAGGAATTCAGATTGAGACCACCTGGAAGAACGGGTCTGCTTCCAGTTGGAGAGTTTATGATGTGAAAGCAAAACGGATACGCGATTGGAGCATGAAAATACCGTGAACTCTTAAGGAAACAATCTGACTTTACAAGAGGCTATACTTTTATGCAAAGGATTTGACCACCATGGTAACACGTGTGTCAGCTATAAAAGCAGTCAGTTTCCCAAATGAATCACATTTTTACCCATTTCTTTACATCAATGCAGTATCGCATCAGACGTTTTTCTATTCAAGTGGCAAACACATTTTAGGTGAACTAGGTAAGTAGTTTTGTCACAATGATTAGCTATGTGTGGCTGAAATAGCCAATAAACAGAGTAGAAGATGTAGAAGATGCACAACGGCTTGCTCATCCAACCAATCTACGAGAACAAATAAAAAGAATATGGTGAAAACTCTCAGAAAGGCGAAAAACAGCTTAAGATAGCCTGAAGTGAGTTACAAATATATGTGAATGGAAACCAGGCTTATATCATTAGATCTCTAAATACACAGACGTCAAGATTGAGCGATAGACTGATGATTGTTATACTGATAGATAACAGTTAAGTGCTGAGTGAGTTGCTGATGGTCATGTGAGTTTGCTCCACGTGGGTATAATCAGTGATGATTATAAAATCATCCTAAATAAGCAACCCAGAAAACATATAATCATGTCTATATCAGATTATCCATGACTTGAAATGTTTAATCCTCTTCTCAGATAAGTCAAATGCGCCTGAGAACTGTCTATGCTGATATGCCTCAGTTGTCGATAAGAGTTTGATCATGGATCTCTCTCACTTCCTTTTGAAATTCAGCCTCTGGGGAAACATTGTTCTGCAGTAGGTTTCATTTCAATCGTTTCTGATCGGGATTACTGGTAGCCATCAGCAGCTGTCATGGATTTGTACCTCCAACATTAAGAATTGAATTTCCTTTTTTTTCCCTTGTCAGTGAACCCACCTGCCTGTGGCATTATTCCAGAAACATGTGCATTAGCGTTTCTTGCAGTTTCTGCTCTCTATTACTCTGCATTGAAGAGACAAAAACATCTGTGTAAGTAGGCGGGAGAGGAAATGAAAGTGATCCCATTTATACCTGGTGTTAAAAAGCATTTGGTGGATGTAGCGTTGCGAACAAAACAAACAGATTGGTCGTTAGATGAGATGCTGTTCCAACAGATGAGAAGCTTCACCAACCATATTTTATTCTGAATGGTAAGCATTGTCTTTTGTGGCTTTTCTGAAATGAGGGGCATTTGGCTACAGACAGGGATAGATCATGGTTATCTTTACATTACAATGGAAAGAGTGGTTTTCAAATCAAATGCAAAACTAGGAAGTTTAAAGAATCCGATTGTCGTGTAATAAAATACAAACGTTCTAAATTAAGTCAAAATTAGATATCAGCTGATAACTTCATCCCCCTATTTAAATGCTCTGTGTCTTTAAGAATTCATTTTACAAGAGCAAATACAATCAAACCACAATATCGGAGATTAAGCAACCCTGCCAACGTTACTTTACAGTGCATTGTTAACCTGTCACTACTGTACTCTTTCATGAGATCAGCTGGGAACATAGATGGTGTTGCACTTTTACGTTTTAAATTAAAGTACATACTTGAGACATATTTGAATGTGGCCAGTCCTAAAATCAATAGGAGATGTATATACGGCATATTCCCCCCATACTAAGGAACTCTCATGCTTCCTCTGTCCCCCACCAGAACCCACAGATGTGAAGTACATTACTCCCCTTTTTTCTCCCTCCCTTCAACAGCCCCTCTTTCCACTGCAAAGACAGAAAGAAATCATTCACTTTCAGCCCTTTCTACCAGCATCCCCCTCCCCTAGCTCCCCCTCCCAGCAGCAGAGAGGGGCACAGAGCAGCCACACTCCACAGCCAAACCCTAATTGTGTGTGCGTGTGTCTGCATTTTTTTCCCTGACATGAAGAAGGAAACCAAGTGAGTATTTTGTGCTCTGTGCCTGTGAATGGTAGTCCTGAGCCGTTTCGCTTTAATGAGAAAGTGGAGAATTTAGCTGTGAGAAATTGACAGGAGTTTGGTAAGTTTGTTTTATGGATTTATATAAACTTAGTTTGAGAGTGTAACGGGAAGCTGGGGATTTCTTACCTGACATTCTGATGGTAAAAGAAGAGAAACATGCCTTGAAATGGTTGTTTGGTTATAGAATACTGTAATTGATGTGGATAGTTGCTTTAGAGTTAATTATAAAAGAAGGCAAATTACTTTTTTTCTGTACGGTACTTTTGAATAGTACATGTTAATATCTAAATATATTTGTGTTTATATGGTGTGTATGGTGTTTATCTCTCACATTATTATGCGGCCAAATATTTCCAATTCACACAATAACCTATTATTGAGCTGTGTGTCATCACTGAACCTGTGTGGCCTCTGTATGTTGTACTGGCGTGTTGCCAAAGAGCATGTTGTCATAACAACAGTGAGGTGGTTGAGTGTTGTGACACCTGTGAGACACACCTGTTCAGACTCGACAAGAGGGGCCACAGGGTTGAGCCGCAGCGACATCACAAAACACTCAGATTAGCTCTGCTCCAGTCAGGAAGCTGCCAGGGAGGAGTCTCAGATTCAAGGAGCACCAAGAGCTTTCCTCTGTAAATATATCACAACCACGGAACTCTGCAAAAGACTTGATTCATCATTTCATCCTATTCATTTTAAACCTGCTCTATTTAGTACATTTCTCGATTATTTGAGCGGAATAAAAAGAATATGGTAACTTTTATGATAATCAAATGACTTTACACATTTTTGGGACAAATATGCCAAACATCTCCTTATTTGAATTCCTAAATGTGCTTCGATATATTTTAGATACATTGAATAGCGTTTAGTTTTGGATAGTTGATCATACAAAAAAAGGTATTTCAAGACGTCAGCTTGAGCTTTAGGGTATTATAGTGCTTAATTTAGGGTGAGAAGCCCTGGATTAAACAATAAATCGATTAATGAAGAAAGTAATTGTTAGTTTTAGTCCAGATTAATTCATTCTGTCAAAGTGGGATAATAATCCTGATTTTTTTTCTTATTTTATTGTCATTGTGCAGCCTACGCTTGCCGAAGTGTAGATAAACGCCAAAGTCAAAGTAATATGAAAAAGTTGAGGTCCACTTGACAGCAAGATTGAATGAATGAATACTGTATGAATTAAACCTAGTTGTACAGCAATCAATCAATAATCACTGGACTGCTGCTCTCTCAAGAACCATTAAATAAAAGTGCTCTAAAGATTAAAAACAAGAGCTGAAATGTCTCTTTGGTGTTTGAGCTGTTGGCGGTGAACTTCTTCCACTCTGCAGGCGAGCTCCTGCTATTTTAAGCCAAAAGAAAAGTCAGCCTATAAAACAGCCACTTCACAATGACAGATCCTTCTCAGCGAAGCCAAAGAAGGTCATTAGGAGCCTCGGAGAGTCTAACACAAACACTGCTTCAACTGAACCAGAAGACGCCAGCGTGGAAACTGTGCCGTCACTTTCTAGAGACAAAGGCCACTGCTGCTGCCAACATGTGACACAGAGAGGAGCATGTGTGTTTCTAGTTATCAGAGACTGAGTTAATGTCACAAAATGTCCTTTGACTGGTGCCTTTTACTGCTGGGATAGTAAAGGACCACAGAGAGAATAAAGTTGTATTTTAGGATGAATTATATTTGGCTGTCATTGGGCTGAGAGTGTTGTCACTCTCTGCCATGAGGTTTTGATTTACACACACCCAAACAAGTGCAGTAAAACTTGGGAGTAATAAAAGCTTTGGACATGCTGTTCTGCCGCTCTCTAATGAGAAGACTGAGACGCCATTCAGCATTCGAGTGGTTTATGCTTTCACCTCAAGAAAAGCATCACAATAAAAAAAAAATCACATATAACTGTGAATCTTACTAATCAAATATAAAAGTTGGTTTAACATCAAATGTATTTTTTAAAGGTTGCATAACATTCACAAACTGTACAGCAGTGGGTCGGACGTTTTTTTTTTAAACTGTCCCAATAACAAACCTCATTCACTCATCATGACTCTGGAAATGTAGTTAGTGACATCAATTCTATTTGAAAAGAAATGATTGACAATTGAGGCACAGCTCCTAGACTGTGTCTCTTCTTGCAGTCCGGATACTATGAAGGTTTCCGTTTTACTCTTAGTACAGCTGCTGTAACAAATGTGAGGTCCCCATTCAAAGTGATCAGAAACAGAGAGAGGGGAGGGGAGGAGAGCAGCCAACAGTTGGTTGGGTTATGGGTTTGGGCCACACCACAACTCATCTTAAAATAAATAGATGATTTTACTGTGTCCGTTTTAGCAAGCATGACTGGGCTTTAATTCAGCGTAACTCAACAAACATAGCAAAGGGTGAAAGCCAACCAGCTCACATTTGTATTCCAGTGATGAGAGGTTGAAATAGCTGCTGTAAAAGCAAACTGCAGCTCAAACCAAAGGTGCTCTGGCAGCAGAAAGAGTTCTGCAAGACCTCCATCTCACAGTCCTGGCTCATGTTTTTAAATGGATTTCCAGATGCCCAGGAGAGAAAAATCAATGGCAGTCTGCAAAATGATAACGTGCCACTGTTGCTGTGTGACTGTAACACATGCAGAGAGGAGGGGCACAAACTATGAGAAAAACAAACCCCATTCATGACTAAGTCACATATGATGTGAGGAATTGTGCAAAAGCAGCGTCCTCAGTGTACTCTTAAAGATTTACAAGGTGAAAAGATGTTATGAAAGAACCCCAGACAGCCGCTAGTTTCCAAAAACAACACTCCTGCAAAGGGGCTATTTCAGCTTTTACAGGACTAGCTTAACACAACGCACACTATACTATAGCTAAGCCAGGGCCCAACCACAGAGTATGAGACCATGTCTAATGGAAACATAACAGGCAGCTCACAACATCTTTACAGCACTGGTGTTGGAAAAATATGAAAAAGCATTGAAGTCATTTAATTGTTCCAGGAACAACTTGTATTTTCTCCTTAAAAGCACCATTAGAGATGTCATGTTGATTTCTAGCCAAGTAAGTCATTGATATAATAATTAAAACCCTAAAAACTGAATATTAAACATTACAGAAGATGTAAATGTTGACATTTCAATACCACTGCCAAGTCCTTCTTATATCCATTTTTCAATATGACTAAATCATTAAAGCAGCCTGTTTTATTGACTAAATATATATGGCATTCAGACCACTTTATATAAAGTGTCAGTGATATATTATTTAAAAATCAAGAAAAAGGTATAAAATGATCAGCACTGTAATATGCAGTGTGACATTCAGAGTGTCACATTTGTGTAGTCACTACAATATTAAAGATGAATTAGAAGCTATTTCTATATTACTGTGACGGCTGGGAAAGCAAACAATAAAGGAAGTTATTAAAGGTCAGAGTTAAGTCCCATTAATATGCATTAGCCTTTAAAGCCAAAAGTGCTTCTTTATAAAATATCCATAATATTTGCGTGATTTAATTAAAGCGTTTTTCAACATGCAGATGCAGAATGTTAAATAGAAAAGCAGATTACACTTTAAAGATGTGCTAATGTCCATAATAATCAGCCTGAGGTTCTTTGCATTTGCAGCTCAATTGTGTCAAATAAAAGGTTGATCCTTGATTACTGAGCAGAGGGAAGAAGTTCTGATTAAAAACGGATATAGGGTCCGCACTTAATATTCCCTCAGTGCGTCAAAGTTATGCAGACATATTGATTTTTTGGAAGATGCCTTAAAAACATGATTTTAGCATCGTGTCTTATCTGGTAAATTGATATCTTGAGACATGAAGTGAAGGAACTCATTCACCACATGTATAGAATACATTGCAGACTAGCATGTGAAAGGAAATCATACTAAAACTCTAACTTCTACAGTATCTGGGCTGAACAAGGCCCATTAAATGTGCATTTGACATCACTCTCATTTCCCTTTAGACATACATCTACAGCCAGATGCCAGTTGTTTCCAGTTTTCATGTTAAGCTAAGCTAACTGGCTGTTTATATTTACTGTTACATGTAAGATGTCAGAGTGGAATCAATAGGAAGAAGTCAATTAAGTATATTTCCCAAAACCTTCTGTCTCTTCACCTGTTGATCAAGTTATGCAGTCACTAACCTCATCTACTCTTCGCAGGTCACAATGTGGCGTTGTTGGATGCCCTTCATCTTGGCCTGGGTGTCCATGGCAACCCCGACTCTCTGCCAAAGTGGAGATTGGGGTTCAGGCTTTGACATCTTCCCGGCGTTAATGGACACCAATGGCACGTCTCAGGCAGTTGGCGATGAGCCTGTGAAGATGAGAAAGAATCAAGACTGGATCACATCAGCCCCTTCCTCACCACCACCCTCCCCCACAATGCATTATGAGCCCCAACCGGACAAATGCTCGGTCCACTTCAGCACTAGCGCCGCTGCGGCTCGAAGGCTGAAGGCCCAGAAGGAGGAGCTGGCCTACCTGCAGGCCATCCAGCATGGAAACAAGGCCGTGGTGGAGAACCTGGTGCAGTTTGTGGGGGCAGAGCTGGGGGATCAGAGCTATGAAGATGTGATTAAGGAAAATGTCATCGGCATCCAAGGGGACCACAAGAGTTGCCACGAGGCGGTGGAGAAAGCGGAAGACGATATGGCAAAGCAGCTGGAGGGGGAAGTGTTGAACGCTGGGCTGCAGAAGTGAGTGCTATAAATGTGTTTTTCAAAAAGTTAAGAAGTTGATGTGCTGGGCTTCCCAAAAGGTCAAGGTTTAAATGTAAAGAGAGCGCCTTACAAAAGCCCAGTTTTGATGGCTTACTCAAGAGGTAAACAACCCCATGCTGCGAACAGAAATTGGACAAATTGTGAGCAAAGACCTGTATTCAATTATGGCAGAGAGAGGCAATCTTTCGCCTTTTATCAGGGAATAGGCGACTGCGGTGAGGACTGCTGTTTCTTCTCGTCTTTCATAATGCACACGTCAATCACAGGAAATGAGCAGTATTATTATTATCATGATGCAAGGCTCCTGCGTTGGGTCTCAGCTTGCAGTCTAGATTGGCGTACAGGTTTCTGTTTACTACTTGAATCCTAAAGAGCATTCACGTCACTACAGATATTACACACAGTATGGTGCACCTCTAAATGGACACTTTTTAAATGCAAAATAACCCTCGTCGTCTCTGTTGTGCTTTGCATTATATTTCATACAATATATCTCCTCTCCTAAAGAATCTTGCATTACACAAACAGCTTCAATAGCAACTCTGTCCTTTACATATTGTCGCTTTGGATAAGCTCCTGGTTGCTTTGGATAAAAGCATCAGCTAAATGCAATGCAGTGTAATGTACTGGCCTTACAGTGTATTTGATGTCCTGAGCCACTCTTTTACTCTTTACCATTTCTCTCCACATCTGTCCCATTTCTTCCTCTTCCTTTCACTCCTGGTGACTTGGATTGTTTGTCTTTCCGGAGCAGAATCAGAAAAGAGTCCTCGGCTTTTGAAGACATGCACCGCGCTGCAGTGGACATCGCCAAGCGGCTGGAGATCTCATCGCAGGCCCTGCATGCTTCGTTCACCAAGCAGCTGAAAGACATTGGCAGAATTCGTCGCTAAGAACGTTTTAAGAGACTTTCTGCCCTCATGTCATCCTTCAACATGGTAAAGAGGTTTTGGTATCCTTTGTGAGACCCAAAATAATGATGAAAACTTTCCAGATTTCTATATTTTATTGAATCGAACTATATGTGCTTTACAGAGATGCAACAATGCGTCAAGATCAGCCCTCAACTGTAGGAATCAACATGGTTAAAAGATGACGGGAAAGTTCAAGGGTGGATGAGAGAACACAGCAGATAAGGATTGTTGGGTTAAAAAACAAGTTTCCCTTTCACTCGAGTTAAAACCCCGTAAAATATTATTTTCCATCCAGGTTTTATGCATGGAATTGGATGAGGTCAAACAGTAGTAACAGTATGCGGTGCAGGTTTTAGCCAAGTTGAGTGTTTATAGCTCAAATTAGATTGGCCATCGGAGACCAAACATAATGGCTCTGTTAACAAACTATGGATCGGCCATCTGGTTCCAGGGCGAGGATGGAGGCCAGGATACGTTTAGGAGGACTAGTGTGTTCCAATAGACATTTTGTTTTGCAATAATAAAAAAAGGATAAAGTGCAACTAGAACTGCATCGTTATTAAGTATTGTTTTTGGTTCTTGAGAAACTATGCAATAATCTGTAGATGACGGACAAGCTGTTTTATCAGCAATTAGACAATTCCTTACTGTGAAAAGGAAGAATTAAGCAGGAAACACACCTTCAAAAACATGATGAAGCTCTTTAAACAAAGCACCTCTGAATCTGTACATTGTTTAAAGGAGTGTATTTGAGATTTTACATCAGGAGGACATTATTTGTGGGTCTATTAACTGGATTAAGATGTTACAATGTGAGAAACACACTTTTGTTGTGTATCCAGCTTCATTGTGCTATACTGTCTTTAACCCTACTTTCAATCATGTTTTAAATCATAAAAAAGGTGTAATGTGAATGTGTGAAATGTATGACAAAAGTATACCAGTAAAGATCAACAAGCAATGTATCAGTCTTGTTTTTTGTATTGCTGCCATGCTTTCACCTCTTCTACTCATATTAATAATTAGGGGGGACTTCATAGGCATATCCACACCTAGTGTGCCCTCTAGCTGTCTCCTACATAAATATCCCATGGACGTGTCAGTTGCACATGTCACTCATTTACACATTTTATAATGTTTTATAAAATAAATAAACAATTACTAATTTGGAGCAAATTTGAGTTATTGGTCAGTTATTTCATATACATGCCAAATTCAAGGGAATCGTGTGTGTGTGTGTGTGTGTGTGTGTGTGTGTGTGTGTGTGTGTGTGTGTGTGTGTGTGTGTGTGTGTGTGTGTGTGTGTGTGTGTGTGTGTGTGTGTGTGTGTGTGTGTGTGTGTGTGTGTGTGTGTGTGTGTAGGAGGAGGAGGAGGAGGAGGAGGAGGGACTGTTATAGGTACCAGATGAAAGACGCTCAGTACTCAGATGTGTCCTGTCTCCTCGCTCAGGGTGGATGTTGCGATTTTGCGGAGCTTATAAACCTCTGTGGCCACTTACAACGCTACTTATCATGGAAATTGGGATACTAAAACTAAAATAAAATGGATATCGAAGTCTTAGATTAGGGCACCAAGGACGCGTAATCTCTTGGCACCGTGCGTAAATGGGTAGATGTGTTTGGATGTTATATACTCGGCATAAAAACGGGATATTTTATACTTAGAATTGAGGCAGTATTATGAACTGGAATTGAAATCTACAATTACACCAGAGGTAAACTACAGTGCCGCTCCCTGCTTCAGCACCGGATGGCTCGAGGACCTCGCGCGCGGACAGGCTGTTGGATCGCTGAAACAACATGCACGTTACTCTCTCTGAGGCAGGGCTAACGTGTGGATAGTGACACTCATCGATGCAGAGCTTAATGGGAAAGACAGTGAAGTTTTTCAGTCAGAGTATCTTGATTGTCACTCCCCGCCCACACTAACAGTAGTGGTGAAGTTGTCCTGACATGCCTCCCGGCTGCGAAGATGACAGATTTTGCTCACAATTCACGATTTCAAGCTAACGTTTTGACAGCGGACGGACTCACCTCCATGCTCTCCAGTGAAGTTGGACTTCTTACCAGCAGAGTACAACATGGGACACAACCACCTGTTCTCTGTGGGGACGGCTTTTCTCTGCTCCCTACTGTTTTGTGAGTCAGGTAAGCACTTTTTTAAAACGGAATACTTTATCCGGGGCTTCCATAAACAGTGAAGTAGCCTAAGTACCTTTGTCAAAACGGCATGGAAAAGCCAAATGTTACGTTAAAGTCGACATTTTACTTAAATTACGCTAACTCTTTGACAGTCTTGAGTGCTACAAAACATTTAATTTCACTATAGAGCTAAACTTTGAAATAATAATAAGCTTGAATAACCGGCGTGAAAGTAGCAGCACGTAAATGTACCTTTCAATCTGTACACCTGCGCGTGTTCATTTAATTTCTCACAATGCATTTCTCAAATGTAGTAAATTACACTGTGAGAACAGTTTGCTTACTGTAAATTACAGTAGTAACAAGTTACCTTCCTCAGCTCGTGCGACAGTATCCTTTTCTTTATGTGACATTTAGAAATGAATTCTGCCAGAGACTCGTTTCCCCACGACTTTTAGATTTAGGCAGCCTTCCATGTTTCACTTCCGCAGCACTTATCTTTGGTAATGAACAAATAACACAAAGCTAGTGTTAGCAAAATACAAAACATAAATGAACTAGCTAATTGTTCTCTTAAGGTTACCCTGAAAGAGTTTGTATCCTTACAGTTCACAAACAATTTGCAAATCCTTTACATGTGGAAAAAAACGTTCCCCCTTAGTAGTAAGTGGATGTAAATGGTGAAGGGTTAACAAAAGAAAATGAACAAGATGCATATTGGTAGTCACAATTTGGAGCAGTTTATATGGTTTCATTAAATATGAAATTTCACTATTTATTATACTGCATCCTTTTGAACATTTTTCAATTGGATAACACCTATTTTATTGACATGTTTGTGAATACAGTGTCAAAAATTATGTAAAACAATTTCAGTTTACTTTAAATGCATCAGGCTTCACATTAGAACTGCATTAAGGAGCTTCTAAATGAGTATTTATGAGTTCTGAAACGCAAGTAGTAGTTTTTCTGTGCCGTACGTGACGTGAGAGAGGGTTTCAAAATGAATTGTATTAGAAAAACTCCTCCCTCCATTTCAACATCCGATAGCATCAGTGCCGGTTCTTGATCTCATGCCAGTATACATCTCATTATGTCACTGAGTTCACCTCACAGATAACAGTCACATTTAGTTATTTTAGTGAACTTTTTACTCTTACATATTTGACAGCCCAATTTCACGAGAGCGCCCCTGGCTTGAGAAGCTGCTGACTCCGTCATCTGAACTGGTCAGTGTTTCATAAACCTCGCCAAGGGGCCTGGCACCGGTCCAGCATGCAGAGCCCAGTGTGCAGGATGTTGGAGGTGTCATCTCATTTCAAGACTCCGCTGGCAGGAGGCTTTGATCTATGGCCCCCAGGAGCTTTTTCTTTTTTGTTAAGCCTCACATCTGGTCCATCCCAGATGCACAGCCAGATGAACGTGCACTGCCCTGGCTGTCAAAAGAGCAGATAAGAAGTCTCTGGTGTATGCTTGTTTGCCAGAATCAAATTAGTTCATGATTGCACGAGATAAGCCCAATTGCACCATGGGCAAATTAACTCTGACGCCTCCTTTCTGTTTTTTATTGTTTTACATGCTATTGCTAAAACAAGTATGCCTTGCCAAAAGTGTCACTTCACATGATATCCACAGCCCATGCTAAGACAGCAGTGTTACATAGAGACTTAATTTGCATATTTGTGCAGGGCTTCCATGTCGAAGACCCTCAGGCCGAAGCATAGGCAATAAATCATTTAAACAGATTTCCATGCATCCCTCCAGGTTAGCATCAGCAAAGCACCTGGTGATCTACAACTGGGCTATCCTGCAGTTATTGGTTGTGAGTACTTGTCAATGTGCAACTCACCCATAGTCCAGGTAATGATGTGGCCTCGGGTGAGCTACCATGACTGCTGCCAGAGGGTCTAAGGTGTGGTTTTAGGGTCTTTGATGGAATCACACTTCGGCCTCCTTCACACGGGAACGTTTGCGTTTATGCACGCGTATTCAAAAAAGTCTTCCGTTCACATGCATTCGTTTCATTTAACGTGTCTGTTCAAACGAGACCGCTGGAAACGCTGTAGTACATATGCCGGGACTGTAAGTGGCGCTGTAACTTCCGCCAAAAAAACCGGCGCCTTCATTAGGCTGCAATACTACCTTCCACAGTCTTAGGCGCCGTTTACACGAGGAGAAAACTGCTTGTATCTGCATAGTTTCGCGTGCGTATGGCCCTATTATTTACAGGAGGCCGATAGAAACTGACCCCACAAACGATAACGGGTCCCAAGGTGGATAGATTTGCAAACGAAACGCTCTGGGGGGTCAACCGAGTCCGTGTAATCACCTCTATACGAATATTTCCTGAAAAAATAACGATAGCCCCACCTCTCCCCACCTCTCCTGCTCACTGCTGTAGCAACTATCAAAAATAGCTGTGTTAATTAAACGCACAAGGGGTTCTTGAATGAAATAATATTATAAAAGGCAAACCAGAATTGTTAACGCCCAATATACTCCTTAAACAAAATAAACAGAGTCAGATTTCATGCATTGATCCATTATATTGACAATTTTCCAGCCAAACAACACAAACAAAATTAAAAAGTCCGCTCTGCGATACACCAAACTTGTCTTTACTGCCTAATCCAGGCCATTATTGTTCATTGCTCCTGCGCCCGTCGGCGGCAAAAAGAGAAATGTTTGTAGGCAGAGGACCGGCGTGTCCCAGAGGAGCGATCTCACCCGGTGTTTGTAGAGAATATCTCTCTTTCTGAGCGCGTCCCCTCCACGGAGACGTGCTTCTTGGTCGGTCGATGCAATATCCACAGATTCGGTTTCTTTCAGTTAACTTCCCTGTTGCATTTATCCATATGCTGAGGAAATTACTATATCCCGCTGAATACCAGCAATCGCCACACACACTTCCTCCTGTCAGTAGCTACTGCTAGTGCTACTGCTACTGACCATGCTACAGATATTAGTGCAAAATCTACAGCTCCTCTACCACAACCATCAGCAACAAGTGGACATGGAGAATTACATGAACTACATGTTGCTAAATACACTGCGGGGCCTAAACAGAAGGGTAGCCATGGTAACATTGCTGTGGGGCTGCTCCAGGCTGCTCTTCTTCGCTGCTTTTGGTGTATTTTGGCGGAAGTTACAGCGCCACTTACAGTCCCGACATATGTACTACAGCGTTTCCAGCGGTCTCGTTTGAACAGACACGTTAAATGAAACGAATGCATGTGAACGGAAGACTTTTTTGAATACGCATACTGTGCATAAACGCAAACGTTCCCGTGTGAAGGAGGCCTAACAGAGACCCAGAGGGAGTGGGTGTTAATGGCTTGTAAACCCACTGCCGACTCTATTGATTTTTTTAAATATTGATTCTTGAGGTTATGCTTTGGTGTTATGCTTTCCTTCAACATTTCCTTACATTAATCTCTAGAGAGGAGCTGCCGTGAGATATTTGTTTATGAGATATGTTCTCTTTCTGTACATTTAAGATTGAATACATTCCAAGCCATTGCAAAAAAACATCATTAGCCTATAGGAGAATGTATGACTGATGCAGGTGTACACATAATCTATACTAAAGCTGGATGGATACATCTGAGTTATTGCAGTTATCAGTGTTACCATGAGTCAATGTAATGGTGACACAAAATGTCAATACAGTAAGGCCAATTATATGTTTTAGGTAGTTTATACACAGTGGAGCCATCACTTGGTTTAGTTAAATGTAAGGTATCCCACTTAGGACATATCTTACCTCACAATTCTTTAAAAAAAAAAAACACATTTAAGTGTTCAGTAATTGTCTTAGTTCGTGCATGAAAACATGAACAGTATACTATCATCCTGTTTTTTTAATGCGATTAAATATCATATATGGGTTAGGTCAGGATATATTATTCCTACATGTTAACACACCAGAGTCACACTCTGCTTCTAAGTGAAAAGTGTGAGTTAATTGTTTCATGCATCAGCTGTAACACAGAGTGACAGACAGCTCTGCAATAAACACCCTTCACTCGTGAGAAATTAGCTCACCTCTACTAAACACAAGCAAGCAATGATGTGTGTAATTGACTCTGACTACATTGATGAAGGTGAAGGCGGTAATCCCCAAGGAGCGGGATTCCTGTCCATATCCATGCTATTCACGCTGCAGAAAAACAATACAATGAGTCCGTGAGTCAGGCTGAACTCGTAGGCAAATCTGTCTGGACTGATCATTCAAAATCAATTTGATTAAGCCGCCCCCTATTGTGAAAAAACACATACATTATAATACCATTTGACAGATAAAGAGAGATGAAATGGTGTCGATGCAAGGCGAAATACTTCCCGTCTCCACCTGCTCACCAGAGGTTTCATCAGACCCACTTGGGGAGCTCAGATCATCAGATCAAAAGATTTGCTAAGATGTGGAAAGGTCGATAAGACTACCAAGAAAAGTCTTAGATGTTTAGCGCTGAAACACAACACTCACCTTCACTCCCAAAAGCCACACTATCATGCCAGCCGGATTTACTGCAGTTTGTTAAGTGAGGATTAGAGGAGACACGGATGAGAGAACAAGGATATGATCCCGATATAGTGTGCAACTTCCACAAACCCACTCTTCATAGAGCTGTTATCATACCATCAAATGTTAGCAACTCAACAAAGTTAAAACTGTCCGAATGACCTTGATGTCAAAGGACATTTGCACTATAGGCTACTTTAGTCATATTCATATTAGATTATTTAAATGTTAAAAAACGAAATATTGCAGTTCCATGAGAAGTTTCATGAAATATTTAACAGATCTATTACATGCATACTTCAATTAAAACAAAGATAGGAGTGAAATGTACTCTTCAATGTATTTGTACAGTGGCTTCTCTATGAATGTCTATTGCTTAAAAAAGAGAAGTGACTTTTAATTTCAAATATATCATGTTTTTGCAGTTCTTTGTTTTGAGAAGACCCACTCGCACGCTGAGGATGAGCTCTTCAAGACGCTGTTCGCCGGGTACAACAAGTGGTCGAGACCCGTGCCCAACATCTCTGACGTGGTCATCGTCAAGTTCGGACTGTCCATCGCACAGCTCATAGATGTGGTGAGTTGTTAATCGTCCATTTCATATAAAACCTTAAGACATTAATAGAGGGGAGGCTTAAACGTAACCTTTTTTGGTGACGTGGAAGTGGCTGCTTTTAATGTTAACCAAATACTTCACAATGGGGTTTAATATCTGTCCCTCTCTCTTTAAAAAAAGGGAATTCATTTAACTAAAGATGTGAATTTGTATACACAACTTGTATTTATTTTCAACAAAAAGCTAAACGTTCCCAGGTTAAACTTATTAAGACATTTTGGAGCATAATGTTCCCATAGAGCTTCCATTGGTATGATTAACTGATACTAGCCAAACTTATGGCACTTTAATGAGGCTACAAGAACGAGAACATATTTACTTTTACTTTTCAATCAATAAGTCTCAACCAAAGAAAATGTAAAAGTATTTTGATAAATGGACTGTTTCTTCAGGGCGTGTGAAGACAGGTGACAGCTCACAGGAAATAAGAGAAGCACAGGGTAAATGACACAGGTCAATAAAGTGGGTGTGTTAGTACTAGGGTCAATTTATAACAAGGGATCAATATCTGGAAGGTAAGCAAGTCCATCATAAAGAATCAATAACATTTGAAATCTAAGACGATAATATAAAAAAATAATAAGGTAGAAAATTAAAGCATTATATATCCTTTCGTATGGGGTGCTCACTTACTCAACTGAAGTTGGAGTTGAAACACAGAGTTACTAAGACAATTTATTAAAGATTTTTGCAAAGTGTGTGCCTTAGTAATTTCAGGTTATGAATTATTAATCACAAAGCAAAGTCTAACCTCTGTTTTGGTCTCATGATGCGTCACTGGATCCAAAGGGCTCCTTTTTTTTATATTCCCGTGGTAGCCCTCCTCGGCCAATCTCCTGGCATTTGTTCTTGCTATTATGACACTGCAACTTTTAACCATCTTTTCCCTGACAGTTTTTACACCCAATGTGTGTTTTGCAATAGTATGTTTTGGCATTTTTTAATACAGTAGCAAAAACAAATTTAGGAAAACTAGATTATGCACCGCCTTCTGCCCTGTCACAGAACTCTTCACATCCATCACCTTATTGAAGTAAAGTTGCTACAAGCTATATTTGGGTCTTGCTTTGACAAAACTCCAAGAATGGCTCTCATATATTCCTCTGGCCTGAGTCTCTCTCTCTCTCTCTCTCTCTCTCTCTCTCTCTCTCTCTCTCTCTCTCTCTCTCTCTCTCTCTCTCTCTCTCTCTCTACTCTCTCTCTCTCTCTCTCTCTCTCTCTCTCTCTCTCTCTCTCTCTCTCTCTCTCTCTCTCTAGGATGAGAAGAACCAAATGATGACAACCAACGTGTGGCTTAAACAGGTCAGAAAACTGTGTCAGTGTTGCTTTATTAATAAGATTCCTTTTTCTTCAACTGTATCTCGTCATGACAAACACTACGAATATACAAACCTACATCTACAGTGCTCATTTGACAAAGATTATGAGGCATTGATTTGCTTATAGGACAATAAAGGATCCTACCCTTCTTGTTTGTATGTGTCAGGAGTGGAATGACTACAAACTTCGCTGGAAACCGTCCGATTACGACAATGTGACGTCCATCAGAGTGCCGTCAGAGCTCTTATGGGTGCCAGACATCGTCCTCTACAACAAGTAAGTGTGGCAAGAGACAATTCTCTTGATAGACGGATTAATCCATTGGTCTAACATTTAAAAAAAAAAAGGTTAACAATCAAAATCTCCAAGAGTTTAGGATGACATATTAAAGTGTTAAACAGTCCAAACCCTAAAGTCATAAAGGATGAGATAAAACCATACATACAGTATTTACATCTGAGAAGCTTATATCAATTTTTTCAATGCATTTTTTTATGCTTAAATTATAAATTGATTATTTAAATAGTTACTAATCAACTTTCTGTGGATCAGTTAACCTATTAATGACATATCTATTCAGCTTAACTTCAAATAAGCATTATAATTCATTTGTGATCAGGTCTAGACAAGTTTTTAACAATTTATACTAAAACTGTTCATATAATGCCACAGTGGATGCTTGTAACAGAGTTGTAGAAACATTTAAAAGAAGAGTAACAGCCACACTCATCCAGTGAATAAATAGTTTAAATTGATGCCTCTTTGCTGGAAGGTGTATGATATGAGAATGGTGCCATCTAGTGATACAAAAAATACATTTTACTGCTCTTAACATTTCTACACCTACCATGAACAGCTCTTCCTGTCTCAAATTGTAAGCTGTTTTCTATTAATTATATATTTATACATTGTGAATCTCTGCTAATATATGTTGACTCATGTTATTTATTTCAAAATGAAGACAGCCTTGAAATGTGAATTGCCTCTGTGAGAATCTATTGTTAAATAAATCTCCTAAATCCACCTCTCGGAGATTAAACCCGGTGAGTTGATGATTGGGTTCTGCTCCATTAAGCCAGTCTAATCACAACCTGTAAGTGAAATTAAAAAAGGTGGGAAGCCGATGAAATGATAACGGCTCATCATTAGGTTTTCAGCAGGAGCTATTATCACCATTAAAGCGTTGAGTGAAGGGGAGATTACTGGAGAAGATTATTAGTGGGAATACTATTTTTCTAAATTAAGATAAAATAATTTCTCAGCACAGGGTGTGGTAGGATCAGATTGTTGATTTGCTTTTTTAGCCTCTGATCCAAGATATTCAAACTGTTATGTTTTATGACCACTTCTTCTTTTCCAGCGCTGATGGCGAGTTTGCTGTGACCCACATGACCAAAGCTCACCTATTCCACAACGGTAAAGTCCGCTGGGTGCCTCCTGCCATCTACAAAAGCTCCTGCAGCATCGACGTCACCTTCTTCCCCTTCGACCAACAGAACTGCAAAATGAAATTTGGCTCGTGGACGTACGACAAGGCCAAGATTGACCTGGAGAAAACGGAAGCAGTGGACCTGAACAACTACTGGGAGAGCGGCGAATGGGCCATCATCAACGCAGTGGGGACGTACAACACCAAGAAATACGACTGCTGCCACGAGATCTACCCAGACATCACCTACTTTTTCATCATTCGGAGGCTGCCCCTGTTTTACACCATCAACCTCATCATCCCCTGCCTGCTCATCTCCTGCCTCACTGTTCTGGTGTTCTATCTGCCCTCAGACTGCGGGGAGAAGATCACCCTGTGCATCTCCGTGCTGCTGTCCCTCACTGTTTTCCTCCTCCTCATCACCGAGATCATCCCCTCCACCTCCCTCGTCATCCCTCTGATCGGAGAGTACCTCCTCTTCACTATGATTTTCGTCACCCTCTCCATCGTCATCACTGTGTTCGTGCTCAACGTGCACCATCGCTCTCCCAGCACTCACAAGATGCCCCGCTGGGTCCACTCCGTGTTCCTGGACATGATCCCGCGCTGGCTTTTCATGCGGCGGCCCGCGCCAGATGTCCGCCGTCGCAGGCTGTTGCTGCTGCAGCAGGAGGCGGCGGCCGACCGGAGGCAGGCCCGATTGGCCGGGTTCAAACATGGCAACTGCCTCAGCACCTCGGCCAACTGGCTAAGAGACGGGACATCCTCAGAGGACCCCGAGAGAAGCTCTTATGAGGACTTAGAGCTGGGGACCCTGACGTCATATTTCTCCTTTCGCCCTCCTTCGCCCAGACCTCCGGGGTCCACTCCCCCGACCCAACAGAAAAACCAACAGAACAGCCAGAACCAGCAGGAGGGGGCGACGGGGGCAAACAGACAGAGACTCAATACCATTCAGAGGGCCATTAAAGGAGATAACACAGTATCAGACTCATCTTTCCTGCTCTCACCAAGTGTTATACGTGCTCTGGAAGGTGTGCACTACATCGCAGACCACCTGAGGGCCGAGGATGCTGACTTCAGCGTGAGTATCAGCCAAATGCTACATCAACTATTATCAGAATGGCACTTAAACGCCACATTGTTGTATAGTTTGTTATAAAAATCCTAACAATAATGTATTTTCTGCCTATTTTTATAGCACTAATACACATTTCCATTCTCCAGCCAAGTGAATATGAAGTCCTGTTAAAGATTTATTTCATAGTGAAGTTCATCAACACCCCCATGACTAACACCTGCAATACGCTGAGAGGCTAAAGAGGAAAATCAGCCTTTTGTCAAAAACAAAGACAGATTTAAGACATCATAATAATAACCGAGGTGTTACTTAGTTTTTTTATTTCTTGTTTTCTCTCCGTCTCTTTTTGCTTTTATTCTACACAGGTGAAAGAGGATTGGAAGTATGTCGCCATGGTGATTGACCGCATCTTCCTGTGGATGTTCATTATTGTGTGCCTGCTTGGGACCATCGGCCTCTTCCTACCCCCTTGGCTAGCTGGCATGATCTAGCTCATGGGAGAATGTGTGAAAAACCCATAACCACCATTAGTTAGTGAATTTGAAATTCAAAATGTAGCTGAACTCTACTTCACGTTTGTGTGATATACTGCGTTAAAGGCCTCATGAGGCTATCACGCTCTTTATGCACCACCAAAGCAAAAGTGGGGAAAAACCGAAAGGTAGCATTTTCTGTACAGCGGACATCTCAGACTCACTTGGCTCAACTTTTATCCCTCTAAGCTGCACTTTGCCTCAGGTGTAATGGTACTTAGGTTGAGTTTGACCCTAATGCTAACATTAGCATGTTAACAGGCCCAGAGTTGGCAATTGGTAATGTGCTCATGGTTAGCACAACCTCAGATTTGGTATGTTAGCATACCAATGGCAGTATGCTAATGTCCCAATGTTTAGTACAATGTATCTTTTAGCATGTAAGTTAGGTGTAACTTGCTAGTAAATCTGATGGCACCAGCATCAGTGTTGGGTAAGGCGTAACCGTTGTTTGTGGAATGACACTTTTTAAATTGACTTTTTAATGATTTTCCATGTTCAGTTCTTTCAATTGTTAACACAACATAGATTGAGACACAGATCAATGTTAATTATTGTTTTAACAGTTTTTAAAATGAGATGTATGTCTTTCAAGCAAAGTAATGCCTTAATTTCCCTAAAAATCACAAACTTTGAAATGTAAACTACAGCTATTGTTTATTTACTAGTAAAGTAGTGTGATGACTTTATCAATTATCAACAAGAAATGACTTTGAATTACAAGTCACCGGTCAGCAGCTTTAGTTTAGTATGAATACAGATGATTCTATGAGGAATGACTTAATTCAGTAATTAGAGGTCTACTGTCGTGACCTGAAGGTGATTCCTCTTCTGGGTAATATTAATGAACCGTATTCCATGGTCCTCCATGTTGTCAATGTCATTCAAATGTTGGATGAGATAAATGTGGAAACAGGTTTTGACCATCATTGGCATGCTGTACTTGAAATCCTGAATATACTGGACACACTAACCTGTGATTTGTGCTGGTTTGGAAAGCATTTCCCTTTTTTACACAGGTTTTCTTTCTGCCATACTGTCATGGTTTCATTTGTGTTATTATTATCATACAATGAAATAAATAAGCTCATGAAACCTTTAAAAAGCCGTCTTTATAGCATGTATTGAGTGGTGTGAAAATGACCTTAACAGCAGCGTCAGATTATGATTCCTACAGCTGGCCTTCCTAAATCTAGATTCAACGAGTAGACATTTACAGAGGTATACATCTTGATATTTATTTTTTCAACACTTGATTTACGTGCTAGAAATTCATATTTTATAATGATAGTGGAAATATTAGAGAGTTCCTGACAGACAATCCATATTCATGCCATTGTAGTCTTCATCTCATCATTTTTAATAAAATGCATCACAGTTAAACTTGGGATTCATACTGTATATAAAACACTTTTGAACATTTGAATGGCCGACTGTTTGGTTTTGTCAACTTTACATTTCACTTTTATTTTCTCTGCTATAAAAACCAAAAGTACTCATAAGGCACATTTTATATTTACAAGGTTTTTCAATTTCTGAGCAGATAATTAAATCGTTAAGAAAAGTTTACATAAAAAAGAAGTGTGAAATGGTGGCATCCTAGATATGATGCCAATGGACCATCATTAATGTTGGCATACAGAAGTACGCACGCTTTTTTCCAAGTTGTCTTACTTCTCCTCTGAGCTGTACCATAATATTAAAACATAGCAACACATATAGGTATGATGACGTCCTGCCACAGCCTGAATAAAAGCAGTTTGATGACATCTAAAATGCTCAACTGTGTGCAAATGTTAATTCTGACTGGAATGTGAATCATTAGCTTGATGTGTAAACTGTCCACTAGGGGGCCACTGGCTTGGCTAGGTTGGCCCTGACTCTGGCCTGGTCCACAGCGTCCAACATGTTCTTGCTGTCCATAGCCAGAGTGTGTGCTGCAGTGAGCAGCTGTTTCTTACACTCGTCCTTCAAAGAGGTGATGGAGTTCTGCTGGGCCAGTCGCATTTTGCTGATCAGCTCCGCCATGTCGTTGTTCAGCAGCTTCTGGGTGCCCTCTATCTGTGGGGGGGGGGGGGAAACAAACTGTTGGCCTTTTTCTTGGAAGACATTTTTACATGTGGCAGAAGGGAACAGGTGTAAATAATAAAGTCAATGATGGTTGAATTCCCATTTCCCTCTGTGAGCCACAGCCACCCCTACATTGCGATAATTCAAAAATCTATTAACACACCTATACAATATTATGTAACCAAAACAAATAACACCAAAATGCAACAGGTGTGTAATGATTTAACTCAACTGCATTATATTAACAACTTTTATTGTAATTGTGTCCATACATTTTGCATATACAGCACATATATGGTCCTTTGTTTACATTTTGTTGACCCCATGTGCATATAAACAGCTGCTTTTTCAAGTGAGCAACACATGCATTGAATTCTGTTTGATAAATATGGCTGTGAAGAAACTGCAGCTTATAACAAATGTACTTTTTTTCTTGAAATGGTCATTTGCTCTTCATCTCTTTGTGTTTGAAGAAGAGTTTTGTCACTTTTAGTTTTAAGGGAAAAATCAATAAAGGAAGTGTAGAAAGGAGATGAGGAAAGACAGACATTATGTGTACCTCAGTCCTCACAGACTCGTGTAAGGTGGGCAGTATGTCATCCACACTGCGGATCAGATCTCGTAGAGCCATCCCGACAGACTGTGGGCGGAGATCAATGCAGAGAATGAATTAGCTGTATGACTCAAGAGATTTGTTTCCATCACCATTCATACACCTTGCCTCTAAAGAGGAAGAACAACATCAAATCTAAATGAAAATGTGATTATTTTCTTTGGTGTACCTTAACAATAGTGATATATTTCTCCGGCGGAGCCTCAATGATGTCATTCTTGAGTTGAACAACAACTTTGACCAGGTCCATGACGTAGAGGTACACTTTGTCATCAGAGCGGTCCAGCTCAGCTGTGGGCGCAGCCTGAGGGAATAATGTGTTTTCATCATTAAAGAACTCATCCTCATTACTTGGCATCAATCCCCTTTCAATTGAAGGGCAATTTCACTTTCTTAAGATGATTGATTTTATTATATATAGTATCTAAAAATTCAAGCTAATGTATTTAATGATCTTTTTCAGAATACTAAAAGATATTATAATCCCAAAGATGAATTAATATAACTACCTGTGCTGTGAGCCGAGGGGGCTTCTCTGGAGGGGCTGCAGTGCAGAAAGATGAACAATGTGAGAAAGAGAGAACAGGAGGGTTTAGAAAGAAATTAACCCTCAGAACGACTATGTGAATATAAAATGGGAATTTATACATTTCCTTTGAGCGCTTACCATGCTCAGTGTCAGCTTCAGGGGACTAAAAAGAATAGAAAGAGATTAATTTCATGAGGACTATAAAATAAAATAATATGCTTATATACCACTTGTTTCCCTGGGATATAGTTGTTCCTATTTCCTATAAATGCTACTTTTAATATTCATACCATAAAAAAGCAATGTATGAATTAAGTATCTTGACAAGAATGCACATTTTTATATGTAAATTTGATCACTGGAGGAGAAAAACAAGATTGACATTTGTGTTCATTTTTTGTATTTTGGAGTTTAAAAAGTGTTTGTTTTGTTTTTCCTTTTCAGTGATCACAAATTGTCATCGTTGTACCTTTATTGGTTTTATTTCCAATTTGAACAATATAGCTTACTTTACTAGAGAAGTACCTGAAAAAAGTGTTCTAACTCATTATAGCTGCATTGGAAATATCATGTAGTTTACATACACTGTTAAAAGTAGTGTAGCTTTGAACAACCTATATATTTTTGACACTCTTCAAATGGGAAAACAATTGTATATTTAGAAAGAAAACAGTTTGAAGGGGGGGGGGGGGACCTACCGCTGGGCCCGCAGTGTCCTCTGGTCCCATGGGGTCCTGAAAAAGAACAGGCAGGTTCATTTTATAGAATAAGGTCATGGGCCCCCTCTTCGGAACTGTTATCAGGGGGACATTCAATTTAAAGCTAGTGTGGCGTTGAGAGTGAACGAGTGGGTCGATTTTGTTTAATGATGCCTCGTTCCACGTAGCCTCCAGGGCCAGAGTGAATTGAGTTGGGGGACACTGAGACACAGAGAGGGGGTTGACAAAAGAGAATGATGCTCTGTTTCCCACCAGGAGTTTCTCCTCCTTTTCCAGCCACTTCTCATCCTCCATCATCTGCTCCTTCTGCCGGCGGAGAGTGTGCTGCATGTCCTGCCGCTCCCTCTGCCAGAGGCGCGCCGCGTCCTCCCTGCTGTTCGGCTCCACTCGGAAAAACTCGCCCTCCTACAAATAATGGGAATATAACTTTAAAATAAAATTATGGATATTTAACAGATAGAGCCTTTTTTTGGGTCTCTTATGCATTCACTTTGAACTTTAGCTGTTAAACACAACTGAGAACTACACCTGCACACACTAGTCTGTGTTGGATGTGGCGTGTGTGTTACATGTTGTGATCATGTTTCTGTTATGTGATTGTGATGTGCTATATGTGACATGTATGTAGTAACGTGTGTTGTTTGCATTTTATTGTTCTCTTTTATCCTTTCGCCTGTATCTACTTATCTTTCATCCTTTTTTTTATAACTAATGCTGTTGATATATTGTGATTTTAAGGGTGTCCATTATCATCTGGCCGGGGACAACAGCTGGAAATGAGCAATGTTTGCTAAAGCCGCCCCATTTACAGTTTTTTGTGACAGTTGATCAATGGGGGCTGTCCACGACACTATAAACAAATAAACTAAAAGTAAACTTCAAATGTAAGAAAATAGACACAAACTCAGATACGTTTTAGAAATGTTAGACAATGCGCTGGGTTTCTCACCGCCATGCTGCGGCGGCGAGGAGACCTGCCCGGCAGCGTGAGAGTGCTCATGGAGTCGACGGGGGTCTGGTATTCACACGGGCTGGCCAGGTCAGGGGAGCTGGCACATAACGCCTCGTTCAGCTGCACAGACACACACACATGCACACACACATTAACACATGGATACATTTTTGAAGTAAAGCCTGTGATCTTGGGTTAAACAGGTGAGAGGTTACTGTACCTGAATGTGCAGACCGATACTGAGCATGTTCCCGAACCGCCCTGGTTTCATCCTTGATGGCTACAGCAATTATTTAGGAGAGGTATTAAAACACGCACTAATTTAAAACATTACATTTTTTGAAAATGTGGCTGACTTTGACAGTACCTTGGGAGGAGGCCCATTGAAGTTGAATTTGGGGTCGAAGAGTTTAGTGGAGCGTGCTCTGTCCCTCTCTCTCTCCACTTCCTGTTCCTTCACCATATTGTGGACATCGCTGACACATTTCAGACAACACATTATTGTATATCATGTCTTAAGAGATGTAGAAAAACACATCTTATAGACTGTTATTGCAGATAACTTTACACCGTTCTAAATCACTTAATTTGGATCTATCCATTTTTTTATGAACAGCTGATCTCTAAATATTTTTTATTATAATTATATCATATTCATTTAGTATATTTAATGGCTCTAATTCTATATAGAAATTAATCTGAGTAACCTTTTCCTTGTTGTTCATCAGAAATTACAGACTGAGAATCTCTAACAATTTACATGAGCAAAACACTTCAAATATATTTGTATGAACTTTGATGGCTTATCAAACTGAACCAATCTTAATACATTTCACTCCATTAAGTTATGTTGATATTGAGTAAAGAGGTACCTGATCTTGACCACCAGCTCGGTGAAGTTGGGTCTCTCTCTGGGGTCGTAGGACCAGCAGCGGGTCATCAGTGAGTAGAGGGCGGGGGGGCAGTTGTCGGGCTTGGGCAGCCGGATGCCCTGCTCCAGCTGGTTGATCACGTCTCGGTTCTCCAGCCAGAAAAACGGCTGCTGTCCAACACTCATGATCTCCCACATACAGACAGCTATCAGGGAATGCAAACAGAGAAAACACATGTTATGTTCCTCAATATATTATTATCCCATTGCTATATTTGGGTCCCTCGAGTACACTTGTTTGTGTTTAAGGCTATGTTCTTTGGTTCTCCTTCTTTCAGTATACGTTTCCCTTTTTTATAGGAGAAACTAAACTGACTCAAACTCAATCTTAACCTTCTTATTCACACAGTACTTTTCTGAATTGAAGCTCAGAGAATCCACACAATAAATGAATCTCAAGTGTGTTACACAGATTAAAAACAATTAAATTAACATAGTTCATATGTTCCAGCTCAATCGAGAGGGCAACAAAATGTTAGATTTAAGTGTTTTATCTTAATGCTTTACTTTAAAGACCATACAATCAGATTGTTCATGCCTTTTTTTGCCTTGAATAAAATAATAGAAATGTAGTAGATCCAGAATGTTTATTTTCAATTATTTGATTGTGATGAATCTATTTGTATGAAATGGACCAGAGAAGGCCATCACAGTGTGGCTACGTATTGGAGCACAACATAGTTCTGATGAAGTGGAGACAGGTAAAGATTCATTCAATAACCAGATCATCTTTCCTCCGCCATGGAGGTAATGTTTCAGATCGGTTTATCTCGGTTTGTCTGTCAGCAGGATGAAGGAAAAAGTACTGGCACGATTTTGCATGACATTTAGAGCAGTTCGGAGTCACAATGCTGATGCATACATTTTATATCCATTTAGCTACCATTGCGAGAAGGCATTTGTCCTGCATTCAGAATAATCTGAAAAAGATGAGTTCAAAGGTAGGGAAATTCCCTTGAAAGCACTCTTCAAGATGGGACAATTAGAAAAACAAATATTGTGTTGTTTAAACACACTGAGCAATTAAATAGGACACATCTTCTTTGAAGCGTCCATGTTGTTTCCACATTAGCTCACCAACACACCTACAGTACTTCATACACTCATAACTACTCCTTCTGACATCGGTTCATGCAGTGCTTGTTTGGATTAAAGATTAACCAGCTGCCTGCCATTAGCCATCTGTGTGTGTGTGTGTGTGTGTGTGTGTGTGTGTGTGTGTGTGTGTGTGTGTGTTTTCCTGTCTGTACACAGTGTGTTTATGTATCACAGGCTCACCAAACATCCAGACGTCGCTGGCTGTGGTGAAGCGTCTGAAGTTGATGGATTCTGGGGCCATCCACTTGATTGGCAACCGAGTAACAGACGCTGCAGGGAAAAAGGAGATAACAATATTTAGTTGTCTACAGTTTTCTTTTTTTAACAGGGATACAAAGGGGTACAATTTCTAAAAATATTATTTATCGTTTTCTCTATACTGGTTTGTGCCTTCGTTACCTTTGTAGTATTCTTCATCCTCAATGTATCTCGACAAACCGAAGTCCCCGAGCTTCACACAGTCTGGACTGGCAACTAGCACGTTCCGCACAGCAATGTCTCTGTAACAAAATACAATTGAAACAGAAAACCAAAGTTTACAGATGGACATGGTGGAAGTGGAAATGATCCAGAGGGTCTTTACTGGCCCCAAGCCCTCTCAAATTAACCTGAACTCGCTTCTCAACCACTGTTGTACCGCCACGACTGGAGCAGAAAACAATAAAAAAGGAATCTTTGCATTTTCCACACAGGCAGAAAGTAATTTCCTTTGTCTGTGTTTCCCTTCACAGCAGATTAAATCCAGAGTGGCTGCTTTAAAGCCTGACATCTGCTGACAGGAGTCTGAAGAAACAACTCAGCGAAACATCTCTGACATCAACTTTCTGTCATGTTTGGTGTTAGTATAAATAATTCAAGTTGAAATGACATTTTCTTTTTCTATTGTCACTACCTTATATGACTCCACTTTGCCTCCAGATGCTGTTTTTCTAGCTGTATTCATCTATTGAGCTGTCAACTTGCCTTTGTCCTGTGAATCAACACTGTGCACTAATCAGGCTCAGATTTATGAAAGTATTCCAGGAACATACTGTAACCCCGAAACTCAAAACATAGCAATATTGTATATATAGTATGTATACGTTTATATACATCAATTTATGGAGGATGTGTGAAGTGATTGGAAAAATGGATTTTGAATCATGACTATTATTTGAGAAATGTAAATGTAAAAGTTTAAAGCCTACAGCAGCTTCTCTACCTCCTGGATAGCAACACAAAAATAATAAGTGGAGCCCCCCACCTGTGTACCATGTTGACCCCTGCGAGGTAGACCAGAGCTTTGCAGATCTGCAGGCTGAACAGCACCAGCGTAATATCAGTCAGCGTACTCTGGTTCTGGGTCAGATAGTTCCCCAGCTGCAACATACAGGCGAGACAGAAAGTTACTTTCACAATCTGCACAGGAAGCATATGTAACTATAAACTACAGTTTTGATGTGTTTGGCTAAATGTTTGTTAAAAGGAAAAACACTGTTGTTTCTCTCCTGTACTTGAATTTTACTTCAATGAGATGAGCTGTGTTATCTGATGTGTTTTACTGTATATGGTCCCCAGGAAGCTAATATGTATAGCTAATCCTGAAGCTATGCTAATGGGGGTTTTTAATAAAGAAAGAAAGAAAGAAAGTAAGAGTCTTTGGGCCCCTTGGTACCAATTGAGCATTGTTTAAACACCACAGCCTACCTGACTATTGTTGCTGACCATGTCCATCCCTTAGTGACCACAGTGCACCCATATTCTGATAATGCGCCATGTAACAAAGCCCAAATAATTTCAAACTGGTTTCACATGACAATGAGTTCACTGTACTCAAACGGCCCCCACAGTCACCAGATCTAAATGTATAAAGGTGAACCTAATAAAGTTGCCGCTGAGTTTAAATGAACATGGCACTTACCTCTCCATGCTCATACAGCTCCATGACGATCCACACAGGGTCCTCCTCTATGATGCCAATCAGTTTGACAATGTGCTGGTTATCCAGGTTCTTCATAATTACTGGCATACACACAAAGTTCACAGCGTTATAGTTGTTATCACATTTATTTCATTTTATTACATGGCTTAGTTGAATACTCGATTCTGATTGGTCAATTCAGAACACGTGACACGTTGTTAATCCAGAACAGACAGACCGCTGTCAAGGACTTATTGACCGTTGTTAAGGACGCTCACATCTGCACAAAGAAGTCCGTTCGATTTAACTGTGTATACAGTTTTGGCCGAAAAGCAAACTGCATGCAGTTTGCTTTTCTAACTGACAAGACAAGAGCGACAAGCAAACAGCGGAGAAGTAACGGGCAGAAACCCTCCTTTTTACGCAGCGTCCAGACATAGACATCAAACGGCGACACATATTCAGTTGCCAGTTACTTTGGCATTAGGGCAGGGATATCTAGATACTTTCCAAGGTTTGACATAATGAATTGTGCTACTTTTAAAGCAAGCAACGATGTTTTCAAATCTGTAATCAAAAAGCTCCGCCTTCCTGCCGTTGCTACGTTTTTCAAACGGTAACAACAGACTATTTTCCTTAGCGGATGCATGTCAATTTAAATCAATACATACAACTATTTTTTAAATCAATAAAATCATTTTCTAAATCCATAAAAGCATTTCAATTAATATTGGGAGTCATATCATTACTTTGTTGAGAATGTGGCCATGTAATAAGCGGGATAATGTGCAGCGACTTGGTCATTATGGGGAAAAGAACACCGACAGGCTGATCAGGAGCCCGACGCGAAGCGGAGGGATCTAGATCTGCATGAAGGTGTTCTTTTCCCCATAATGACCGCGTCGCTGCACATTATCCCTTACATATTCTACGCATTTCTTTAATTACCTGCTTCACTCATGAACTTCTCCATCACATCAGGTGAGCAGTCTTTGCAGGTCTTCACTGCCACATTGGTCCTCTCTCCATTCTGTTGAATCAATAACACCAATTTAATGGGAAGTAGTGAGATTTACACAAGCAGAAAAATATTTTGTGACCTATTTGAATAGTTTATTGATATTTTAAGTCATTTTTCAAGCAATAACATGTAACATTTTCCTGTTCGAGCATTTCAATTGTCACAAATGTACTGCTTTCCTATGTCTTAATACAGTTAACTTGTGTTTTTGGTGATTTGGAATTATAAACGTTTAATCTGTAAATATTCATTTAGGCTTGAGATGATTGTGATTGATAATGAATATGATATTTAGTTGCAGCCCTACTTTACATGTAATGCATATTAACACAAAGTTACAAATATTCTACTACATATTAATGCAGCAACTGTGTCTCCTGGTAAGCAATTTATTAATTATATTAATCCATTATAGTTAGTTTATAGATTGTTATGTTACTTTTTCTATTTCTTTTATGTGGTATTTATGTACTTCAACTAGGAAGATACACTTACTAGTTTTTTGTAAACTCCATCGTAGACTTCCCCGAAAAAACCTTCACCAAGGATTCGGCCAAGAACAATGTCGCTTCGGTCGATCCCGTACTTAACAACTACCAAAAAAGATGTACATTCATGAAAGTTCAAAAGGGAGAGTTATTATTCTGCTAAATATATGAATACAAACTTTCAACTAACCTGATCTGGGCCTTTCATCCATAATCTCACAGTAGATATCAGACCCTGAAAATACAAAAAAAAGACCATTGTGTTTTTCTTTGTTTCGGTAAAGGACAAAAAGTTTGGACTTTTCTGCATATTGTATTAAACAGAGAAGTTAAACTTTTAAAACTGTCGGCTCACCCATGCTGTGTCTGATCGAGCTGGTGTCTCTGCTGCTTCAGAGAAAAGACAGAATGAGAGAAAGCCCCGCTCATAAATTGTCAACTTATAGCTCCTCAGAGCGCTGACAGAATTCAATAAAACAGCCTTTCTCATCAATAACTCTCATAACTCAATATCTTCTCATTTCCTATTACAACAGTACAGACTCTGCAGCTACACAAATCATTCAAAGTTGTAAAACAGCCAAACATCTACTCACTCTGTGGGAATCTCAGGCAGGGCGTGTGTATTGGCATCTAGGAGGGAAATGAGATCAGATAAATGAGATGATTCCAGTTTATATAATGCAATTTTCATACTTTTATGTAGCTTTTAAAGCTCCATCATAACTGTTGTAAGGTGATGTTGCAACAGGGGAAGTGGCAGAGACGTACACACCTTTATTTGGCCGGTAGATAATAGAATCATCCGTGTCATTCTCCAAGCGGCTGTACCCGTCAATAAGGTCCATCATGTTCTCTGCCATAGGGACGGTGGCCACGTTGATTGACAGACGCTATCAGATAACGGGGGAAAAGGGCGATGTAAGCACATGTCAAATTTCCTGTGCAGACACTCTCTTTAGAAATGATATTTACTTATTCAGCCATTGCGATTCTTAACACTGTCCAGAGTAATATTGTATTATAGGTAGATAGTGTACTTACTTGTCGGGCCCCCTCTATGAAAAGGTCTAAGAGAGCCTTGCCGTCGCCCTGAGATAAGCATTGTATTTTCTTGATCTGTTTGAAGTCGGCTAGGAAAGAAGGCTGAGCCACACAAAAAAAAGCGATTCAAAAAGATGATCATTATGGCTGATTATCTTAGAGAAACTGTGTTAGATTTATAATGATGTAGCATCCACTGATGGCAAGATAACTATCTTTGAAAATGTATTTCTAGACACAAAATATCCAGCAGCTTTCATTTATGCTATCAGACTAAAGGGAAAAATATGGTATTTCCATAAATTATAGGATTGCTTTAAATGAACAGTTTGACATCTTTGGAAATGAGAGGATTGAAACAACTCTCAGATTTGTATCAATATCATAAGTAATAGGTTGTATCTTATTTTGGTTTGTTTCATGAGTACAAAGAATGTATACAAATATAATATGGTTTGATGAGGGGTTATGCATTGGATGACTTCTTGGCCTTGAGAAACTGCTAGTCAGAGTAGACCTCAGGAAGTTAATCATTACATTTTAGAGATGCTGATAAGCAGATTAGTTTATATTGGACAGAGCTAAGCTGCCTGTTTCCCCTTGTTTACAGACTGTATGCTAAGCTAAGCTAACCGACTGAAAAGTAAAGCAATATCATTCTTCTCATTTAACTAACATAACTCAAATATCCAACTATTCTATAAAAAAAATCTAGTATTTAGCTAGATAGATTAGATATATAATACACAAAAACATAACATAACGTGTGCATACTTAGCCTCTGCTTTTGTAATCATGTTTATTTCCCCGTTTCTGGACAAATAAAGGATTTCTGATTCCTCAAAAGCTATACTGAAATCTTGCTGTGCTTACCGCTGAATCCTTCTGTGTGCGTTGGCGAATCCCCCTCCCACCGATGACCAGCTCCACCGCTAGACTCCAACCTTGCTGTTGACAAGTGAGTGTTCTTAAACGTTTTTAACATTAATGTGAAACCGAGCCGATTAAGGCTTGGAGAACATGCTGTTTATAAGCATGGGATTAAGGGGGCCACTCACCACAAGTTCACACGGGAAAACCTCTTCATCATAAGTGGCGAACTCTTTGAGGGTCTCGAAAAACTTGATCATGCAGTCGTCCTCCTTGAGTGTTGCGTACTGTTGAAACGTCTGCTGGATCAACTTCCGTAGCTGCTTCGACTGGATCACAAGCAGGGGGATTTAAACATATGATTTTAGGTACACTGATGAAGATCTAGGTCTGACTCAACTCATTAAGAATTGAAGTCTTGGTAAGGATGGTTTACCTTCATGCTGTTTATAAGCTGTGGAGGAAAGAAGAGGTCCAGGCCCACTTCTTTTCTAGATTTGTAAAGGAAAAGTCAGAAGAATTGTTGAAATAAAAAAAGAAATTTGCTTAACATTTTTTTAAAAACGTCATGTTTTAAATGTCCTATTTTGATGAACTACACAAATAAAGTCAAGCTTCTTAAAGGTTTATTCAACAGGATCCATCAGGGTTAATTAACTCAAAGCTCAAAATAATGAATTGGGTTGTATTTCACAAAAATGACAGTGAGAAGATGAATTGCACTTACTCTAGCAGCTCAAAGTTGGACTTCTTCTCGAGACCTTTTGCATTCATGTCTTTGTAGAACCTCCTGACAAAGGTAAAACAAGTAACAAGTTACAGAAATATAACGAACTTAAAGAAATTTGAGGGCAGAAGAATGAAAGGACTGAGCTGACTGACCTGATCTCCAAACAACCGAGCTGCAGCGCCATCCCATCACTGACCTTAGAGGCATGACACTGCATGTAATCACTACGCACCTGCCATTAAATAAAACAGAGAAATCAGATTAACAATAAATAGCAATGTTATACTGGACATCTCATAAAATAATTTGGATATGTTGGCATCATTTTTTCTTTTTATATGTATTTTTTAACTGACTGTTTGTTTATATTGAGAATATTAGCCAACAGCACATATTTGTAGGCACTGCTCAATCCTAAAAGCTGCTGATTAGTTAATCTGTACATTTTTGTTTCCATTCCTGTTTTAACAGAACTGAAGGTTTTATAATATTATTTGTAGATTTCATTCAAACAAAAAGAGTGCCACCTAAAGTAAAATCAAACCTTATCCACACAAAACCACTCCAGTACACACACTGACAGCTGCTCTTCAGGTATGAAAACATGATTGCTAATATCCATTGACAAAAAATTATTCTATGCCAGCCCAAAAGTAAAACATAAAATACAGTAGCTTGTTACCTGTTGGTAAAAAAACACTAACGTAGATCTGTCATCTTTGAATTTTTCCAAGAAATTGACAGGAACGTATCTGATACGAAGGTCATACCTGCAGTTGAGAAAAAAAAGATACACCATGCATGTTTATAAAATGCCATACTTTAATATAAAAACACTTACGTTGTCTCTCAACAGATCACTTTTAAATTAGGGATACACAATATCATTAAAGGATATGGTCAAAATATGCAAATAGGTTGGAAAATATCTAAATTACAATATTATTTGCGATAAATAGACAGATATTAAAGTTAACTCAGTTATGCCTTTCTGCTGCATACAGCATACTGCAGCTGAAAAACAACTAATTTCTTATTTAATTAGAAAAAATGAAGGATTGTAAGTTTGAAACGACCACACAAGGAAAGTTAAAGTGAAGTGTTTTACTGATTCTTTCAACTAGCTAAACTCACTTTAATGTTGTGTTTACTTGCATAAACTGACTTTGCATTGTCGATGAATAAAGCAACATTACGTCCTGGTAGAGGGCCTGTACCTCCACTCAGCTTCTATGTGATTGCTCTCGTAGCGCTGCTCCACCTCCCCGACCGTCAGATCTGGGTGCAGCCAGTGGAGTTCATCTGACTTCAGGTGCTTCAGCAGGAGGCCGTAGCATCCCGAGTGTTCGATGTTCGGCCCCAACCGACCACAGATCAGGATCGAACGGATGATGGCCTGAAGGACGCAGAATCAGCATTTATCTTTCGAAATATCATGAATATTCAATAACCCTTCAAGCTAATTCTAGTGGTTCAAGGATAACAAATTATGAGATGAAGCACCGAAAGACCATCATTTCTGGTGGTTCCCATTCACTGAAAGAGAACAAGATTATTTGTGCACTGATAAAGGATGTTTTACTTTCCTGTATGTTATGAAATGTGAATTTGTAATCTAAAGTATATCAGATAAACACGACTTCCCTATCACTGACATCTGAAACTACACTTCCTTTCCCCATATTTCTGTCGATTCCTCTCACCCTAATTTGCCAGGAGCTGTCACATTTAACCAGCTTGAAGTTCTTGCCCAGGTTGTTGTTGGTGCAGAAGCACACTTTGAGGATCTTGACGGGGCCTCCCTCCCCGGCCGTTAGCGAATCAGGGTTGGACTCTGCGCTGGTCGGTCTTGGACTTGGTACCTTCCAGGACAGGGTCTCCCCGGACATCACCTCATACATTTTCAAGGCTGGGTTGGCACCATCATATCAACTTCATTCTGTTCGAAAGACAAAGGGAACAAGTCATCAGTCAACCATCAGGGCTCCAACACTTCCACCCAGAAGTTTACAAAGCATGTTCTGTATAATAATGTGCTGTTTTTAAGACTGTGTTCCAGGTAAAGCAGGTTTAACTGAACTGACAATGTGTCTTTAACACAAGAGTACTGTGACTTCTTTATAGCACTGCACTTGCACTTAACATTCTTGCTGTGAGGTTGTGCCATGCAGTGACTCATATCATTTTATTCTGAGATCCGCTGATTACATTCCTTCCTAACCGTGATTTCAAGTGAGGGCCTGAGTGATTCGCAAAGAAAACTTGTGTCAGTGTGGAGACTTGTATCTTCTAAATCAGCGAGAAAAACTCCTACAAATCACCACTTCTCCCAAAATACAAACACAACTTAAACGTTATTACGTATGTGCTGTTGAAAGGAAACTACCTGTGTACAGGCTGACAGAAGAGTGTTGTAAAACAAAACAACACCTTAAATCTGTTCGGAAACCAAACAACAGTTATGACTAACCGGATATGTAGTAACCGGAGCCGTTATGCAACCTTTGTTGATTTTTCCTTTATGCAAGAATGTGAGGAGAAGAACTCCAAATGTAGCAGGGAAGCAGCTCTACTGCCCTTCTTCAAGGGAGTCTAAAGGGGAATAGGGTGACATATTTAACTAATATCACCATGAAACCTCCACAGTTCATTTGTATTTCTAAATATGCAATTGAGCAATGTTCAAACTCGCATACACTTCCAGAATAAACATTGGATAGAGCAAGGTTAGAAAAATGGGGATATCTCTTTGTATCCATCCATAAATCTGTCAATAGCAATCAAATAAAAAGCAGTTTTACCGTATTAAATGTTATATTAATCAGGCTATTAATGATACATGGACATACCACTTGATAAAAACCTTCAAAATATAGAAGAGGAGATTTCTGGCTGACAGTTGAAAAAAAACTTGTATTTTAAGGCTGGCCCTGTCCCAGGATCACAATGTCTGCCCACCAGCACCACTCAATCTCACTGTGAAACATGCTTAGTTAGTTAGCAGTGACTTCCTAATTTACACTTTGGCGCATTAGCTATAAGCTTCCAGATGCTATGGACAGAGGCAGGCTAGCTGATGCCCCTTGTTTTCGTGCTAAGCTATGCTCACCAGCTGCTAGCGACAGCTACATTATGAACAGAAAAAAGGGTGGTGTTATTCTTGTTAAAAATCCAACCCCTGGCATAAAACAAATTAGTTATTTCCAAATGTGTGACTATTCCTTTAAGACATAAATACCACATTAGAAATCCCAGCAACAGCAGATCCTGCTCCAGCCACTTAGCTTTAAACAAACATGGTAATGGAAACAAACATCATAAAAAGCTGAGCACACAATCACAGGCACACTGGACAAGCTGAAAGTCTGCACAAACTTAGATTGAACTTTTCATGAAGGTTTCATCAAACATTGATTGGGGCAGCAACAAACTGATGGATTAAATAAAAAAGCAGGGAAATACATCAAGAAGTGGTCTGACCTTAAGCCCCGAACATAAGTTGACTCTCTACTCTCTCATTAATATTCTGTCATTCAAACCTCTGGGCTGACTCAGCTAAGACTGGGCTAAATATTTTTTTAAAAAGCTCACCTAGCTTTGAGGTAAAGATTTCTGTTGGTTACCCACCTCACGAAAGTGTCCGTCAGATAAGAGTCAGAAGGTGTTTTCTTTTAAATAAAGCTCCATGCTGTTACACTGCTGCGAGGAAGCTGAGCTGTGTTAGTTTCTCTCAGGGCTTTCTGCCGCTGTCGGACAGGGTTGTGTTTTGTTAGCCTGAGGCCATGAATTCCCCAGCAGAGCCGTGTGGGTGTGTTTGTGTGTGTGTGTGTGTGTGTGTGTGTGTGTGTGTGTGTGTGTGTGTGTGTGTGTGTGTGTGTGTGTGTGTGTGTGTGTGTGTGTGTGTGTGTGTGTGTGTGTGTGTGTGTGTGTGTGGGTGTGTGTGTGGGTGTGGGTGTGTGTGTGTGTAGTGAGAAAGGGAAAGAGAGACAGGATGAGTGTGCAGCATGGCCGGCACATTGCACCATCACCTGGGTGTGGGAGGCCTGACAAGAGGGAGATTGAGGAGGAAGAGGGTGAAGTTTAGGATTACGTCTAAGAAAAACGTCCATTAATGGAAGTATGTAGGGTGGTGGATATACAAATACATTCCTTGGCTCACATGGGAGAAACAATGAGTCATCCTAGAGAGATACATACATACAGATTTCTACATGTGCTTAGACGGAATTGCAAAATCTGTTGTGCCAAAATGTTTGTCAGCTATGATAGAAAACAACAAAGAAAGACATTTGACCTCCAGTCTACTTCTTGTGTGTGAGACCTGATCTTTGTCTAGTTTTAATTCTAACACCTAATCACTAAAACACAGAAAAATGGGGCATTGAAAACACAGTAATTTGGACTGAAACACAACCGTTTCCATTGGAGTCATTTGGCAATTATTTCCTCCTTATTTATACATTCTTCTTCCATAAATATACTTTAGATTGTTGTTAATGTCACGTGTAAATTGCTAGAGGAGATAATAAAATAATGTAGTTAAACGTATTGCTTAACAAAGGTTTTAACATGTTAAATCTGGTAAATTTAGGGTCCCTCATTCGAGAGCTGCTCCTAAAGGTTCCTCTTACACTAACAAGAAGGAGTAAGCTGCTTCATAAATGTGTCTTATTGCTCTCACACATAGCAAAGAACATGTAAACTCATAACTTTGCTTTTATTAAGTGTTTGTTGAGGAAAGTGTGATAGATATGGGTCAAAGTCTGGTGTTTAAAGTTGCCAGCAAATGCCTAGTAAGATCCAGGGTCTTGGTTACTTATTCTTTAATCAGGTATTTATGGATTAAATTAATAATTTTGCCATTCTCATACTGTTTCTTGTTCAATTGTTTGGCAGTTACTTGTATTTTAGATGACGTTTATAATATGAGAAGTTTGGCTTATTTTGCTGAATATTTCATGTAGTTCTTTTTACAAATCAGTTGGACAAATAAGGCATGTGTTTGGCATCGTGCCATGCTGCTGTAATTCAGTTGGACAATAATGTTCTAGTTATTTCTTAGAGTAGGACAGTCTTGTCAACAACAAAAGCCCATAATTAAATTCACTGACGGGCATGAAGTCCTTTCTTCTACGTGTTTTTAACATCCCTCTAGTTTTTTTTAGGTGAACAAAAGAGACACTTTCCAGGCACACAGTGATGTTGCTTCTCTCCACACTGTCATGCTGGCACTTGAGTTGTTATGGTAACGACTGTTCCCAAGGGAGATTTTTTATCACAAAACTGAAACCAAGGTGGAGTGAACGAACCCTTTCAACACTCAGCCACAACAAACACTGCAACAGGAATATTCAGCACCCAAACATTTGTCTAGATGAGGAGTTATTCCTGCTCATTACTGCTGCCACTCTTCCCTAACTTAACTCCTGTTTCTTATTCAAAACATACTATGAGGTGAATGACAGGGACTGATACAGGATGACAAATTGTGAAAACTGAGATTAAAATTCCACAGCAGCTGGCGGAGAAGCTTCCACTTTCAACAAGGCTGTACATGAGAGAGAGAGGACATCAATACATTTTTCAAGCTGTTTATGACAACGGATGTTCGCTTACTGTAGATATATACTTTGATATCTATAGCTGCAGCAAATAATAGTGGATTAAATATAGTATTCTGTAAATATAACTAAAAACTGCCAACATTCTATAGTTCTGTATTGAGAATGTGTCACTTTTCTGGGGTTTTTGCCATTGTAAATTCGATATCTTTATGTCCGACAATTATATATTTTCAACTTGGAAATGTTTCCCTAAGTATGTATATTCGCAAATCCAAACCTAAAAAAAATGTATTCAAATCTCAGCAATTCAATTGAAAACATTTTTTGTTTGTTTGTTCTGTAACATGTCAACTACTTAGTGGAGAAAAGTCAATAGTGATTGTTTTTGTATATCTGAAAAGTCCAGTGTTGACTACAAAGGTGTAACCCTGTTCTCTCTTTGCAAACTGCATAGTAGTGAAAATGAAGACACAACATCCTTGACAGAATCTGTCATGACATGCAGTCATGACAATGCCCTGAAAGTCAGGGCATTGTCAAGAGACAGTTTTTCCTAATAAAGACAGAATGAGGGCAGTAGATAAGGGAAAAGGGTTTTCCTGGTAGGTTCTTGTCAACACAGGCAGGTATTGAGCTCTCTAAACAGTGCTGTGCTCAGAGGGTCTGCACACTGCACCGTCATGACCCCAGGCACTGGAATGTGGCTGCTGCTGCTGCTCCACCTGCACAGACTTGCTGTAATAATGAAGATTTCTCCCTCTATCTGGGGAGAGAATGGCAGCTAGCTCTTTACATTGTGCCATTATAAACACTACCACTACCATGAAAAAGAAAATACAAGTATTCAAGCTTAAAAGCCAAGTTTGACATCCAAAAACTTCCATTATCCCAACAAGACTGGAAATAAGAGTGGAGGAAAAAACTTGCTTTTTACAAACAGCAATCATCTACACTTTTTAAATTCGTGAAGTGGTTGTAATGCAGGCGTATATGTTTTTGCCGTTAACCCCTGTACAAGTGGGCCCATTGCAAGCAGTTGTGTAAATTGTAAAGCTCACCTCAGCAGAAGTTGTAAATCCCTTTGCTGTAATAAACATAAGCGTATATTAATATTTCACCTTACCTGATTCTGGTGTAATTCTTGTAGGGATAAAAGCCTTGCAGAAAGTGTTATTGCTCTCGAGAGTCCGGGCCTGACAGATTCTCTCTCTGTAGTCGAGCAGCAGGCGGCAGGTGGCCACTCCCTCACCTTTGCAACTCTGCGGTAAGGTGGGCCCACTTCCGTGTTTCTTGAATCTCGTGTCTTAAGTTTATGGCTGTCTGTTTAAGTTTTCAAACTTTTCCAAACGTATTTTTGTATCTGTTTCTCGTCTGAGTCTCGAAAGAGTGTCGCGCTTTTTTGAACGCACGAGCGATTTAGTTGTAAATGTCCTTGCTCGTTGCAAAACGCTCAAAAATAACTAGTTTTCCTATTTTAAAATAACGACTTTAATTACCACTAGTTAACTTACAAACGTATCTAGTCCTGCTTTAGGAGGAATATGTCACATTGTTTGAGTTTTAATTTAAAGTTTTGGTTAGATTTTTACCTCACCTTACAACATTTTCCCTCTATTTTCAGTCGTCGTTATCTCTTCACTGAAAACTGTTATTGGGTCTACAGTGAAGTAATTACACCGATTAAACAGCAGATGGCACTACATACTAGTACAAAGACTAATAAAACAGGACTTGTTAACTAACTTTAGATGTCTTCTTTAAATTGTTCATAGGTAGATCAATAAGAATTTCAAGGGATGTATACAAATAACAATTTTCTCATTTTTAAATCATAAAATGTTCATAAAACTTTATTGAGAGAACATAATTTGCAGCAAAAACACAGTTAACATACATTCAATGCAAATGTTAAAAAAAACAAATGTAAAAAATACAAGAAAGTTATTCCTTGATGAATACATGATATATATACACACACACACACACACACACACACACACACACACACACACACACACACACACACACACACACACACACACACACACACACACACACACACTAGCACTTCGGGATTTGAAATCAAATATGAAGTGCTTTATAAATGGAACCCATTATTATTATTATTATTATTATTACACACACAGTTTTTATATTGCCAAGCAATTCTGACTTAGTTCCAGATACTAAAAGTGGAATTGGGTAGAATGATGTCTGTATGAATACAAATTGACAATGTATAAGCAGTTTCTTTATTCATCATTCCAAATCAACAGATTATTTTCATCATGTTTGTCCAAATTGTATTTGTCACTGTAGGCCTATAACAGATCACCCAAAGTTTAATATGTTTCCAAATCGCAAAGAAAGTATCCAGTTTTATACAAACAAAATATTGGTTATTTGTATTACTACAGCATATTCACATTAACAAACATTTCTGATGCAAATGTAACTTTTGCAGACTCACAAGACAATAACGTTGTGTAGTTGTTGGACAACTGGAGTGTCCCTCTGTTTCAATTCATTCAGGTTGTGCTTTGAAACAGCATATCATGAGAAACATACAACCAAATGAGACTAATCGTTATGCAATGTAAAATGTATTTTTATTTTTAGACTTGTCAGAGGCATATTTATTCAAGCAGACCTTCCTTTCTCTCCTTGTAGCATCCAGCACCGCTTTCTATGCCAGAGGAGTTTGGAATAGCTGTGTGGAGCTGCGACAGCTGTGATGCAGTTCAAGTCTGGGTCAGACCGAGACCAAACACCGCCCAGCACCCAGCGGGCCGGAGCGGTGTCAAGGGCAAGAATCCACAACAGGTGCCTGTCAAGCTCGGCTGTCACACAGTAGCAGGCACGGCTCTGCGATGGTAAGCTTCAGCAGTTACAATGCTTTCACTGTTTGCTTCTCTATGTGATCATTAACACTGACATTTTGAGACCACTATTGCCCTGAAACTATCAATTCCTCACCATCCCATCCCCGTCCTCCCCCACTTGTTCCCCATGTTGAACGCCATTTCCCTGCCAGTATTTAGAAACATAAACTGGGGGAACACAGGTGGCTTTTGTGGCATGCAAAGCGTCTCTTGTCCAGGGAGACTGAGGTGTCGAGGGAAAAGTATCAGATATGTTATGGCAGCTTATAATATGATTCACTGTTATTCTAGTCACTCTGTCATCGTGGGTGTACATCGTGATGACAGAACGAAAAACATTCAGCAGTATCAGACTACACAGTTATGTTTTGTCTGATGTTTTGTTGATTTGGTAGCCAAGTCCAGAGAGAAACTTAAATTAAGTTTTTTTTATAGCTGGAATGACCAGTTATCAGATACTTGAACTTTATTTTGCATATAGGGGCAAGTATCTAAGTGCATTGGTGGAAAAAGTAGACCTACTAGGATCCTATACTGTTATATACATTACAATGTATACTGCTCTTAATAGTCTTTCAGTCTTGTTTTGGAACGATCTTTGTCTGCTTAGCGCTTCTCATCACAATACTTGGTGATGTGTCCACCATTTTCGTACCTCCCTGGGATGTGTGCTCACTATGGCATTTGTCCTTTCCCTACATTTTAGGGGTAGACGTTTTTTATAGAAGTGTAAGCCCAGAAACGTCACAAACCCAGCCACATTTGAGTGTTTCTGCACATTGAGCCACCGATGATTGAGCAATTACTTTTTACGAGTCTTTACATTGTTTTTTAGTACAATCCCACTCATTACCCCTTTAAAATGTGTTGTAGTTGGTTGCAGTTCTGTCTCCCTCCACAAGAGGATTCATAACACTAATGATCTGATGATGCATAAAATAGGGGTTGTCATGTTTGAAAACCTCAATGAATGTCTTTATTCTACCACTGAGACACTTTGGCCCAGAAGAGCAAATATTGCTATTAAACCTGCCGGAGACACTTTTAGGGTTGAACCATTTTGAATTATTTTTAGAGGCTGTTCTTTTGATGAGGGATGAAGTGGTAAAAGCTCTGATGACTCCCACTCCTGTGGAAGCACAACACCCTCCTAACCAAAGTCCCCACCCGAGAGCTCACTGTGCAAATGGTTGTCATGCTATGCTTTGATGTTACAAGTCTTCCCCCCCCACCCCCACCTCCTACTAACTCATTATAGAAATCTTTGCCCCACCTTCTGTCTGTTTAATGATGTCTACAATATTTATCTTTCCCCTGATGGTCATTAAGTCCACATTCTTCGAGTGGTGACCTCTTCGGTCTAAACTTTGTTGACATCACTTCTCTGAGTAATGGTTAGCCATGGCGTGTTCTCTATTTGCTCACCTTTTGACTCTTGGAACGGACACCTGCAAGACAAAAGAGATGGGACAGCAGAGCGCTGGAGGAGAAACGGGGGAGTTATTTGCTTTGGGTAGCAGGTGTGTAGGTCTCTAGTGTTTATGTGTGTGTGTGTGTGTCCTGTAAAGGAGTGGTCATTGAATCCCAAGCAGACTCAGCGGGGGTCCGCAGTGCTCACCGAGGTGTGAAGTGGCCCGGGCCAGGAGTGGATTGTAAAGCCTGGCCTGCATTACAATAGGGGTGCGAAGCAGCAGGGGCCCCGCATTACAGCTCAGCAAACAGGACAAGATGCAGCTGAATGTCCCATGCATATCCTTAAAGAGGTAGTGTGAAAAGAGAACTTTTGTTTTAAATGATATACAATTAAATGACTCCTGGAGGAAAGAATAAAGGGTCACAGTGGTGGTTAAATGGAAGTAAAAGCATTAAAACCAGCAGGTCATTAAAGACAGGTTAGACTGGAAACTACACAGGTTAGACTTAACATCAAAAAAGGCTATTAGGATTTTCACACAGACTTCCAAATGTTGTGGAGATGTAGTGTTTAGAGATAAGCCTGCTTAACTATGTAGCTGATTCTTTTGTATAGGCAATATGCTAATTATTTACCTAAAGTTACAAAATACATTTAAAAAACATTACTTTTAGTCCGACTTTCAGTAAAACATAAAGCCTTATCTAAGATAAAATGGTCCAAGATAAACTTTACTGATCCCATGCAATGGCGTTTAGAATGATCAACACAGATGCATAGCATAAAGAAACTTTACAGTAAGTTAAACAACAGAATACTATGCACACTACATATACAAAACACAAATAAAGCATGAAAATACTACCAATAAACACTATACGCTATTCTATATTGACACAAAGTCAAATCAAATGCGGTGAAAGGAAGACGCATTAAAAAAACTGTTGCTTGTTTTACTATAACTTAATTAAAAGATTGTGGTAACAAAAGATTTGGAAAGATAGATTCTCATAAGTTTCAGTACTAGAAATTGTATTTTCAAAATTCAAGATTTTAACTGAAACTATAAAGAACTAAATGAGCTCGGTTGACCAGCGGAGATGGGTGATAATTCTCTGTGTAGATTGTAACTACAATATTGCATGATAAAATATTTATTTTAGCCTTTTTTATTTAGAAACTGCACACTAAGCATTGCTTTCAATAACATTTGAAGAATGCCACTGCTGCGTATACATGACGTGAGCAGGGCGTTGATTTAGTTGACTTATGAGATTTTTGTTGGGTGGCTCGCACTCAAATTAGGTTTAAATTCCAGGTCATACACCTGTTATAAATGCCTGGATATGTAGTTATTTTTGGCGTGGTAACATAAAGCTTTCTGGTTACACAAAGCCACCGCCCTTTTCAGATCTTTATTTCACTTTCCAGTGACACCACAAGGTCAGTGGTTTCCCTCAGAGTCATGCAAGTGCACTGACTGTAACATAGCAATACAAAGACATACTGTAAAGCTCCAAATAGACAGATGTTTTAATGGGAGATAACACATTTACCTGTCACCCCCATTCTCCTTTGACACAATCGGAATGAGACATTTGTGGGACGTGGTGCAGTGTGAGTGTATTCAGGGAGTGTGGGGACGCGTACAAAGGGCAGTGATGGCATGGCTGGCATGCTTCACTGGATTTCATGAGCGTCAGCTGCCGATGGCATCAGATGGTGTAATAACATGACAGAGGTCAGTCCTCGTAGTGGTCTACTGGGACACATTATTATGGCAGTGGCCTAATGGGGAGGGGGGGGTGTTGTTAGGTTGTTTGTGTGCATCTGTGCAACGCCGTTTATCGTAAATAGACAATGTTATTAGCTACTTTTTATTAGTACGACTTTTTCTACGACATATTTGTGAAAAGGACACTTCCGAGGGGATTCTGAGCCACTAAGCTGTATTTCTTTTTTTGTAACTCCTGCTTTCCCATTTGCATTATATAAGGGATGTACCCAATAATGTGCTAATGATTATATTTCAATAATAAATATCAATTGGTACATTCATTATTCAGAAGTGGGTCGTTGTGCAGAATGAGTAGTTTTACTTGTTATACTTAAAGTTTATTTTGCTAATACTGTTTCACTTTTGCATGCAGAACTTTTACTTGTGTCAGAGTATTTCATCGCTGTGCTATTACTACTTTTACTTCTATAAGAGTAAACTTTAGTCCCACTGATAATAAGTGCTCTTATCCCTAATGGAAAAATGTTTTATTTGATCGGATGTTTATTTGTGGTCCTGCAACTGTATGCCTTTTAGAATATGTGATTAGATAAGGGAATGTGGGCAGGCTGTGTGGACAAAGCTCCAACCACTGTGTATTAGACTCAAAAAGTGCCTGTAAAGGGTCAGTTCACCCTATTTAAAAATTATAATTGAATTGGGACTAGTTGCCACTAAGGAAATGTCGAGAATCCAGATTAATTACACTGTATCTATGAGATGCTTTTGCTGAATCTAAACTTAACTTTAACGTTTTAAGTAGCTCGAGCACCATAAACTATATTAAACTGGTCTCTATTGCATAGTGGTGGAGGCAGAGATCTCTGAGACCGATTTATGAAAACCATTAACTAAATGTATGGCCAAATACCAATTCAGAATCGAATTCCACATTTCCCATTAGTGCAGTAAACCGTTGCAATATCCAAGATAATAAGGCATGCGTGGAATTTGATTAGAATCACATTTCAATCATGCTTCATATCCGCACAGATGTACTCATGAATGATCTGGCATTTATAGATTGACTCTTATTGGTTTTATAATCATTTGATTGCATTGGTTGAGTTTTATTTGTGCCATTCGACTACATATTCTGTTGTATCCTTTTTCAATTTGAGCTGTTTACATGGCATTTTTACATTGGCATGTTTCAAAAATGTGCTGCCATTTCTCTAAAGAAAAAAACAAACAATACACTAAAGGCAATAGAGATACAATTTAAAAAATGTAGAGAAACAGACTCTTTAAAACTTGGTTTATTGGTATGAAGGACTTCATATTTCAGTTTCATGGATTGTACGCTTTAGATTCTAAGAGAAATGTGAAAATCAACATAGAAACCAACATAACACTGACATTTCTGCCAGCAGATCATTATATCCACACATAATGAGGCAAATATCATTTAAGTGTCATCGAAGTAGGCTTTTCTGTGTGTCAATTTAAAGGCATGAAAGACGGAATGCAGACAAACATCCACTCATGCTTCCTTTGAAAATGATTTCCTGCACGCCTGCTTGCACATGCACAAAAACAAACACTCCCGCACCACAATCAGCAGAGAGAACAGAGGGGGGAGGGGCAAAGAGAGGATGATGTCACCCCTGTAGACAGCTTAGCCGAGGCTTGAGATAATGGTGACATTTCAGGGAAGGTGATGTCATTCTTCCACTGCTACCTTCCCTCCTCCCTTTCTTTCCCCCACTGCCCTCCAGTTCCCCCTCCCTCCTCTCCTCATCCTCAGTGCAGGTGGCTGGCCGGGCTCTTTGAATTACAGCGCAAAATAATTAGCTATTGAAACCTCCCCCCCTCTCCCTTCTATTTTCCATGCTCATAGCTGCGATGTGTGAGACCCTTAATGTGTGTGGGTGTGATGTGGATGTCATTGGTTTGAATGTGGGTCGGTGTTATGTGTTTTAACATGTGGGTGTGTATACATTATGATGTGGCTGTTCTTTCTCTTGCAGCATTTTAATGTTTGGAAACATTTGTGTACATCACTATTTGCTCGTTCATGTTCCTGCATATGTGTGTGTGTGAGCATGTGTGTGAGCATGTGTGTTTACAGTATTTGGGGTTTCTGCCCTGGGTCCCAGCTGCCCACTGAGACCAATCAGGCGGAGAGCTGCCAGGCTGCAGGGCTGGTTGGCATCGAGAGTCTCGCTGAGCTCCTCGCCCCTTAGGATCTGCTCATTTAAGGTTTCCCTGACTTCACACAAACCCTGTTTTGTCCCAGAAATGTATTGTACTATGTATTACAGTCAGCGGTTAAGGCTTAAGTGTTTTTATCCCCTCCACAGCCTTGTGCTGGCTGTGAAAATGTGCATGCTGGGGGGTAGTTCAATTCAAAAAGGATTTGGAAACAAGACACGTGTGGAAAATCATATAATACACCTTCAACACAAATACATGACTTCTATATGGTAGGCTACATAAAGGCAACTTCACTTTCCAGGAAGTTAAATCCGAAGATTTACCTTGCATTTGCATATTATGGAGATTTGGTTTAACCTACTTCAGCACACTTGGCTGATTGCCAAAGATAGTGATGCTTCAAAGCCTAAAGGCAGTTGTACCTCTAGTCTCAGCGCTGAGCTGGAGGCTGCTCACCGGCAGTATTTTTATCCCTGAAAACTCACCGTTAGAGCCGTGCACTTTCACTGCCAAGTTCTGGTGCACTGTCTTTCTTCCTCTGTCGAGAGGACTCAAAGCACCGTGTGTGAGCTGTAAACAAGTTCCCACCCCCCACCCACACCGCCACACACACTCAGGCTGTATCTGGGCAAAAAGAGCTTTCTGAAACCATAAGCTTCTGTCTTATCATATGATTGCTTTTTTTCGTGTGTCACACTCTTGAATCACGGGGCACAGAAGGCTTCCCTTCGCACCTAGAGGAAGTCGACCAGAAACCAGAGCACATGTTACCACCGTAGAAAGAACAACTGTCTACGAATGTGTGTGCAGAATATGAACATGAGCAATAACAAGGCAGCATGGCAGCTAAATAATGCGGAAATGAAACACATGGCACACTGTTATTCTTCTTTAAACACAAACTGTGGCTCAGGATGGAGCAATGTTTTTACCGATTCAAGACCTCAAGCAACAACATTCATCAGCAATCTTTTATGTAAAGTTTGAGTAACATTTGACTTTGAGGGTCTTTAGATATTTAGAAATGCATTTTGAATAACAATGTTGTTAATATAATACATTGCAGTATTGCGTTTTGATGCAATGACAGTTTCAACTATTCCAAATGGGTATTTTCAAAGAGTTTTTAATGGATGCATGCTTATGTCAGGTGTCAAAGAGCTGACGTTTACTTGGTTATATTATATTTGGCAAATCAAACGCACCTATTCCACACTTGCGTAATTTTCTCATCTCATTTGACCTGGTTTTTAAGATGTCTCATCACTACGAAGAGCATTGCACCTGTACACAGTGCGAGATAAAAGTAAATTACTGAATGATGACATCTCATGTGATGTTTGCATGCTAGCTAGTCATGACGACTGATGGAAAAAAAAGCTTTCCATCTTCAGGCTTTAGATTAATAACATCAAAAACGTTGAAAAAAGTAGAATGAGGTGAATTTCCAAATGTTGACAGAACAGGAGGGTGGAAACCATTCAGCGTGAAGAGCTATAAGTGCGAAAGAGGTTCTGATGTGTGGCGTGCAACAGATTTTTTATGTGAGTTAGTCGACCTCAGTTTTCCCTGGGGACCCTTTTTAACCTTTTATTCAAAGTCAAGTTGACAACATCATTCTCAGTTTGATTGCCTCACCTGATGTGTGAACATTGTGATGGGATGAATCATCAATTATTGAAACGTTAGTATAAAGTATGTGCTCTTAAGGTATGGATGGTAAATCATTCATATCCTGGTGGCTTTTGACATATACAGTCTTACATTTTATGAGCACTGAGCCCTGTCCGTTACATACACACCCACACTAGATAGATACTACCAGTTATTTTTATTTTTCACATTTTTCAATGTAATGTCAGAAAAAAACAATCAAGAAAACCTACTACATTTTTAAGGCTTGATTAAATACACTTTACTACCAATTAAGACCTCTTTAATGGATTAATGAGTTCAATACCTTTTAGACTTTATATCCTATAAGGATTCACAGCAACCCTGACACACACACACCCAGACACACACACTCATTTTACTTGTGGAGAATATGGAGGAAATGAAAGAGGTGTGCCATGTGATGGGAAGTTGTTTTAATTTGCCATGAAAACAAACAGGTGCACTTGCACATGAATTAGCCCCTGTTTGGTAAACATACACTCAGATGTAATGACAGATGGCATTCTCAATCCAGGAACATTCATCTGTGACTCGCTGGAGATCGTGAATGGAGGGTCCCCCAGGACACGGTGCTGTCAGGCTGATGGACTCATTAGACACGCGTCAGTGTCTGTACAGGAGTGGGCCTATCACCCCTGGGCTGTTTGCAACACCGTGTCTCCTTTATGGATAGGCAGTAGTAACACTAATTAAGATGTAGAGACATTCTCCGGCACATGAGGTGTCACTGAAGATACCTGCAGTAATACTAAATGCTCTCAGGGTCCCTGTAGTTAGGCCTGTATTCAATTAGTGGCAGCACAGGTGCATCCTAGAGCTATTGGCTAACCTTTTGAGGTAATCGATTCATGTCATAATGGTACTACTCCTAATAGCTAGTTTTCATTTCATTCCATTTCAAACCTTTATTTAACCAGATTGGTCCCATTGAGATCATAGATCTCTTTTTCAAGAGAGATTCTAGTGGTGATTATTATATAAGTACTTGTGTGTTTGAACTGAAGTTGTAAGACATGCATAACAAATGTAGTTTGGAGACTAAAAATACTTTTATTATTTCACCTTGACAGCCTATTAGAAAGTGAGAAATGCCACGACCACTTTAAAATGAATTGTTAACAGCAGACTTAATGGATGAATAGAAATTGAGGCAGTCATCAACAAAGTTTCTTGTTATATATTAAGTAGTTTCAAAAATATTTAGCTTGAGATGTTCTGCAGCCTGTGTTTCACCAGTTTTCATGTGGTAGAGAGGTGGCGCTTGGGTTGAGTGTCCAGAAAAGCTGGTCAAAAAGCTGTTTAGTTTTTGGTGTTTAACAACCAAGTATCTTGTCCTTTGTTTAATCATTTGAGGGTCCTGGCATTTGCCCATACCCAGTCGCTCGCTGTGAATTCTCCGGTCTCTTTTTACACATGGGCTCAATCAGAAACTACTTTGACATTTCACCAGGAACGTGGCAGGGTAAAGTCAGGTTAATGGACACTTACATTCTGACATAGTAATGTATAGATTATTTCAGGGTTGAAGTGCATGTGTGAAGGGGCTATAATGACAAATGGCTTAGATGTAGTATTTCAAATTAAATAACAGTCTATTTTGATTAGTTGAATCAATTTGATTAAATCCTAACGCACAGATTGCACAGCCGACATATTACCAGGCTGTCATCATACTCATTCCTGAGCTGGATTTCCCCTGATCAGGCTGACAGGACACGAAAGGAATGTTGTGGTGCATTGGACACTTTCATCTCTGATGCCCATTGTTGGCCATCTGGGCTGTGGCCTTTTCCCCCTGATATGTGCACACAAATGCTGTTTATGAACTGCAGGTGGCTTGGTAGGGGTCAAAGAGGTCCCAGAGGGAGACCACAGAAGAGCCGCTTAGGGGATGACATCACTTAATCCTGGTGTGTCAACGCCTAAATCATCACAGGAGCAGAGACTGTGTGCAGCATTGTGTATGCATGTGTGTGGGAGGTGATTCTGATGTCATTGTTTGCCTCCGCTTCTGCCCCAAAGTCCTGTCCGCCCACCTAAAAGAGGAACGTTTATGCAGCTATTTCTGTCCACCCGCATGCCTCTCCCTAGACTTTCCACTAAGAAAACTTCCCTTGCTAATTCGGGGTCAAAACTTCAAAGCAATTGCTCTAAAGAAAATCCAGTCAGACAAACCTGTAGGGCTTTTCAGAAACAAGAAGTCAGCATGTGTATGAATAGTTCAAATAACGTCCACTTCTTGGAATGTAGGACTAAACGTATGAAAACCAATACTAAAAATGACACCACATGTTCCCTTTGAGATGAGATTCTGGATATGAGGATTATGAATGACAGACCAACGAACTTTATGGGGTTTATAATAAACACTACTAGTAAGTATGTTAAAGATTTTGTTGGTTAAAGATGGCAAACGTCTGTTTAATACGTAACACGAGATATGAAATGTCAAAAGCCATGCTATTTGTCCATTTCGCAGATTTCCAAGCTAGATAGAACCGATGGTTTCTGATTTCATTCTTGACGACGGGGGCAGTCACACAAAAAAGGTCAAAGGTCAGATGATGCATGTGACCTCAGGAATCCAAATCCTCCTTCTGTATTTAAACCCTACTTGGGGCTTAAGTCATGGACTTATGGCCATCAAAGCAGGCTAAATGGATCTTATAGTGAGTCATAGGTTTCGTGATGAGGTCATTACTACAATGGTGACCCATGATTTATTTTATTCTCTGAAACATTTTACTGGTATTACTATGAAAAAAAATACAGCTGGCATCATCTGGATCCATCACTATTATCTTCTATGGCAACAACAAGACTCGCTTTGCGTAAAAGACACTGTAATTAAGTGATGGTGTCATCCGTAACATAACCCTTTTCATGGGTTGTTTACTCGACTTCTTTTGATCCCACACCAGTTGTGCTACCAGACATGGCGGCAGTGCTTGTAGGGAGGGGTGGGGCACATGCTTATTCAGACACACTCGGCAGACAAACAATGAGCAAAATCATTCAACAAACAGTATGCAAAATCAGCCGTGATGGTTGCAGCCATAATGCTACTGAAACCATTCAGAGTGTAACGTCTTTGCAGCGCTTACTATGCTGCCGTGGCATGAACTGACGTGGTGCGGATAATCGTTTATAAAAACATTTCTTATGAGACAAGATGGCTCTAGGTGTTATTTTTTCATGACATGCATAAAATATATTCATGACATTAAATCTAATGACGGATATTTTCTGTAGGCTATGTATGCATAAATGAAATTTGCAGACACAAAAGTGTGCCTTGCATGAACATATTCAGTTTCTTTATTTTGGTCAAATGTCCCAGTATCTCATGTAAAAGCAACCATAAATCATGTTTTAATGACAACTTTAAGGGATGTAGAAAGTCCCCAAAACTCTTTTTTACTCAATGGCAACCACACAGGAAATGAGGTCATCTCCTCTGTCAAGTCATTTCACCATGCTACTGAACACATGACATCATTGTGGGTTTTGGTTGGCTCCCCTGCACTGTGTGTTTGATATAATAACCTCTTTGAGATGTCACCAAGATCATAGACAATCTGAAAATACACAAACTATTTTATATTGTTGATGTATTCTAAATTATTACGTGACTTATTGATGCCCAGAACTAATCTATAATTACACTTTTTAGTTATAGCTGTATGTATGTGCAATAGAGAAATGTCTTTAGAGCAACAACAGGAGAGTATTTTTTACGGGATTCATTTTGTATCTTTTGTCTTTGGAAAAAACTTTAAATCCTCCATCTCACTTTTGCCTCAGAGACAACTCTTCCTATCTCCCGTTGGTTGTAGCACACAAGACAGTGAAATGTATTTCCAGCGCCGTTCACAGTGTCCTTAATGCACCCAGATCTGTACTTCCATTCCTTCACTGCTGAAAAGCAGCGGAGGCAGTCATGCTGACAGTTGCCTCTCTTCAAAGCCTCTTTAATGGCACGTCAATTCCTGCTTCCCCTGGGACGGTGACTGAGGGAAGATGAGGAGGCTGACTGTGACTGCTGGCTATGGAGGACCAGCCAGCTGCAGCTCACATCCACTATGTCAAAATCTACTCATCCTCTCTCAAGTAGGCAGAGACATATTCGCCTTTCTGAACTCCTGAATTTAAGGCATAGCTGTCACCCTGCTGTCTGAGCGCTCCTGGGTGATGATCGTTTGATCCACACAAAAATGCTCTGGGCACAAGACAATGTCTCCAGCCATTACTGCTAGTTAGCTGCCTGGCTGGTGTATTCTATTATTAACTAGGCAGAGAAGATATCTCTTACAATTAAAATGTGTCTGCCTTGGAAACATCTTTATAAATATTTAATGCCATTTCTTGAAAATCGTAAGATTCTGATCGTAGCTCATGAAATCATCATATTTTATTCTTAAGCTTTGAGCACAAGTGGCACCTTCTTTTGACTTGACTTCATTGATCCTTAGATTGTATTAATGTGTATTCCCTCACTCTGTGTCTCTCAGATAAGAAATGACCCGAGGTGAAGTCACATATTCTTTGCCAGATTTACGAAGTGGACTATATTAGTCCCGGCTGAAACATCTTTACAACTATTTGATGGGCTGTCGTGAAGTTATTCATGCCCCCCTCAGGAGAAATGGTTATAACTTTATTTATCTCTTAAAGTCCAACTGAAATGAAGTGGCATTTTTGATACATCCACCTGCACTGTAATCCCATGTCCTGTATTCTCCTTTGAGGAAAACACATAATGAACCAGAAGAGAAAATGTTTTTACATTTTAAATCAAAATGGCACCCAATATTTTCACATTATTTAAGTTAACATTAGTTGTTACGCCTAAATAGATGAAGAACATTTCCACTATATCTCATTAAATTGCTTGATGTCCTAAATGTGTCCTGTACTTTGGTTTAAGACCAAATACTTGAAAATCCCATCAGCTACCTTGTTATTTTTTCAACTATTTTAGAGATTCTGATGTGATGAGTAGATTAGATAATGGATCTAGGTTTTATAAACTCTTTTTGATATGCAACATTAGCATTATTTTGTTATGGATGTTAGCATCCAGGCATTTATTATGCAGTCAAACTGCTGTGCCTATAGACTCACCGAGCCATTCATATAGCACTAAATCCCTGGTAAAGTTAGGTCAATATTTCTTTAAGCAATATTTGGAGTGTGGTACAGCCCCACCCACCCACAGTGAAATCATTACCATGAATTCAACTGACGCCAACCTGCAGGAATGTGCTGGTCTTGGAAAGCAGGTGGTCCCGGCCACAGGTGTGTTTGTCAAACTCCTGAAATGGAGCCACATCTGTCGAAATGGTAAAAGGGTACCAATACCATCCTGGCACACAGCCTCCTAACATCTGCTGCCCATGTGTTTGCAGCAGTGACAGGAGGCTGCGTAAGGCTCAGTCACCCAAAAAGCAAAGCCCCTGGGAAAGAGGAAGGACGCCAGAGACAGTAAAGACAGTAAAATTGATTTGCAGCTCAGTCATGCAGCCTCCTCATTCCTTAAATTGACCAGAAAATAGATTATTGAAGCATGAAATTCCTCAGTGGTAGCTGGATCATTTGTCTAACACAAATTTCACCAAAGCCGCTGCTGAGGGGTACAAAGCTGCATTCAGCATATTCAAACATTTTAGGTGTGAAGAAATGGAGGGTGTTAGTTAAAATGCTTCGCACCACCACTCTATGTGCACTGACTAAGATACTGGATAATGGCAGTCTAATTAAGACAACCTTAACATTATTCAAAACATGCCCTGGATTGACTTAGTTACAGTATTAATCTGACTTCCCCTATTGGTTATTCTCAAGCTATTTATTTTCAAGATTACAGGGCTCATGCTGTGTTCCTGCCTGGCTTGCTTAAGTGCCTCTGCTTTAACGTGAAGAGCGCTTGCAACTGACGAAATGGGCAAAGTCTGTCCTCAGATCTTTAGAGGCTCCGGCTGATCAGAGGGCAGCTGTCACACCTCCAGGCAATCTCCAGCAGCACAGTGGAGATCCTTTAGAGCTGCTGACCCCCCTGAGACGCACCGGGGCAGCCCAGGAAGCTGCACAAATGTGAGAACTTTCAAAGAAACGAGCAGCTGCTCAATTGATTTGTGTTGCTGTATCTCTAAAGCATGTCAGAGAGGTGATGTTGTGGAATTCCATTGGCTCTTTCATTTCTACTTATCCGAGACAGGATAATTGATTTGGTTGATAAATGATTTTTGTAAAAGTTGCTATGTAGGGCAGAGCTGAATAAATAAACGAGAGGCAATTAGCGATACTAAGTTCCCAGCATTTGGATGATTTAAAATTCTCTTTCCACGAGTAGTACATCCAGTTTTTAATTATACCATAATTACAACCAGCTAGTGTGTCAAGATGATAAGAACAAGGCTGAGCAGTATTTGGAAGATTTGAGGCCGGGCATTATGGACTTCTTTCAATAGGAATGAATATTGCAAATGATAATCCCTTCCTTGGCATTTTTCAAGTTATTTGCATAATAATAGTACATCCTGTGGAATCCAAACTCAGAGGAAGTGTGTGTCAGTTTAGAGGAAGAGAGAGGATTTTGCTTTCTATTCACAGACCTGTCCAACATCTCTCATTTTTCCTGCTCTCTCTGCCAGTCCTTTCCGGCGACGGTGATGTGCTTAAAATGCTGAGCGCACAATGTTTTCATGGAGACAATACCTCTGTGCTTTAATTTCCTGGAATTATTCCTCCTGGCTGTGAAGCCTGGCTTGGTGCTCTGTTCTATCCAATTAGCTTCAGACAGCAGAGTCGATCTTCTACAGGCCAAACAAAAAAGAGAAAAAAAGGTGAATAGGTCATTTCACGGATGAGCACAGCGTACGGTTGATCCCCCCCAGAAACCCAAAGATATGTAAATTCTGATAGCTTGGGGGGGTGACGTAATGTAACACATAAAATCTTCAAAATCATGACACATATGGGCCTCTGAGAACCTCCTATAGTACGGTGAAAGACAGAGACATGTATTGAAAGGGGGGATTTACAGGCCCCTGAAATGCAACTTTAAATTAGGTGAGTCATCGGATGCTCCAGGCCATTTGTAGAGGCCTTTAAGGGTTGTTTGTCTTGCAGTCATCCCCTCTGACATTAATGAGGCCTTGGCAAGCAAAGGAAATAATATTGCCGACCTTTAGTTAGATAAAGGTCTGCATTGAAAATAAGACTTTAGTGCTGACCCTGCAACATCTGCAACATTTCTTAGGGGTGCTGACAGTTCACATTTCAACCTTGAAGATCAAACCTTCTGATGTCTGATTTGTTTTATGATTTACGGCTTGCTATGATTCCTTTAATCTCAACCTTACACTCCAAGTAGATAACTGTTTAGCTCCCATGAGCTAAAATTGGTCTTGACATTAAGTATATGGTAGAAACTCCAATTCCCTATGAGAAATCCAGCTGTGATGATAGCTAAATGCAGTGTGATCTTTATCTAGTAATTCCTCAGGCTACCAGGGACCCAGGGGCAATTCATTTGGGGAACAAAGTCAGCTTCCATCATATAAAACAGAGCATGCATACAGACTAGCTTAAATGCATGTGCACACCCACACCCACATGCAAAGTGGCAGGGCTAACAAAAATGAGTAAAAGTCCCATTTTTATCAGGGGACTGTTGAAACTCTTTACTGAAGCAATAGTTCATCATTATTCAATGTTATTCCAAGAGTTCTCTCATGTCCCTACGTTGAATAGGAAGCTAGGGCTAGCTGTTTAGGTTAGCTTAGCACGAAGACTGGATGTGAACAGTAAGCCTAGCTCTACACAGAAATAACAAAGTCCACCTATTCTCTACAGCGCAATAATTAACATGCCCATTTATCAAGAATAACTAACTCAAACCCTTTTCCCACTAAAGTTAAACCTTCTATGTATGATTTCAATGCACAAAAATACCGCAAAAATAGTATTTTTCCCTTGCCAGTTAACACGTTTCTCCTTACGATGTGTCATGTTCAACGTAGAAAATGCTCCGGAAGGCAGGGTTAGTCACATTTACTTGTTCAGTCTCTCTTTCATTTCATCTCTCTTTCAATTCTCAAACCATTGTTGGTGTTTGTAACAGTGACAAGACTAACTAACAGAGAAGGTTTTGATGAGATTTGTATTTGTTTCTGTCAAGTTTGAATGAATAACTTTGTACAAAATGTCTATCTGCTACCATTGAGGAAGGACTATTAATTGCCTGTTTTGTAGATTACTCAATTAGGATAACTGTACAAATAACTTTTTTTATTTATAAAATATTTACTTCAATGTGCATGGCATAGCAGAAAGGATAAGTAACCTTTTGTCAAAAACGACCAATGTACCCAACTTATACCCGTTAGCTTTAGGCTTGTTAACCCCATACTTACCAGTGGTGTTTGTGGGAGTGTGGATGTGTGTTTGTGTTCAGCCGTGCCTCCGACTGATCTTAGATCTCACCAAGAACTCCAGTCCATTCATATATTTCCCCAGGCTCATTGCAGTGTTATTGTGTAAGACTGTAGTTTAAGCTAGATGTACCAAATAAACTGTCAAGTAAGTGCATTAGAGAGCAGTAATAGCAGTATTCTTTGACTCATGCATATCTTTTGCATCACATGTAGTGAGTGATCCACCTTGAAAGGAAAAAAAACACTTCTATTGGTAAATAGCTTGAAAACACTTATTAGCTCTAAATCACAATTTAAAATAAAACATTCAGTGGAGAGTAAATAGCATGGCGCAGCATTTATTGTTCAAAGCAAAAATACATTCTCTAATATAGATTCAGTTTATCTTCCATACCGAGTAAACTCATTTGTTAGGGAGCTATGAGCAATTTATGTGTTGGATGGTAATGTTGTTTTTACTAATCATAGCAGTATAATGTTCCTGCCTGAGTGAGTTTTTGCCCGCAGTTATGTTAAATTAGGCAGTATGCATGGCTTGCTCAAATCGCAGAATTATTCGAGTCCTTCTCTCCCCCAACTCATTAACTATTCAATGTGAACTCCTGATCCTGCAGGGTATTGACATTAATTCCCCACACTACTGGAGCAGGCAGTTTGGAATGTTTAAAAAGACTCTGCAAACCTCGCCCGGGCTGCCTTCAATAGCTAAAGTTTTTCAAAACAAACTAACCATTTGCTAATTTGTGACTTGCAAAACGCCCCGAGAACAGCCCTGTCAAATAATTCATTATTGAGTGAAAAGCTAATTACGCCTTTCACTGGCCCGTGTCCATTACAAGCAACACAATAACAAGCTCATCAGCAGCGGGAACAGCAAGAGCTCTTGTGTTTAACAAGTTGTTCATCATAAGCTTTAATCCCGCGCAGACATGATGAGGTAGACTTGTTACTAGGATCTTGTTCTGCTCCTGCCTGTCTAAACCAATCTCATTTCAGCAGCGTAGTCTTTGCCTTGACCTTGGGCAGTGGATTTCCTTAAGGGCAGGGTGGCCACTGTGGAAGTTGAACCAACTGGCTGAAGGTGGAGGAAACCGAGTAGCTAGTGCTGAGGCAGGCAGAGAAATGTATGAATGACTGCAAACAGGAAAGCTTCTTGCCAATCAGTACAAAGAGGAAATCTGTCAGCCAATCACACAAAGCCTTCCTTCTCTCCCTCCAGCGTCTGCCTGACTTCTTCTCCTGACTGTTACCAGGTCACAGCGCCTGCCCGTGCCTCTGAATAATCTGTTTCATTGGGTCAGTGTGCCTCTCACAACGCGCCTGACTGGCTGGTCGGGCATACGCGGTTGCTATGGAGCTCACCCAATCAGAGCAAGGCGGAAGTTCCCCCCCCGGTTTCTAGGCAGGTTTCACGTGCTGTAGATGTTTTGGCGGGAGAGTGAGGGAGCAGGAGCGGGAGGGGCGGCTGCAGGGTGAAGTGGAGCATGTGATTGCATGTGCGTGTGTGAGAGCCAGCGAGTGTGTGTATGTGCAAGTTGAGCGTGCACGTTTGCAAGCGCGTGTTCATTTTGCCCTGCCTCTTGCTTTCTGATGCAACAGCGAACTGTGTCTCCTGGGCTACTAGGGGACCTTGTTATGTTTTTTTTTTCTTCCTGTCCTCGTAGGAAACGAGAACCAATTGCTGTGCTGTTGCCATCGGAGCGGGGAGGTTTGTTTTCCCTTCACTTTCATCCATGGTACCTCCCCATCGACAGTTACCGTAGAAACAAGAGCAACTCCAACTCTATTTCCATCCATGTCTCCTTCCTTCAATGATTTATCATCGCTTTCTTTTTTTAATCCACTGCACAGCACCTACCTACCAACACTTTAGCAGCCAATGAAGTATTTAGAAAACCGTGTGACATCTCTGAAGAGGACCTGTATATAAGCAGAGATAGAGAACTGAAGAAGCACATGCTGAGGAACATCTTGTTCAGTGCCACTTGAACTTTTTGAGCTTTGTCAGAGTTTAAGGCATGTCAAGACTGCAAGGTAACAAGATTGAATTTCTGTGTTTTTGCAGAATAGCTTATTCTGCGCCACCCTTAATCGGGCACATCTTTCACTAACATATGATGTCCTCCACCCCCCTTGAACTCTATTTTAACAGAGGGAGGCAGTTCATCACATCTGACATGGGCTTCCCAAAATCCCATTATTGCCACTTGGATGCACCCCGAGTTACAGGAATTTAATTGGAGTGGAAATGAGTGAGTGGACGGACGACCACCGTGCACCAACTTAATTTTCCCTCGAAACAAAACAAGGAAGGGTTGAGCGACCTCAAAATGACATGCTCACTTATATCTCAAATTTACAAACCCCAATATTAGGGCTACATTCAAACTGGATTCAGAGGCAGCCACTATTTGTGTTTCTATAGCCTATTGTTACAGGATAATTCTGGTTTAACTTGTGTCTTTCATAGTTTGGGCCATTATTGTTATTCGTATGAACAATATTGCACTCATCTAGTTGATTGTTGACATTTGGAAAGACCGTAATACTTGGAAGTCAAACTCAATACATGCCTATGGTTAAAGGACTGTATTATTATAGCCACTTTCTACCTCACCGGACAAAGCACTTTACAATTTACGTTTCATTAACCAATTCACACAGAATCATACTCCTGATGGTGACCTTCTCATTGGGAGCAACTTGGAGTTGAGTCATAGAGTTTATAAAATATGCACTTGTTTGTGGCTATGCCCATCATAATCGTGGCAGTGCTGACTCTAGCTAACTCACAGTAAACCTTAAATGGGCAATTGTGGTGCATAGGCTGGCCTGGGTGGCGCAGCAGAGCAAACAGTTAGCTTCTAGCGACCGTTGACACCATCCATCTGTCGCTCAAGGCAGCCACGCCCTGAAGTACGTCTAACTCTGAGCCTTTCTGGTTCAGCTTTGCACATTGATAGATCACAACAAATGTACATTTTAAAAAACATTCAGTCTTACTTTTCGGATCGAGAGTTCATTATTCAATAGATTTAATGAACCCCAAATGATGCTTTGAATTCCCAAAGTTGCATGTTTCCGCACAGGGGAACTGATTTGTAGTCTGGTTGTTTGTTCAAATGCACTTTGGCACTGGTAATTAAAACAACTCTTTTGTCTGGTCACCTTTTAACAGCAAGGCAACCCTAAACGTGCCTCAGAGCAAGTATGATGAGCAGAAATGGTGAAGAATTCTAGTAGTCTTATTCATAATACATAGTAGTAAATCAATCAGATTTAACAAATAACGTGTTGCACCCTGTTGGTCTAGTGTTTAAAATCAACACAAAATAAATGTGGTTGCCCTTGACTCACAAATGTTGTTTAATGATCTATCTGCAAAAGTAAAACCACTTTGGATATAAACGAATAAAATCGGCAAGTAATATTTAACTGTGAGGTAAAAATGATAAAATATGGCTATACAAAAAAGCAAGGACACCTGGAAAATATGATCAAGGAGCTGTTTTAGTTGTTGGGCAGGTGTCACCAGGCTGCCAGTATGCCTGACAAATGGTTTGTTTACCTCCTGAGCTGATGCTGCCGCTCAGTAATCATTAAGCGCTCATTTACGTCAACTCGCCATCGCAGCTTGGAACATGAGACAAACTGAAAGACACAATGCAACACATGTATTTCCATACAGCACCTCATCCAAAACATGCCCACTATTATTACTATATTGTTTAAAGTGGTGTCAAAATACGCATCATGGTGAGGAAGCTTTCCGTCGGGTGGTATGGGCTTCAAATGAGTTACCTTTGGATGAACTCTGGGGGAGCCATGTTCATTGGCTGAGCCCCTGCTGTACCTGTGGTTAAAATCAAGAGGTGTTGACAGAAAAGACAGAAAGAGGAGGGGTAGGAGGAGGAGGACAGTGGTTTCCAATAACCTGTGAAAACTTGGCATCTCTGTCACGTATTTTCACAATCAATTTATGTGACAAAACAGCCCCCGAAAATAGGGATTTAGGTAGATAATTAAATGGCAGCGGGAATGAAACCATAAAATTGTGATTCGGAAGTGCATGGAGTACAAGTACAAACACTGATGGAGTTGTTTGGGAGTGGAACGGATTGAAGATTGAAGACAAAGTGTCTGGACGTCAGGCACCATTAGGGAAAAAGACACGAAGCAAATTGTATCATTATGCAGTGAACTTGAAGTATTTCAACATCCAGAGCCTTATCACCTCTGCTGGCAGCGCGCAGTCAGAAATAACTCACTGAGGATAATTTTTGACTGCCTCACTGGGGAAATTGCTCGAATAAAAATGGGCTGGGACACATTGTCTGCCGCTGCACCTGACACATTAGAGGTACTGGAAGTTTCAGTTTAGATGACAAGTTCTGAGTTCAGCGCCAGCACAAAGACTGTTTTCCCTCTTCAAAGAGGTTGAAGCCACACGCTTGAAAGTAAAAGAATGCAAATGACTTAAAACAGTAGATGAGATTGCACAATGTGTGACGTTTGTGTTTCTGAATCTCTTGCATTGACAGCGCATCATGTTATGTTCTCTGCCAAAACAGAGGAAAAAAATCTGATTTGCAACACAAATGTGGTTAACAGCTCAGTGTTCAAAGAGACAACAAGACTTCACCAAACTGCAGTTTAACTGATGAAAAACTACTGTATACCCCAGAGTCCATTGACAATAGGGTAACTGACTGTGATTGAAACGCACTATTCCTGGAGCTATTGTTTGGAAACATTAATTAGTTATTGATAAAGGGAACTCAGGGGAGGGAAAAAAAGCAATGAAATGCTTGTGGGCGATTTGTTTTTTTCACCACTGTTTTCCAAATGCAGCACACAGCGCACTAATTAATTTTCAAAATGTTCCACCTTTGAAAGTAGAATTTAAATGACTGAATACAACATCAACTGATGTTTTTAACTTTTTAATTTCTCTGACTTTTTTCAAACAGCTCCAGTCATCTTTTTATTCTTTAAAAAAAAGCTTAAAAGAGGCAGAATTAATTACTTATTATTCACATAGCATGTCTGTGTCCTTCAAATTACAAATATATCACCAGAAAGAAAGTTTAATATTTGATGGCAACATGAGACATTTCTTAGTTTTCCCCCAGCTATGAATACAAACACACTATCAGTTTCAATAGAAGGTTAAAATGTTGGTTTCAGAGGTAGCAATAATTATATTAGCAATGCGTCAGTTGATCTAATTTTCCATAATTAGTTTAAAAACTAAAGTGAGGGTTAGGGAGATTTAGCAAAAATAACTAAAATGTGTGTTGTTTTTGATCATTTCTATAAATACAATGCTTAAATGTTCAGAAAAACAACCGCCATCTGATCTCTGCCTCCACATTTTGGGTGGGGTCCCTCTCGCTGCAGGATTTAAATTGAAGGGGGTTGGTGTGGATGGGGGGTTGGGCAGCTTAAACAAGGCTGAGCAGGGGTTGTTTGCTGGTCTGCCAGTAAACTGTGCATGGGAATGTTGTCAAAAGTTGAGAATCACACTTCACACATTACCAGCTGCACAATAAAGGAGCGGGACAGTGTGAAAACATAACATCCTCCATGGGCCGACCAACACGCCACGCAAAAGCAACAGCATCTGCTTTCATCCAGAAATTGTCTCCTGGGAAAGATCTTAGTCACACGATGGATCAGATAGTTTCACTCTCCTTGCCTGGCTTTCTTGCACTCAGTGACCTGCTCTGCAGATAAGGCTTGCTTTCACTGTACTGTTTTTCTTCCTATTTGACTCGAGTAATGCCATGGGTAGGCGTGCCCCTGGCTTCAATGAAGGGGCATCACCAGCCACGGCTGCTGTTTATTCCAATGTCACTGTGCATCCATCAGAATCTATGTTCAACAATGGCTGCCCTCAGGGGCTGAACTGAAAATGGATATGCTTAGATCAAAACATTGTTGCAAAGCCGGTACTAAACCAGGGAGCATTTAAGGACATTTGAGTCCTACAACTTTATTATTTTATGGTATGTCCAGGAGTGGATCAACAACTCAGATTATTAAATTAGGCAGAAATAAGACACAATCTCCAATTAATAACATTATGACATGCATTTAAACTCAACATATATACAAGTGGAGTGGTTATTTCTGCAAAATGCATACAAAGTAAAATAAGTGTATTTAATCATTTGTATACAATGGCCTATGTAATGTATAGATGCAGCGGTATAACATATTGACATATGTATCAATGCCTCATATTCTATATGATAATCTATGGTTAAAAATGTCAATTCATTTACTTTAACATAGTACGTCACTTGAATAAATGTAGTTAGTAACATGTCACTAATAATGTATGCATTTCACAGGTTTAGATGTAGAACAGAATGTCGTGCTGCATAATGGGACACTGAAATGCAGGTGTGACAATTCATTGTGTGACTGTATTTGTTGCCTTGACAGTACACAACTCGTCACACATCGCCCCAGCAGTAATTGGGTGGGTGCAATCACTCTATCCAGCAGCAGCTCCCAATCAGCTGAGCAGAGCGCTGAAAGCAGTCACATGCCTTATCTGGGTTTGTGTTTTTCCCCCTCCACGTGTCAAGATACACGAAGCAGAAGGCGGGACCAAAACAAACCATCTGATTGGTCCGCTCCGTGTCACCAGCTTATGGTCGCGAGGAGGACTGTTCTCTTAAAGGGCCAGGCACAATGTTTTTTTTCACCTCAACAACAATACAGCATGAGCTCGACATCTTATGCAGCAGAGACCAATTTAAATCAGTATAAGCATTTAATACTTTTATTTTAAATGCTACACTTAATCAGGCACAAACACCCACATTTAAAGATATTGATTCATTTGGCAAAATATGGCATCAACCCATTTGCATTGCTGGGGGCTGTGGCTTGGTAAACGTACATTTTTAGAAGCACACATCTGAGGATGCTTTACTTGAGTAACCTTCTTCCTTTGATAAATAATACTTTTACAGGGATAGTTTGACTACTACAAAATAATTTGCATAATAAAAACACAAGATGTGCTTTAATTGAAATAAATACACGAAAATGCAGTCGCTTACAATGTTTGATATTAGTGCAACAGGGATCAACTATTATAGTCAAATGTTATGTAATGCACACATACAATTCTAACTGAAAAAACATAGTAATAACACATGGTGTCTACATTGAATGCTCTTATTTTGATACTAAAGTACAATTTTAAATGCAAACATTTGCCTAAAACGGCATTACTACATGTTCGTTAGAAATGCATGATCAATTGCTGAAATAGAAATGTAAATGAATTGTAAAAGCAATAACAGCTTTTAATATCCTTTCAGTGTGGCTTGTATTTGCATAACACTGTAGCTGACTCTGTTCCTTTCACATTTTTAAGAAGGGGCGGTTCCCTGTCATCGGGGCGGACTGCTGCTTTAACACGGCCAAAAAAACAACCCGCTCTAGTCAGCAAACATGTATGAGTAGCTGTAATGCAAAGAGGGATACAAGTCACATCAACACAGTCCGTAGGAAACAAGGTAGCGGCAAGTTGTCAAGATACCACCGATCACAACGGAACGCGCTTTTGCTGGCGGTGAGTGAACATGAATTCAAATTTAAAGAGAGAAATCCTCCGTCCCGTAGTTCTTCGTTGTTTGCGGGAGTTTTGTCAACAATGTGCGGGGCATGCCCGGACAGAGACGCGGTGTGAGCGGACTCACAGAAGCGTTGGCATAATTGCAGAAAAAGGGCATTTATAGATACATTTATGCTCTGTTCTTCACACCAAGCAAGGCTTTTTCCTCTTGTTTTGACGGACGAAGCGAATATGTCAATGTGACCTGTTCTATCCATCACCTCGGCGCTTGCATTCCCCACGTCCCGGCTGATGTTTCCCGGTGTTTGAGACACAACAGCTGCTCAGTAGTGTTTTGACATTACACAAAATTACAGCTTATTAGAGTTGTTACATACTATAACATTACTGAGTATTGAGTAGAAAGTAGTATCTGCTTTGCCTGAGTGAAACTGTCGGCTCACGAGTGTTTGTTTAGTGGTAGAGATGTCAGGCGAAGTGGTAGAGAAAGTGTCAACGGACGATAATGGGAACTATGCAAGTAGCATTATTCTAACACTTTTTTTGTAAATAGGCATGAATCAGGCTAAACTGTTAAATGTTTTTTTTAACGAGAAAAAAAAAAGTGAATATTGACAATTTAATCTGTGGTTAGTGGTACCATGTGTCAGCATCCTGTTTCGAAATGTTTCTTCACTAGATGTGTATGGAAATCTGTATGAGCGGTGTTACCGCTGTGAGCTGCCCGGGGCATTGTGCTTCTAATGCGGGTAAAGATGCAGCACAATCCCTGTAGTCCTCCGGAGCGAACTTCATGAACGATTTGCTACTGCAACACAAGAATGAAAACCGCAGTTATTCTGCATCTAAGTTGCATTTTAACTGTATCAACAACAACATATCATCATACACATAAACAAACAGAATTTATTTTAAACCATTACATTGGCTTTATTTTTCCAGTGATAGTTTAAGGTAGTGTTCACGACGTCTCTAGCACAAAGATATCCACGGAATATGGATTACTCGTTACATTTAGGCAGTAGGGTAAGTATCAGCACTGCTCACCTTGAGTGCACCCCCACCCTGAGTGGTGAATGGAGAACCCGGTGCACAGATGGTGCAGCAGAGGGAGCCACTTTCTGCTCCAGCTTTGAGCCTCTGACCAGCTCTGTGGTGGCTGCCAGGCCTCCCTTCTGCCCCAGGCACTGTGTGTGTGGGGGTTTGTGTGTGTATGTGTATGTGTGTGTGTGTGTGTGTGTGTGTGTGTGTGTGTGTGTGTGTTGTCTTTCTGTGTGTCTGTCTTTCTGTTTGTTTTTATGTGTCTGACACAATGATAATACTTGCCAGTCTTCTGTTGACTGCCAGTGAAAATTCAAGACAGGGCTGTCAATGCCACACAACACAAGTGCACATTGGTTGGCGGTGAAACTTGTGGTACTGTTGAAGAGCCCTTACTGCTTTTATAATGTCAAGTACTACTTTATTTGCCTGGAGGACAAGTTCATGCAGATTATGGGCTGTTTTTAATGTCTGTAATGCATAAATAATTAGTGTGCAGTGACAAGATGGACTGTTTAAATGCCCTGGGAACAATCAAGGCCAGAGGATGTGTGGCTCTATAATATTTATTTTGTTTACCAAAAAAGTGACTCCGAGACTGACATCTTACACTATAATAATACCTGGATATTAGACAGTGTTTTTCCACAGTTGCTCGAGATGTAGTTTCCTCCTTTGACTCCATATGATATGACATAATGCACAAGGACACTTTCACAAATAGATACACTACTGGTTTTGCCAAGCTCAGTAAACACTATTCCAGTATATCCAGTTTCAACTTTTGCATTTGCCAGTCAACCCTGCCCATTTGTCTCCACTCACACAACAAAAAGAAAAGACAGACACCCTTGGAAAAAAAGATGAAACACTAGTTCAGATTGTGGCATGTGGCCAAGGAGGAAGAGAGTGCGAGTGTTTTTGCGTTGAGCAGCTACAGTTGAGGATGGAGTGAAACTCGTTATCTCCCTCATGAAGCGGCCGCTGCACGCAGCACATGACAGTCTAGCCAGGACTTTGGTTTCACTGAGGTTTCACTGACACACCACCCGCTGCTGTGTGTGCGTGCGTTTTATAGTGTAGACAGAAGTGTGGACAGGCAGCCATCCAGTTATTATGTGGTTGAGAGAGAGAAAGGGGACAACAAGCATAGGTATTAATGTTGAGCTGTAGAATTGTGCTGGAGGAAGCTAATCTCCTGACTGTGACTCCTCTCTGTGGAACAGATTAAGGTAGTTGTGAGGCAGAAATTGCCTCTTCAGTGGATCTTTTGGCTCTCAATTACAATTTGGCAGCAACAGCTTGGCAAAATCTGCTACGTGAGTGTGGCAGATTTGGCGTGGCATTTTTATCTGCCTGCTGGGTGCCCCTACACAGGGTGTTTCCATATGTTTGGCTCCTGTTGCTACTCATCACTATATAATAAGAGATGATAGCTTAATCTTGTGTTTACATTGGCAGATCCATCTGTGGGCCTCTTGAGGTTACTCATCTCTGCTTGTTTGTTTTCAGTATCACCACACACAACATTAGCCTGGGCATTAATGACTCAGGATTTATTTTTCATTTAATGTAGACAGGGAGCGATCATTTTCTATCTGCCAGAGGGCAACGTTTTCACTGATATCACAATGACATTTGGCACGTTTTGTTTGGAAACAAATCACACCCAACTTACCTGCGATCTAAAGATAATAAAGTCAAACACAGTCCAACAAATGTGTCTAATATTTTCACTACAAAAACACTTTCAAAAACACTTGTCATGTCATTCTAAAGTTTCCATCTTTGTGCTCATTTTTGCCCCTTCAGGAAGTTTACCGCTGAGGCATCGGATGGATGATGAGGAGGAGGACATGTCACGGCCTATCTCGCAGCTCTGGGGAACCCCCTTTATGGACGTCAAATACGAAGAACGTGTTACACAGATTGCGGCTGGACAGGCCATGGCTGCTGTCACGACGAACAGCCACAACAACAACAGCATCGGCATCAACTCACTGCCCTGCGGCATGCTTCGGCAGCCTCGCATACCCTTTCACGGTAAGGAGGGGGCGAGATCATGTGAGCCTGCGGAAAGTGTTGTGGGCTTATGGTTTTAGAAACTGAGTGTAAGGGTTTAATGTTCTAGTGAGATCTGACACTATTAGTCATTCCTTTTATCCTTTTATACGGCAGGTTACTCATTGACAACTGCCCTCAAAGACCCAAGTGATTAAAACTGTCAATCTGGTTTTAGGAGTGTCGGATAGAATGAAAATTGGAGGCAGGGGTTTTCTTTGATTTAAGGCTATTAGAGAAACTGAATTCAATTTAAAATTATTACTGAAAACCAGAATTAGAACAACCTATGAAATGTATTTTCCTTGCAGCAGGGAGATCCCCGTGTCCTATTATACGCATGCTGAGAACTTGTAAAACTCAGCATTCTAAGAAACAGTTAACACTGTAGATTTGTAGTTATGTTATCCAACAATTTAGATCTGATAGATATTGATGTGATGCTAACCTCATGACACTCTGTTTCTGTTTACGTATTTTAAATACAGACAACGCTAATTTCATGCTAACATAAAGGCACATACCCACACTAATATGTCCATCACTTTTAATCCAATATAGTATTCCCATCTCTAATCGAATCAGTGTGACATCACCCTAATTTAATTGAACTCATGTTGAAGTAGAATATTGTTTGTTTGTTGACTCAGTGTCATTGTGTGAGAGGTACATAAAGTAAAGTCATGAAATACATAAACACCACACACTGTTATTACCTTGTCTTCCATTGTAATTTACTCAGTAATGGATGTCATGCACTTGGCCCGGTTCCATTTCTTGCTCATTTCTAAGAGGCATTATAGTCCTCTGTGAGGAGGAACAGCAGGGCATTCAGCACATATGATAACATAGAAAAATAGTTTTCCCTCTGACTGCAGAAGGACGCTTGAGGCAATGAGTAAACTCAATGACACAACGGAAAGGTAGCAGTTTACTAGGGCCACTGATGATTTAATAATGTGGTTTGCGCTTTCCCACCTACCAACCCTTCCACTTGTTTGTGGACTCTTTGTAATTTTCCCATCTGCGAAAATCTGATAAAACCTGTTTGTGTTTCAGAAAGCAATACAGCAACCGTGTTAAGTAGATACTGTTTTTGTCACACACAGTTGTGTTTGAAGCCATTACTATTAATCTAGATACTTGATCTCTTCTTAAGACGGTCTGCAGACTGAGGTTTTTCACTTTTTAGTCATACATAAGTGGTTTAACTAAACAGAATCAGTAATGTCTCTTTACCTTATATTCATCTTGGCTCTGACACTGAAAACAGCTATTTTAGAGATGCAACACCAACAACACAAGTTTTAAGAAGCTTGATGTTTTCCTTTTAGGCAACGCTGGATTACGCTCACATTTCCCCGCTCAGTTTGAGCCCATGGAGGACCGGGGAGAGAGGCAAATTGAAGAGGAGGAGGGCAGAGGGGAGGAAGATGACAGGATGGCAGAGAGGCCCGAGGAGCAGGCAGGGGTGAGCGTCGAGGCGCAAATTGGTCGTAAACTTCGGGAGATCGGAGACAAGTTCCACCAGGATCACGTTGAACTGGTAAGCCTCACTCCCACGCAGTGAAGTGGATCTTTAAATGATCTCACTACTTCAAACAATATGTTAAAGAACCTGTGTCAAAGTGTAAACAGTGTGAACACAAGTGGACTAACATAGCCTCTGTTTGCCTGTTCAACATCTCCTTATGCATATCACAATGCCAATCGTTAGACATTTGGTTTGCTAGGACTCAAACTGATTTTTTTACACAAGATAGAAAGTGTGTGTGTCAGCATTTACTTGATTAGAGACACAACTCAAAACAACCTTGTGCCAATTTGTGGTTCACTTTTGGGGGAAAAAGGGCCGAACATTTTGCCAGCCGAATTGACCACAACTGGATAAAAATAGCCTGTGCTGTGATTCAACCACTTTCTTGGCCACACTGAAGGAAAAATCCTAAATCACTAATAGAGCACAGTTTTGTGACTTCATACAGGATAATAAACCTACACAACTCCAAATCATTCAGTCAAAGGAATATATTGTTTTTTACCCTTTTTTTAAATGAAATATTGGCCCTTTGGTCAAGGTCATTTGGTCTTCTAAATCTCAGCAGAATGTTAAAGACTACACTTCCCATACTGCATCATTGGCACTATTTCATTACACTCAAAATAAATATTAATATGTTTTCTAGTCTTCAAAGAGAACCCGCCCACTCCTGACCGATTTCCTTCATCTCTTTGTCTCCGCTGTGTAATTTAAAAGACGTCAACCATCTGTCTGTTACTTGTGTACTTTTACCTGAAAGTAGACTTCTTTATACTGAACATACGTACCTCATGAAGCATGAAACGATGTGGGACTTGTGAAGACGATGAAGGTAATTGAGCGTGTAGGCTCACTGTTTGCCAAGCTCCCGAGGGAATAGCTCAGCACCACATACCTTGTGTAGTTCACGATATGTGGTTAATTGTGCATATCGAGAAATACAACTCACATGCAGCTGACAACATGTTCCACATCCATTCTGTACATCTAGATGTGGCAACAAAGTGTGTTTTATAACAGGTCCAGGGGGTTAGCGGTATCAGTGTTTGTTAAGCACTCAGTGGCCTGACTGAGAGTCCACACTATGAACTTGAGTTAATGAGTACAAATATACTGGGAGGGGTATCGCGTTCCTTATCTGCTGCTGTACTGTTTTGCCACGGGGGTCTGCGTCAATAACAAGGTGTGGTTGATAAGTTTTGAAAAGCACTTCACTGTGCGGTTAATGGAGGAGGAGAGGGTAAACAAAGAGAAAGAAAGTGGGTGAAAGAATAAAAGTGATAAACGGTGAGATGTTTTGACAATGACTGTACAGAGCCAGTGAGATCGATGTGACTATCACGAACAAGAGTGAGCGGCAGGTCTGTGTCTGGGTAGACTTGGCCGTCTGTTTATATGGTGTCTAAAAATAGTGTCTGACTCACGGCTACCCACAATACCTCAGTTGTCTCGCTGCCTGCCTCGGTGTGTGTGTCTTTGTGTGTGTTTTGGTTTGTAACTCTGTGACAAAGAGATAAGAGAGACGTTTTCTTTTTTGTCTGCTGTCTGCACTCCACTCCTGCAGGATTGGATACTGCTGTTGTACTCCAAAGGGAGAACATTTAAAAAAAAAATCCTTTATGATATCCAATCACTTCTTCTGTATTGTGTCTGGTGCTATTGTTAGACTTTTTCACTGCCTATCTGAGAAGAAGTTGCTGGTGTGGGCTAAAATGTGGATTCTTGTAGATGTGAAGTACATTGTATTTTTGGTTTAAAATGCAGGAACATTTGAGGGGGGAAAAGATAATCCATTGAGTAAAGGAGTTACATTGAGTAAGGGAGTTACATTGAGTGAAGGAGCCAACATGGTGTCAGAATTCCTAATCGCTTGAAGGGAATTAGCCTAAAAAGGGCAAACAAAGTACACGCCATCCTCCACTACACACCCAAATGACAGCAGAAAGAAGAACAAACCGACGTGGTGTTTAAATAAGCTCAGCAGTGTAGAATTAAGAGCAATTAAGGACAATTACGGTTACATTTAGCGGTGCTCGTTCAGTTCAATGCAGGCTGCTAGTTTTGCATCAAATAGCCTGTGGCGGACTCTGATTGCTAAGCTGGTAGAGACCTTGATAGAGAGAGAGAGATATGGTAGCAGGAGTGCTTATGCAACAGGCTGCAATATGTGAGCACGGCTGTTCAGAAAGCCAGTGGGAGCTGCTGTGCAGGATCAGAGATGAGGAGAGGGGGAGAGGAGATTGCAGGCTGCAGCAGGAGCCCCTTCATCTGTAGTGTAGCCCCCCAAAAGAAAAAAAATGACAGAGCTGAGAGAAAGGCAGCTCCATAGGAGGGAGCAGATTCATTTTCCTCTGGCTTTGTTTTGATAATTATTCGTCTGACTTTCTGCTATTACAAGAGAGCCGTGATGAAATAGGCAGTGCGTTCTCTGAAAGCATTTCACTTTTGAGGTTTGAGAAGTCAACAGCGCGACATTTAATAAGAGGGACTGTCTCAAACCCCAGGGAGGAGGGGGGATTGATATTATGGAGATGAGTGGCAGATCCTGAGGGTTGTTTTAACAGTCTGGTCATTTTCATCCTCTCATCAAACGAATAAATGAAGCAATACAATTAACTTCTGTCACCAGGAAATCACTGAGCCGCTGCCCTTGGTATTGTGTGTATTAAACTGCAGGATGTGCGTGAGACAGAGATGTTTGCTAGACACAAGTTAATGTTGTGGAAACATCAATTCTACCTGGTCATTTGATTTGATATCGCAAGGTTTACCACAGGTCACAAGGCTCTAACTCAAAACCATGTTGTGGTTATTGTCTTTATCTGATAAATCCCTGATGCTAACAACCTCATGTGCTTTTTTTCTTTGCAGTTCATGAGGGGTCGGAGACAGAACCTGCCTGCCTGGATGCGCCTTACGATGGCCCTGTTTGGCTTTCTGTTTCCACGAGAGGCTCTCTTCCCCCGCCTGAGAGGAGCGCAGAGATGAAGGAGCTTCTTTCTGGCCCTCACCTCAGCCCCCCCCCCTCCTTATAGGGACAAGGGACCAGACTTTTAAAGAGATGGCACTGTAAGATGGAACACGGGTTTGGATTTTGTTTTCTTCGTGACCACGAAGATGAGATGAAGAAAACACTTGTCACCGCTGGACGGAGACTGACAATTTTTTTTTTGCTTTTTTTTTTTTTTTTTGCTTTTTTTTTTTCGCCTCTCCGAGAAGAAGCCATTGCGTTTGAAGAGATATTTTCGAAATGTTTGTAAGATTACCTATTTTGTACAGTAAACTGCTCTTTTTATTTGGTGTTTCAAGTCTTGAAGGACCTCCATCAGTCCAGGGAATGCCTTATTCTCTCCTGCCACAGTACAACTCTTTTGCAACGAGGAAATCAGTGAAAAACAAGAGACTCCTTTTTAAGATTAGGCCACTTTTTTTGGCGTCAAACTGGACGTGGACATGTCTGTGCTGAAGTTACTGACTTTAAACCTTGAGGACTCGAGGCAAATTTCTAATTTATTCTCAGAAAAACAATAAGCCCTGTACTTATCCTTTACTGTTTCACACTGGCTCATTTCTGAATGGTTTTCATGACATTGTGACGGTGCTACACCTTGATGCTGCACTTGCCAGATTCCACTTTAGACATAGTGACATCATCAAGTCTCATCCATCAGCCTCTCCATCTCTAGTTCCACTCATGCTGTTAGAAGTGGCCTAAAAACCCACTCAGATCCTGTTGATTTAAAGGAGAAACACATGTACTTGAATGTAGGTTTACTGAAGGTATTTTAGTCGAATAATACCCAACATAATCGTGATTACTCTTTGAATTTGTGATCATTTGTCTGTAGGAGTGCGTGCTTACTGTTTCCAAAATCTGAAGTCATTTTGAAACCAAATAAGCACAAACAAATCTCCTTTGTGGGATCACGATCAGGGAACTGGAAAAACAATCACACAGCTGAAAAGCTTTGGAGAGATTTCATCGTTTTCTAAAGCTTTTCAGTTTTTCTTTCTCTGGCTGGAGTGACAATCGCAATTTAGCCCTTTGCTGCATTGGGTGGGAGACTTGTGGGAGAGATGACATTTATCAGCATTTCTATTGGCGAGCAATATTCAAGCCAGTGGAAGGAAAGGAAAATCTTAGGGATCTGTTGCATTTGCAATCAAACTGAGATTACACCTCTTTCAAATTTCTTTGTTACAGAAAGATTTTGGGTCAAAGTTACAGAGATACATTTTTATTTTATTTCGCTCCAGGTGGAAGTGTTTCGAGCACTGATTCAATCCCGATGTGCTGATACATGTTACGTATCGACCTTTCATTCAAGTGCTTTCTTTCACCAAACTGCCAGTGGTATATCCAGCTTCACCGAGAACTTAGTAAGAACAGCTCCTGTACAGTTCAGAAAAACATTTTTACTCGCACACACAGACACATTTTAAGAGAAGGTTTATACACCCTTTTTGCAACGACACAGCCACTGTTTAAAGTAAGGTTTATTAAGTCTTTAAGGACTAGAAATAAGATTTAAAAATGTCGTCATTGGATGTATTATTTCAGTCATGATATGAACTTTTGAAGACACTGATGGGTTTTTTGTTTTCTTCTTCAGGGAGTAGTTACGGACCATGTTAATTACCTGATGCTTACTATGAGTTGCAAATAATCTGCCTTTGAGTTAGAATAAAATATATTTCATTGGACTTTTTATGTTATCCAAAGTACATTCTCTCAACATCAACAGATTTAGAGGTTACGACTCGAGTAGCTAAACCAAAATATTGTTTCCTGCAAACAATGAACGCTGAGCCAATTCACGCCATTTTTAACTACTCCCTGTCCTTAATGAGAACAGGTTTCATTTTGTTTTGGTTTCTTTTTGGATAATTTATTCTAATTTATTTTGTGTATATTTGCTCAGTTCTACTGTATAGATGCTATCTCAGTGTGTACAGTCCTTTTCTTCTCATTGTTGATGCGCATTCAGTTGCGTGTTTGATGCCTGTGTGTGGGGAGGTTGGACTAAAAGCCATGTGCCTCGTGAGTTCTCACTCTTAACGGTGTGAGTCTTTATAAATCACGTGAACAGCAGACAATCAAATGTACAAAATGTGCCTTGTGAGTAACAGACCTGCCACATCATCATCAACACTTGGCATCATTATTCAAAGTCACTTGCCACAGCCCTTGTTTCACTTGGGCTCTGTGAGAAGAACATGCTACGATACAAACGACTTGGCACAAACAGTATGTCGTGTTCGTTGTGCCTTGATACACAAAAGATCTGTTTCACGAGGCACAGGTTCAACCTTTGACGTCTCTCAGCACAAACGGCGAGTTTAACCGCGCTTCTCAATATCAGAAATGACTGTTTGCAATCAATGTGCACTGTAAAAACGATTTTTTTTTTTACCTGTATACTGTATTTTTTGCGCCTCTCTCTTTCTACTCCTGTGCTGAGCTTCCCGTCTAGAAACTCTTTAAGGTCTGTAATATGCTGGATCTGCCTAGCTCGCCTGGGTTCTTGTGCTTTATTATCTACAATCTAGTAGGGCTGTGGGTTTACATTTGAAGGAGGAATGAGTCACCATGGTGCCCAGTATTATTTGTATGTGAGCTGGGTTGAACAGCCACTCAGTCGGTTACCAACCACTGTTGCAACCCTGACTCAAGTGAAACATTTTGTTATTCGTTCAACCTTCAGTGTCTTTAATATCAAATTTCTTCGATTCCATTTTTTTAATATCAAAGAAAAAGTGCATCTTTACTGTCAAGTGCTGTGATTTGGTGTTTTTTTTTATACATTTGACATGAATTTGAAACAGCTATTGTGGCTATCTTTATAAAACATTTTTAACAATTGTTTTCCATATCTTTTTGTAATAAGACGAAGAAAGATCTACCACAACAAACTTTTTTTTTTAGGATTGCTTTTTTTTCAATGTTGTGGCATTTAACATTTTGGATATTGCCAAGTCTGCTGTGTCACTCTCAGTTCAAGGGCTTTTTTCAATATATGTAAATGGAGTAAAAATGCATGTCCAACATTCCTGAAAAAATCTGTATCTTAAGGGTTTGAATGTAATTTAATGGAGTGAAAACCACGATATCTCTTTTAATACATGAACTGAACAGTGGAACTTCTTTCAGACTGCCGTGCTTCGTGCGCAGGGAGTTTGTATTGTCTTCACATTTCTTTCTTTACGTTCAGAGTGGTCTCAAGGATTTCACATTCATGTGTCCTAATGAAGTGAGACCCAGTCCAAATGTAGCAGTTTTTGTTAAAGCATTGTATGTGTTATCTTTGGGACTGCTCTGTGTCGACTGCACAGTTTTCAAACAGCGCAGGACATGAGGCGATGGAGGGAACAGAGGGACGGGGGATGTTTGTTCTTTTTCTAGTGCAATATGCTGTACATAAGAGCTTGGCTCTCGAAATCTTACAAGTTCTCTTAATTTCTTCTGTTGTTAAATGGGTACATTGCTGTTTTTTTTTTTCATTAAAACTTTATGGACAATTTAAAAGGCTTGTGCTTTGTTTCTTTTACTAAAGACAACGATGAGTTCTCTAACACACACACAAACACACATGATACATTTACATAATCATTCCTGTGTTCGTCACCTAACACGTTTCTGCTGCCATAACCATAACAATCCCATAAAGTCACAGTGACTGAATAAAACCTGTTCTCTGACTAGACACCAGTGATTTAAACCCCCTGAAAGTCCCAAAGAAGTTAATTTAGCATGAACAATAGGAGCATTTCATAAGCCCTGAAGGCAATGTTGGGAGCTTAGCACATTTTTACACGCTCTTCCCTCTGGGGGAAAGGTGCAACCTTACCTAAACAGTGATTCACTCTTCTGTCACCAGCTCTCCCTCAGGCAGCTGCTTTGTGTAGACAGGGGCAGTGGGGAAGCGTGAGGATGTGTATGTGTGTCGGGGTAGGGAGTGCAGAAACACAGCCTCAAGAAAAAAGAAAATTCATGATTTAAGGCCTGACCTGAACCCCATAAAGATTAGCACATTGAAGTGTTGTGCTGCGGGGCGTGCTGATTTCAGTTGATACAAAAAAGTTTCATTATCAGTGGCAACTGTCAACTTTGAGGCATTTTCCGTATTATTTCTAACACAGACAGTCATAGTCGTTTCTACTTCAGCAAACATTGTTAAAATAAGTAAAGAGTCACACTCAGAAAAACAACACACATTATTTGGTTTGTCAAATTACTTGAATAATTAACCGTATTGTGTTTTATTTCTCATAGTAAACCACATTGCATACAGACTGAACTTTAGAACAATTGAATGTCCTCATTTACTTCAATTTGATCAACGAGTAGATATCGGGAACCATTACAAAAAGACAGAGCAGTTGTTGTTGTTTTCACTTTGAAAATTGCAAGCAGACCAGAAAATACATTTCTTATCAAGGCAGGATGACATTTCTCTCAAAGTCAACTTGACTGGAAACAGAGACTATTAGAAACTCTTAGCAGCGGGCTATATTAAAGCCTAAGTTGCATCCCAGAATGCAATGCTAACTTCTCCAGACTTTAACCAAAAAACTGGCTCTTTATTCCCCTCCTTAACCTCTCACCAGTTGAAGTAAAAAGCCTCGTCCCCTGGGACCGCTGGTAAATACAGACAAGTGTGTGTGTGAGCATTTGTGTGTGTCTCCAGGGAGAAAGAGAAAAAAAAAACACATGGGTGGGAGGGAGTGAGGGGTGAGGGCCTGCTTGGCTCAGCACTTTTTCGCACACAGCCCTGACAAAGGCCTCCCTGTTCTCCCGGCTAGTCACACAGGGAGACGCCCTCATGATAGCCCGGTGCCTATCTCAAGGGTCACGCCTCAACTTCAGCAGCCAGAGAAGCTCCAGTCCTTGGCTCTCTTTGTTTACTTCTGCCTTTCTGCCTTGAGTCCCATAAATTACATTAACCCTTCAGTGTCTGAATGTGAGTGCTGCAATGCCGCCAGGGAAAGACTGAAATGTTTTATTTGTATTGTCTGTTCATATATTTCCCTTTATGTGGCAGGCAGCAGTCCCACAGAAGTTGCTTTTGTGTCTCTGAGTGACTGTGAGATTTACAGTTTTATCAGGTTGCTATATATTCTCGTGTTACCATCATTTAATTTCTTTGTTCAGTTCTTTCACATTTCCCCATCTGTTTTGTGCTGCTATTATGATTTGAGACTGAGCGAGGACAAGAATGAGCTCACAATAATCTTCTGGTTTATGAATCCACAGAACGATCTCATGAGATGTTTCAGAGAGTGATGACATTTCAATTATCACCTTCTCAAAGCTCTCTGTGTCTTGCGGTTTCTTGTAAAGAGGTCAAGGGTGGAGCATCTTCCTGCACTGCGAGTGTAAACATCCATTTTTACTTTCAGAAATAATCCATCTTCAATCTTCTCCACACATGTACAAAGCTTTTCTTGTTGATGCATTGATGTTCCCTGAGATATACTGAGCTTTAGAAACATGTCTTTCAGCGCAGCAAAGAACAGCACAAAGAACAGAAATGGGCTATATTTATGGGGGTAAAATAATAATATGGTATAAAAATGAATAGGTGTGGCTCCATCCTCTGAGGAAATGAACTTCCCGTCCATAGAGAAGAGGTCCTGCCGCTCTGAAAGGGCACACATGTCAGGTGTAGCACTTTGGCGGTGTGTTTAGGTCAAAACACGTTGGTGCAGCTGCATCTGAGAAGGGGCTCTTGGGAATAGCATGACTGCCTTCTTAGATGAGTCTCTGCTTTGTGGACCATGCTTTAATAACTGACTTGCATTCAAACCATAGCTATAAACACATATCTGTTTTTGTTGGTGACAATTTATTTTCATGTGTAAAACCAAACTGCATCAGGATAGTATTGCAAGCACTAAAAGTGCACAATAATCAGTAGGCTACACCATCAAAAATAATGGGATTAAAGACTAGTTCAGTCATAAAAGAAAATACTTAGTGTCATGATGCTGGCTTTTGTTGATATGTTTTCTGTTTTATTTTGTAAGTGTACTCATTTTAAGGCATGTCTGCTTTTTACTTCCTGCCTTTGTGTTTTCCCACCTGACTTTGATTGTCTGCCCTGGCCTTATTCATTTCACCTGGTAACCATTAGCTCTGCAGCCATCCTGTCCACCTGCACTTCATCCCCTTAGTTTGTATTTAAGCTGAGCTGCAGGCTCCAGCTTCTTCCTAGTTTTGTCAGCTCCCTGTCCTGACCGCTTATGAATACTAACCAAACCTTAGAATAACTGCTCTGTGGCTCGGAAATTGCCACTTCTGCAGTCACACTTGCTGCACTTAGTCACAGAAAAAACGTCCTTAAAACAAGAGGGCAAAATCAAGTTTAAGCTAGTTGGTGAGATAGCCACATTAACTTCTCTGTGTTTCAAAAAATTATATTTCGAAGATCTAACATATATTGATAATTCAGTTGGACATCCCACAACTGTAACACATAATTAAGGCAACAGCAAAGATATGCAATGGTAGAGAAAAAACAGCAAGCTAACAGTTAGCTAGTTCAGCTAAAACTAGCATAGCTTAGCAGCGCCTCAACTGCTACCTAAGCTTTTGACTTAAAGGTGGGGTATGTAATTTATTTCAGAAACACTTTTTGTTATATTCCATGGAATGCTCTTAACATCCCAATAGCAATGAATATATTAAATTCTTTGACAATAAATACATAAAAAAATTCATCTGTGGAAGCCGTAGCGCTGTAAAAAGCACGACCAATCATCTGAGCCGGCCCGGCTAAAATAACTGGATGGCCTACCTGCCTGTCAACCTTCCATCTGTGCACAAACTTATCTCGTGCCCTCATTGGTCATGTGCGCGTTCGTGAGTGTTGGAGGAGGGGCTCTGTAAGGAAGTCTGAAGGAAGAGGCAGATTTTTTCCGGTTGTGTACTTTCAAATTCTAGCGCACTCGAGCTGGTTTCTCCAAAATTACATACCCCACCTTTAAGTGGAGTTTATGCGTTTGGTGTGAATGCATTTACACCAAAAAGGTAGTTGTCATGTCGAAAACAGGGATTATCAATAACACATAATTGAAATGAAAAGAGTGGGAAGCAAAGTGTTAAAGAATTTTACTTAGGAAAATGTTTTTGCAGCTAGTGGTAAATAAAACAATGCTTGCCAACATTAGATGTGGGTCCACTTTGCTGTTCCAGAGAACCAAACCTGCAGGGCAACAAGTGAATGTATCTTGTCAAAATTAATCAATCTACAAAAAACAAACACAAAGAAAAAACTCAACCATGAGTCACATTATCTGTGAGCTTTTTCAAATTGGTGGCAGGGCTCTTCAGTTACCTGGCTCCGCTCAGGCTGAGCCGCGCTGCCTTCGCTTTACAACCACAGACCCTCGTATACGTACACCGCACCACCAAATAAGGGTGGGGAGCAGCCAATCCATCTCCTTGGGTAATAAAAGTTAAATGCAGCCCGTGAGTCGAGATGTGCCTCCAGGGGGACTTGGTGCAATGGGCGTCCGCTATTGTCTCTGTCATCTCAGGCCTGTATCAGGGTAGGACAAACTACCGAGATGATAAGTGGGTATTTATATTGTGGTGACTGCTGTCTAATTCAAGACAGATGAGTGGTTAAGGGCTGCAGCAGATGGCCGGTCTCTGGAAACTAAAGAACAAGCTTTTCTTGTCTCCCTGGGATAAAAGCAATATGATAATATTTAATAAAATGTTGTTGTGCTACACAGTGTCATCAGACTGTGTATTCAAATCACCATAACAAAGTATATGTAGAGACTTTAATGGGACTCAATCCAATCATTTTTCAGATGTTTTCCTTGTCCTGTGCTGGACAAAATGCCACCCAAACCACTAGCGTAAATAAATGTAATCTGAACATAGATTCTCAAACTTTTCAAAGGTGAAGGAAAGGAGAGCTGTTTTGAATAGTGTTTACTGATCACTACATCTCTATTGCACTTGTTTCTAGTGACCAGTTTCTGTCTGAAAATGTGCACTCTCTGACGTTACCTTAAAAGAGACGCTCTTTTTTTCCCTGATGTTTACAGCGAATCTCCAGTGTGTCGGTGTGTCACATCCCGGAAAGTTTTGTTTATGGCTGTCTGCGTGTTGGATGAGGGTCAAACTGTTATGATTGTGTTTGTTGACTCTGCAAACAACCATGGATACTTCCAGAGTGACATAATGACTTAGTTTCACAACGCCCTGCGTGTCAGGTACATGTGTGATATGTAACCATTTGTGTCGGGACAGTAGAGTAACAATACCCTGCCTTCAGTCAGCCTTTGAATCATGGACATGATGAATTACCTTTGGAAAAGACAGAAAAGCACCACATGGGTTTTGTGGTGTATTCAAACAGAGCTTGTAGACAGACAAGATATTTATAGAAAGCATACGTTTCATGGTAATTATGGAGTATGGGATGGGAACAAAGCCACTGACTAGTAGACTTATTGCAGGATAAAACAAAACTATTCCTCGTTGAATATGATAGTGTTTTGTCACACCAAGTATACTGTATGTGGAAAGTATTGATAAAAGAATACAGTACTTTCCCCTAATTTTTGCTTAATATTAGGTATATGAATGTATGAACACATACAATGGGAAGACATAAGGTTTGAGCTTGTTTCTACCTACATTTGTTCATTGCATTTTGAACCAGCAGATATTATATAAATGTTCCAAAGTTAATTAATGTGTCCTTGATAACTGAATATCAGAAAAAGGTTTACCATACACATTGTAGACTAAGCTAATGTTAACTTGGCCTCAATAGTTTGAACTCTGCAACATTCAGGCTTAAAGTTGAATAAGACCAAGTCATGATAAGATCATTAAAGTCTAGAGGAGATACACCCAATGTGCAAGGTAAACTTCCCTCTGATAATCAGTTATCAAGGGCCTTTTTATTAACACAATCAAACGTCATCACATGCTGTCCCAAAGCCAACAAGTGAAGCAATCCTACTCAGGTGACTACATGTCACCTTGGTTTGACCTGTAATCTTGCACTGTTGGGTGTGTGCCACATCTCAGACAAAGGATGGATAAATCCAGACAAATTGGCCTAATTTGCCCGTGAAATCATTTATAAAAGACTCATAATCCCAAAATGAAGGCATGAAATACAACACAGAAGCATTTTAATTTCTTGCTGCGTTTCCCCTAATGAATACCTTGATGTTTGTTTTGCTTTTTAAATTGATTGGCTTCTCGATTGTTATTTCTTACTGTAGAGCTGTTCTCAAATGCCGCCTGGAACAGAAGAAGTCTATAAATACCGTAATGTGATGTGAAGGGAAAACAAAGTGAGCAGTCATTATGTCTTCCCTCAACACACAGATCCTTTCCCTTCCAATGTTTTTGTTTCAATTATTCAGCCCAAGTATAATTTCCTCCGAGTGCCCTGAGAAATCGACGGTCCTCGCATTAACTGTGGTCTCAAGAAGTCTATTGCAAACTTCAAAGAAAATGAATTGGACACTCTCTTCGCAATAAACGGATATGAAATGTGACTTCAGGTCTCAAGGGAGTGTGTAAAAAAGAGAGCTAAAGAGTCTGGAAGGAGTAACAAGGAAACTTTTCCAAGCCAAGTCATTTTGTTTTATCAATTGTTTATTCAGCAGGCTGATTGAAAGTAGCAATGGAGGATAAAGGAGCACATGAATAGTAAAGCAATTTACTTCATTATTGCATTTATGCTTATCTAACAAATTGGAAACTCTTGCCGTAATTCAAAACTCAGTAGACAAGAGATATATAACAGCCACTTCATATAAAGCCCAGTGTAAACATCATCCTGTCCAAATAAAACTTAACACGTATCCTGAAACTCAAAAGTTAGACGTTTTCCTTTCTTTTGAAAAGCAAAAAGTGAAAATCAGAGAGTGTGAAAAAGGTTAAAAGGCCGCACATAATGTTGTTACCACCGGCTCCCCCCCCCCGAACACAAGCAGCTTGCTTCGCAGTTTTGTGTGTTTGCTCTCTCCAGCAGTTGCTCCCCTGCTCTTGCAGCTGGAAGACCGGGGGGGGTAGAGGCATTGTTTTGTATGTTAACACAGTCTATGCCGCTGAGGTAAAAATAGTTCCCAGCTCTATTCTCTCGCAGCAGAGCCAGCGATGGCTCAGCCAAAAACAATATTTGGACATGGCAGCAGATGTCCCCAAACAAGCCCGGTAGGAGAAGCCTGCGAGGGGAACTTTTGGCATCGCAAGACTCCAGGGAGAGGGGAGAACAAGCTGGAAACAATGTGGTTTATTAGGACACTTGAGGGAGAGCATAAGTGCCTGCTTGTATCTCAATGTGAGACACTCAATGGGAGGCTCAGATTGATAGATGGCGAAGAACCTGCCCTTTTTCAAAGAAATGGGGGATAGTTCATTGAGTTCGTCCAACTTACTTCTGTCTGTATGCGCCTGCAATCAGTCAGGGTACTTTATTGTGACTTGGGAGCTGAGAAATTATCTCTGACTTTGTCTTTTACGCTGGTTCTATGTCGTGTGATATCTGTGCAGTGAAACAGAAAATTACAGGAAATGAGCACTAATGTTTGCCTTCTATACACAGATGGCGAGATTCGCTGCCCGATTTCCCAGGCATTGAAGTCATTTACTGAATCTTTTTGCTGCTCATTTGTTTATTTTCTCAAGAGCTGCATTTGCATTAGAGTTTCCCCAGAAACATCATAGTGGTGCATACAAAAATACCTCACAGATTTCATGTTAAACTATGTAAAGCCAAAACAGACTTCACAAACTTGAGGATCTGACATGTAAATCACTTTCATACATATCTAAATAAAGCACTTGTTCCTGATATGCTGACCACTATTACAGATGATACAAGGTTTAGCAAAGAGAAGACTTCTTCCCTACAGTGATCCGTCTTCTCCGTGACTTTCTCATTTTAGTTCATGCATGCAGCTTCTGTCACTGCTGATCTGCTGTTTGAAGCCTTAAAAGGCTCAGTGCTGATGACTTCATGCAAAGTATGATGTGACAGAATAAAAACTGTGCCTTTAAATGTCTATTTGGTTACTTTTACACTTTAAATTGTATCCAAAACTGTAATCTTGGAAGATTTGTAGTGTGATTTGGAAAACATACTGTGTCTGACATGATCATGAACCATTTGATTTGGAGATTATAACTAAGTCTTTGCATGAGAAAAACAAAGTCAGTATGAATTGAATAGAAATAATAAAGAAGGCCCTGCTTTGTGTCCACAGAACCATCTCATTCGTTATTGAGTATTCAATGCCAACACATATAAACTGCTTGAGTTGCACATTCAGTGAAACTCATGATGGATTCAAGTTATACGGCCAGATGTGTCTTTTTGTATAACTTCATCCACCATTTGTCAAGTCTTTTCTCGTGAATTCAGGAGACACTTCAACGCCCCTAAAAGCTGATTTTCCATCTCAATCAGCAGTATCAGCAAGAGGGAAACCTACACCACCTCCAGAGACCACCAGACAATAGCCCTCACATCAGATTTGACTCCCCCTCCTCAAGCAGGCTAAAAGACTGTGACCTGGACCTGGCACTCTGACATGGCACCGTTTCAAATCGACAAGCTAAGAGACACGAGTGCTACATGATCCTGTTTTATTCTGGCAAGCTTATAATGCCTCTGACACCACTAGCAAAATGCAGACAACAGGGAATCTGGTTTCCTTCAATATAAAGACATATAATATCAGGGCTTTTGTTATTTAAAGAATAAACACATTAACCTAATACTTTTTTTTACCAATCTGCGACATGCAAGATGTTTATGATAGACAATAGCGTTTTATTCAAACATATTAGATTTTCCAGAAATTCAAGTTTGTGTTGAAATAAAACACCTTCTGAGCCAGTTTTGTAACACAGCATTATCACATCAACTGGGTTGTTTTTTCTTTCATCAACACATCTAACCAGTTAAGCCAGATGAGGGTATATTCCAACTTTAAAACTTTGGGCAATATGACACAACAACAGCTCACTGATCTTGTTGAGCAAGATCCTGCCAAGAGCAACAATGCAGAGCCAGCATCAGGTGGGTTTGCTTCACGGTAGTTACATTTAATTATACGACTTAAAAAAGACAACAGGAGTGGAAACACAATGTAGTCTTGCTCTACAGCTGTGTCCTACACTACCGTCAGGAGAAAGGGAGAGAGCGGAGGGAAGGAAGAAGGTGACTGAAGGCTCTCATTGTCACCATGCCTGGTTATTGTTTGCACTCCCTCACATGCAACCCTCCGCCCCTTGCTTTTTTATCATGCGGTGGCACGCGAACTACAGCTGAGAGGTTCCTTTCTCTATCTGAGGAAAAGGCCACTTGGCAGCCGCTTAGTGAAGGTGAGGAAGGAAATGGTGACAGTAATGGTCATGCGTTGGACTTCCTTAGTGAAGGTGAGGAAGGAAATGGTGACAGTAATGGTCAAGCGTTGGACTTCCTTAAACAAAAGTTGGCTGTGTATTAAGACATTTAAGGGGTTGTAAATGTATTGATGTCTTCCAAAAAGGCTGTATTGTTTTTCAGGGACAGCTACATTGTGATCTCAAGGACAACATTAGGCGTTTAGGTGTGTTTAATGGGTTCACGTTGTACTGAGTCTGTTCCAGTTGTGGTCAGTTGGTGTTGACAGTTGGCAGATAAAATGTACCAACTCTCCCACAACATTGAACATGTTCAACCAATCACAGATGCCCTTAGACTTTTATTCCTGTCCTCATCACCTGACTGCCCCACCCATCTACACACTTGTTCCCACTTCCATAATCAGTGGCCTTGTCATCCCCTCCCACCTTCTCACCTGCATCCTATTGCCTAATCAGCCTCTCAGTTTTTAAACCAGCACAGTTTTCCTAGTTCCCTGCTAGGTTTTAAAGCTGATAAGATGCTACTTACCATTTGCTTTCAAGCTTCTGATACTTGCCTAACCTTCTGTTTTCTTGGACTGCCCACCTGATGTTTTACCTTTGCCTGCAACAGGATTTGTGAACCTGCCTGTGTACTTGGTAAATCAATATGTACCTACTTAACCTTTAATTGAACACTTATCTTGTCGGGCTGATTTTTCTGCCGTGGTTAAAAATGGCATTTTCTGAGTCATAACCTTATGATCCTCTATGCTAACTTTAGCATGCAGAAACATGCTAAAGTTAGCAAGTTTTGTATCAACCACGTCTTTTTAAGCATGTTAACATGCTAATCCTATTAGCCCTGATTACAAGGTACCATTGATGATTGTGGAACTGTCTTAAGTTTTGAATATGTTTGGTCTTAAAATATTGAAACACATTTATGAACTTAAGATTTGATAATAACACTGGATACATTTCAGAGGATAATGACCATAGACAAATAGCGGATGGTGTGGTGTGCTGTAAGGATTATGTCATAGCCAAGTTAATCTGGTTTAAGTGCAGCCACAAATAAAAGGCCACATTGCTGCAAATAAATCTTTGTTATGATCTACACAAGTCAGAGCCATTAACTTTGAGTTATGGGATGAACTTAAAATGGTCCAGCCACTGGCCCTGAAGTGGACAGTAGTACAGCACATCACAGGCTCTGGTTTGTTTCACAGTAGTTTGGTTGGCCTCCAGAGGATAAAACATCTGGATTTCTGCTCTTAACGGGCTTCGCTTAATAGTGAAAGCACAGCCGGTTGGACTGAATCTGCATGAAAACCTAAATCTCTGTATCTGTAGTGAACATCAACTGTGATGACAATGTAGTGTTACAGGGATTTTTAGATGGGATAAGCATTTGAAAAACATTATGAAATCCCATTTATGATATTCATGTGTTATTCTGTAACACTCTTGTGTTTTTATGTGTAACCACATGGCTTCTCGAAGTGTGTCTAAAGGCCACTATTTGGAATGCGTGTCTCAATAACACTGCTATTGTTTCATATCACACTGAAGTTGAACTGACACGCTGAGCAGAATCACATTGCAACACAGAAGGTGGCAGAATAACTGTAGATAACCTGCTTTAACAGTAAGTAAAAGTCAATAGTCAATCAGTGGGTACCAATTCATTTGCATGTGTTACTTTATTTATGATGCAGCCCCAACTTATAAATGTTAACCACTTATGTGGCAAATAACTTTCCCTGCATAACATGATGCCTTGAGCTCTGAATAATGAATACCAAAGAACAGCTGCAGGCTTAAGTTATTTACAATAAATACATCTATAGATTTACAACTAATGAGTCTGTTAGACTTTTCTCTATAACAGGACCATAAAAACTGAGCAAACACTTTTTTTACTAATATATATAAATACTGTATCTATGGATGACAGGATATATGAGGTTTACTTCACGATGAGGAATGTATTGTTGTATGCCAACATTAAAGTCTGACTTCCTGTTCCCATCAGACACTTTCAAACAACCTGACAGACATGGAAACCTCGTGTCAGACACAAGCTGCTTTTGCTAATGTTGTGGTTTTAGATATTTGAGGGGATGCACAGATATGGTTGAAATAAACATGACGGCACATGTTGGTGCACGCAAGCCGATCTGTTCCACTCAGAGAGAGATAACTAATCTGCTCAGGCAGGCATTGGTTTCACTACCAATTTAGGTTTTCTCTTTTCAATATTGTCTTTGTTTTTTACCATATTCATGGAACAGTTTTTATGTTTAGTGAATGTTCTACATCGTTAAATCTTCGCTGTGTTGGTTGTTGTTAAATAATGTTGTGTAAAAGGAGGATTCCAGGTCCAACTAATTTGACAAAATATCACAACACTTACACAAAACATGCAATTTGGTACCAACCCATAAACCAAGCCACAACCTCTAGGTCTGAAAGTAAGGCTATTACAGAAGTTCCCTAAAATGTATTCCCTCTGTTGCAAATGGGGGGCAACAACACTGGTTACAAAAACAAGTGTATTTTTATAGAAGTGCATACAAAAATGCCCTAACTTCTAATATAATATTGATATAATGCCTCAGTAAACATTGTAGTTAAATCGCTAGTTTCAGTCTTCTTCATTACAGCACGATGTTCATTTTGTCAATTAGGGCCCTATTTTGAGTAAAAACAGACAATAGAGCAGTGTGCATTTTGGTTGCCTAAACATGTTTCCCTCAGTGTTTGGTTGCACTTTTATATTGCTATTGTTTTAGCCCTCAACCTGGAACACAACTACAAATGCAACGTAAAGAGGCTATTAAGAGTATTCCAGGGTCATAAGATGTTGTCAATCAACCCTTTTATAACAAAAGTTTTTAATAAGTCGTATTGTGACTTTTCTGACAGCTGACTAACGTGGTCTTTATGAATCTAAATTACTCCAAAACCAACATTTCCAAGTTTGGGTAGGCCTTATTTAAAAACAAAAAATATTGACTGTCATGACATTGAGTGATGGGTAGCTTGTCCATCTTGGCACAGGCTTAATTTCAATTGGAGAACATTAAACTTCTGGTTGCTCAGCAGTGCACAGGGAAACAGCCTTTGGCTCCACAGACACTTACAAAAGGCCAAAAGGGGAGCTGAGCAGAGCACACACAAACATGAGTAATGACATCCAGCTGTTGGTGCACACACAAACACACGCACACAATCTGAAAAAAGCAATTCAGTAGCAAGTAGATTAGAGAATACAACATTATGATAGCTTCCGAGATGAAAACCAGGCTAAATCTCATATTTGGTGATTCTAATGTTTTGTTTTGCATCTTTGACATGGTGTGACAAGCGACTCTCACGTGCCCACCACACACCTTTTTAAAACCTCTTTTTTCCCACACTCTCACACAGACTTTGTGCATGAAAGGATATTTGCAAATGCAAATGCCACAGCCTCACTCGTCTGGTTTGGAGGTTGTGGGCAATGAGGTCATCGTGTAAAACGCTGTTTGGTTCGTGTTGTGGTTTCCAATGATCACACTCATCGCTGAATTGAACAAGAAAAACGATATGAGAGACATTATTCATGTTGGGTGACTCAGGTTTCAGTTTTGTTTACACATAGTGGTTTAGAAAGAGGTGGGCCGTTAACAATATATAGATAAGCAAACTTCAGTACTTATGTTAATAAACAGCAACCAGTGTGAGTGTGTGTCTGCATACATTTGTTTGCAATAAAATAGATGACCATACACAAGAGCATTAGGACTTTTCTTGATAAGAGCTTCTTAAATGAGCTTGGACAGTCACGCACTGGGGACTTTCCAGGCTCTTATCTAACAGAGGTGACATCACTGTCCATGGAGACTATCACAACACAGAGACGCTCACTGCATGGCACGACATCGAGCTGAGGTCTTTGTTATGAGCGTGCCACAGTTCTGATTGAAGCATTAAAGCTTAATATGTTAACCTGCTTATTCTTTTTAAGTAACTTGGGGATTAATGGTTTTGATTTACAGTAGGAAATGATTTATGGTGTTTGATGCAGACGGGAGATGCTTTTCTACCATCTGAGAGGCACTTTGATTGGAGCAAAATGACACTTAAATGCAAATGCTGTATGGTCCCTAAACAGAAAAGCTTGACCAAGTTCTTTATATAGATTTTGCTTAAATAAAATACCGTTTCAGCTTTTGTTTAAACATTCAGTGTGATGTTCTGCTATGAGGGGTCTCTCCATAAAAGCAATAATAAAAGAGAGGTGGTGTGTTGAAGTAGCGTAGGGTCATGGGAGTTGATTGCACTACCCTTACCGTCTTTAGAGACAGATTTGACTAATTACAATTCCTTTATTGTTCATTTTTCAGGAGACTTTACCAAGGGCCGAATTGCACTCGGATGCCTCCTTCTCTCCAAAACAGACGGGGATAAAAATTGGTAAAAAAAAAAGTATATCGTAAAAATGTCTCTTAAACCTGATAATGTCAATTTTATAAAAGCTTCTGGCAAACAACCAAAATGTTTTAGTATTCACAAAGAAGATGTACCCTAAAATTACTCTACGGGTTGCAGGCAGAGACGCTAACAGTTCATCACCCGAGCATCTTCTTGGTTGTATATCAGCTTTAAGTGCCAGCAACCAGGCTGAGCCGTCAAGTTTTATTACTTTATGGTCCTTATGCTCTGCTTTGTTGAAGTATTTGCACTGTAAGCATATACAACCACACAGACATTAAATGTGTATGGCTGTGTTTTGTTTAGAAAATATGATCCCCTTAGGGATACAATATGGTGATCAGGTGGGAGCAGCTGTCAAATTCTGAAAAGCTATAGTGCTAAATGTTTAAACAGCTATCTTAATAAGACTTGTCACCAAACTGTGTTCATGATTCACATTTAAAAAGCACTTGGACTTTGATTATGAATCTCAAATATAAAGTCTATGGCAGGTTATCATTTCAGTGTCAGCTGAGGAGAGCAGGGGGAACTCTTTGGGGGTTTGAGGCACCAGCTGTGTCTCCCTGTCCAGGCCAGAGACTCAGCTGGGAATTTGCTTTTTTAACAAAACTGACAGGAAAACATTGAGTTGCTGTAACCTGAGATGGAGGGAACGTAGAAAAACAAATCCTTTCAATGCTGGATGGATTAGTGCAGGGCGGGCATGGTGAAGCATCCCTCCCCCTCCTTGACTGATAACTCTAGCATAGAGGGAGACAAGGAAAAGAAGGAGGGGCCAAGAATAAATATGCCATGATGATTAAAAACTCATGATAACACATTAGAGAAACCTAAAAAGTGGGCTGAAAACAAATAGCTGTTGTGATTTTTGATAATGTCATGGATCATTGTTGTGCTATTGAACCAACTAATGTGTCTGTTTAACCTAACACCGTTTACATTTTGGGGAAACACAGATGTTTGGATAAAGGTAATAATGCCTTGTCAGCACCTCTACGTCAAACAACTAGCTAACAATTCAAAAAACGACCCTATGACGATACAAACGGCAATTATAATACATAATGCCTGGCAAAAAACAAATGTAGTGACCCAGCAAAGGTCGTGATACTTGACCTTCTGAGTCATTATAAATTGCTTTATATTTTGTTCTGATTATTGTTACAAAACATTTGGATTATTTAAAAGTACTTAAAACTGTAGCTATGCAGTGCTATGCTGACCTTAATGCATTATAAGTGTGTTTATAATGAATATTAGACATGGACATCATAGAAAGTGTAACCAGATCAAGATGTACTAATTAACCTATAACACTGAGGTTCCATAATTGTTTTGAGGTTGTCAGGGTAGAGCTTTCTCTGTATCACTGTGAAGACATTGAGAGCACCAGCTGTAACCCTTCGCTTGACCCCTATAACCTCCTGACCCCCTTCCCCATCTGCAGACAAGACGGGGTCAAAGAAATGTGACTGTGTGCCACAGCCCATCACTATCACTATAAAATCTTGCATGCACACACAACAACTAACACCAACCAAAACAAAACAAAGAGGGATATCCTGTTTTTCTTAGCCCACTCCTCCCAGAATAGCATGGCAGGGAGGTTCTTATCGCTCTTATCACAGCCCACATTATATTAGCTGTGTGGCAAGGAAGCATCCCTTATTGTTTTCTCACAGGCTTCCTTTCAGACTAGGGGTCGAAGTGGTCCAAAGAGCCACATACTGCTGCTGTCGCTCACTGTCGCTCTCTTCATGCCCTTCTCGCTAGGACAGCGTATCTCCTTCAGCGTTTTCCACTGATGCTACACAGACCCCACCCCCCACCCTTATCTTAAGTTGCCGGAGCTTGTGGAGGAGGGTGTATTGTACAAACATGTACAGACACGCACCTAAAACCCAATCCCACTTTTACTGATACAGTGGCATGTGTACGATAATATCTGCTTTGGTTACTCAGCCTGTAAATAGTTCACAAGCAGTGAGTTGTGTCAGCAGTGTTTCAGAAGCTATAAGTGAAGGGAATATAAGAACTCATACGCCCCTGGTGCACACGCAGTGCATATCTTACCCTAAGAATCCCATGCATCTATATGAATGGCACATTGCTATGGTTTGTGTATCATAAACACACAAACTTGCACACACACGACACACATTCACACATCAGTTGCACCCATATCTTTGTCACTCCCCTGAGCGTGCCACTTCTCATATCCACACTCTCTGAGTGCGGTATGTGAGAGTATCACAGGCTCATAACAAGCAGCTTTACACAGCAGCTGCTGCTCTGCTCATGTGCGCTCGCTGCTGGCACGCCTTACTCCATAAGTAAACCCACGCTCCAGGTATTCACGGCATGCGATCTGCGCCAGGACAGGGGCACTATGCACTTGTGCAGGGGTCAAGGCAAACTTCTGCAGAGGTCAAAAAGTCAACAATTTGAACAGCGAGGTGAAAACTTTCAGTTGGGTCACAGGTTGGGCAGAGTGTTTGGGATGGGATGGTCCTGCAGCTTCATTCTTCCCTGAGGAGGAGCCTCACTCTGCTCAGCAGTGTGTGCCATGTCAAGGTGGAGTAGTAGTTTGTCGTAAAGTTTGTTTTGGTACAGTAGTACGATCGTGACTCTGGTGTTTGCTCTATTTGGCTCATGGCAACTCTTCTATTTGCGATGTTACAATAAGTGCCCTCTGGTCTAGTAGACCTGCTGATGCCAAATTGGATTATTTCCAATTTGTGTGTAAGAGTACACAATGTCTTCTAACAGTACATGCAGACATTTGTGTCCAACTACCGTTTTAATTTGTTTTCAACAGTAAACAGAATAGAAGAAGTAATGGTTGCAAATCAGAAAACAGATCCAATCACATTGGCCGTCCAGCCAATCTATAGGAGAAAACATGGAGAGGTGACTTCAAAAATGTGTTTGTAGTCAGCTAGTATTTGCCATGTTTCATGTTTTCAGACATGAAGACAATATTAACTCGTGAATGAAAGGTCCAGCAAAGCTGTTTCCATGTATCCATTTGGTGAATCAACTCTTTTTTGGACAAAGAGCCTTTTGCAAACTTTTCTGCACCATTGATTAAGTTTAATCAAACTTTATGTACAGCTTTTCTAGTGCTATTTCAAAATGTCTATAAAAAATGTGAATGTAAACACGGCCCTAGCCGTTGAATGTAAACACGGCCCTAGTTTAACGTATGTATTTACAGTGTCATTGTACATACAGATACAGACCTCATAATCCTTAGTATATTCATCCCTCAGAGCAAAACTGAAGATCCAGACAAATCACACAATGACACCGAGAGACGCCTCCACATGTAGACCAAATAGACTGCTTTAACTATTGGCTTACATTAATCCTTTAATTATACAATGTACACACTCAGTAAGTCAATTTAATACCAACGCCTGTAAATGCAAACAGAGAAGGCCTTTCTGCTCACTTGGGAGTCAAGGTCGTTTTGGAGGAGCAGCACTGACACCGAATGCCCGCCTTAGTGGAAGACCTGCACCTGTCTTGTTAACTGTCAGGGCCAACTGTCGAGGACAGGCGGTCGTGGGAAAACTCAGAGAGCGCTGCGCTGTTATGTTTTGTCAGTCCTTCTCAGCTGAGTGAAGAGATGTTTGCCAGCTGAGGGACATGGAGCTAAATTTAAAGTCCAGCAGAGCTCTTGACTTGCAAAATGTGCCATAGCTTAACGTGTCAAAGGTCAGCAAGAAATACATTCTAATCTACGAGGAGTATTTTTAGAAGAACTAATTCAATCAATGAAGATTTACTGATAGGCATGTATATTTAGACAGTGATTTTGCCCACAGAAGCTTTCTGATCATGTTTATAGGGATTCGTTAGTTATTGACAGAATTAATAGCAAAGGCCAAAAACAGCATAAGATTACGTGGCTGGCATCTCCGAAACATCTGAATCAGTTTTCAATTAGCCTGTTGAATCATACTGCATTTTCTTTTTATGCCAATGAACAACTATTTTAATTTAGACATTGTTCCACTTTATAATATCTATAACACATGAAAATATAAATGAAATTATTTAAATGTGTGCTGTGCAGAAATAACAAAAATTCCAACTTCAATAAAGATGTTTACATGGTTTTTACACCACGTCTTGCGCATCACCTGTTCACGAGAGAAGTCAAACTGAGTTAGCTGCATGTGGTCCACCACAATTTGTGAATTGATTACATCTCAGCAGTGGCATGTGCTATTGAGGAACTACAGATATCTTATTACAGGCCTTCATGATCAACTATGGTAAACAAGATGATGTGCTTTATTCCGTTCTTTGCAGATACAGTTAAAGTGGTGAAAAATGACAATGACAGTGACAGTCTATAAATGTGCAAAATAAAATGCAGTGTGTTCTGCTGCTACATCACCACTGCTAAACTATAAGTGTTGCCTTTTAAAGAAGTTTTTAGCGAATAGTCATTTAGACATCCAGTTTTACTAAATGTCTTTGCCACCTTTGATGCTTGCACTCGTCCACCATCTGATTTCAGCTTTACAGTCCCGGCTGTCAGACTTTACAAACTTCATCATATTTTGTGGCGGGAAAATGTATTTTCTCACTTTCTGTTATGTTGGGTATTCGCACTCAATCTCAAGATGAGTCAACAAGTCAGTTTTGGCAGGAATAATGTGAACATTTTAGTCATTTTTGTAAACTTCAGTTTTCCAGTTTTAACTATCAAGATGGCTCCTTCAACACCAGTTCTCTTCAGGGATACTTTGTTTGAACCAAATAACACAAGAAAAGGAAAAGTTTAACAGAACCAAAGGTCATCACCCTGAAGTGGCTTCATATTTTTTAGACAGCCACTCTTAATTGGTCATGGTACGGTTCCAAGACTCTATGTGAAAGTGAAGTTGTGAAGCGATGCCAGCAGTATAGCCAGGCCACAGGAGGAAGGAGTATTGTTCTTGGCATGGATCGAAGCGACCAAATCCAAGCACACAGATGGACTCCAACCGGCTCCAGCAATAATACACACACTCAAACTAGAGGTCACCTCGGGATACATACACAACAAATCCATTGTGACTGGCTGTCTCTTTTCAAAGACATTTCATTACTCGGAGATCTTACCTACCTCTGCACATCGAGGCAAACTACTTGGTTTGTCTCAAATAAAAACAGAGACCAGGCAAAGTGTATGCTCAATACATTCATGTGCAGAGCATTGGCTGGTCTGTATTCCTTTTATATAAACACCACAAACACACAATAACCTCTGCATTGAAGACATCTACTGCCCTCTTTTACTGTGTAAGCGTTATTGAGATTCAGTCATGGTTAGGCTCTGGTCCAAGTTCTACTTCAGCGCTTCTTGCTGAAATTCATTATGTAAGTGCACCAGCGCCGCACTGTTTGAACTTGAATGACACATCTATGCAGTATTTAACTGGTGCATTAGCATATTTCCCCCCAAAACAGACAAAATAATTGAGTAGCTCATACTTGTTTGATTTTGCAAACTGTTAATGTAGTCTTAGCTAACTGCACTGCAAACGCTAAAGGCATAACGTCTAGACTGGACCGTTTGCAGCTTCTTATACTGTATGTATATGCCGGAAAAATGTTAACAAGATGACATATGTGTGTCAGCAGATTAGCAGACTAACATGACAGTTATTATGATTATCATACCCCACATCTACGTGTGGTTATAATGTCTAGAGACAAATGCAGAGAGACAGGTACATGCAAATACACAAAATAATATGCATAATTATGCAAACTGCAAAAAAAAGAAAAGTGCAAACTCATAACAAATGTGTCACCCACATAAAATCACACTATTTATCCAGGTGCCATCCTCAAATGTAACTTTGACAATTTGCTTTAAGGGATTTAACAGTTCATATATTTGTGTTTATTTATCCTGTGCGAGCTTAACTGGATATCTTTGAATGAGAACTGTTTTCCCTCTCTCTCCCTCTCCATCTCTCTGTCACTCTTCTCTCCCTCCATCTCCAGGTTTTTCTCTCAGGAAAACAAAAACCCGCAGCAGCCATAGCGACAGAGAGCAAAGGAAGACCTGGCCCGGGCCTGTCACCTTTGAAGCGTCCTGATTGGTCGAGGCCTGCTGTGTGAGCTTTGTTGCCGTGTGGACGGCGAGGCAGGCAGTTCTCTGAGCGTTGCCGTGGACGCAGAGCTATCTCAGCAGTCCTGTCAGGGCAGATTTACACCGCAGGCTCAGAGCTGATTATTTCACTGCGGTGACACATTTTGTGGCTGGATGAAAAGGAAGCCCAGTATGACAGCTCATGTTACCTTCAGTGACTAAAGGAAAATATCTGCTGACTTATTGACTGTTTATTGACATTGGAAATGTGAGGAAAAAAATCAGACCTCCTTCTCTGACACAAGCAAAATAGTGTTGTGTTGATTTTGCATTGTAAGAAGACAAAGAGACCCGGTAACATTTTACATACAAGATAAAGGCAAGGACAGTCAGTAACACACACACACACACACACACACACACATACATACATACATACATACATACATACACACACACACACACACACACACACACACACACACACTTAGATGATTGGGCAATAGAACAAGCTGGAAACATAACACTGGCATAATTATCCTCACATAAAGTTGATATGGTGCACGTGTCAAACAGGTGCTTATTTACATTCAGCACATACTCTAAGGTTTGTTTGCATTTTGGTGCTGGGCAGGTTATGCTGATGTGTGTTTATCAGAATGTTCTCACCAAAGCAGGAAGCAGAGGGGTGAGACTGAATCAAAACTGTTAAGTTGCGAGGAACACACAACCGTAACAAGTCGCTTAAATATGCTAAATCGCTCTGTAGAGTGAGGATGTTTGCAGAGTTGGGTGATAATTCCTCTTTCAGTTTACCAACATGTAAATTCATGCACATCTTTTTATATGACACATAGTCATTTGACCAAATCTGACTATAAAAATATTGATAAGTGCAACATTGAGTGCTCCTAGCAACTGCTTACAGTCAGAAAATATCTGGTGATGATACATAATGTGTTACTGATAACTGCACAACAAAAACAGCTTAACATAATCAATCTATTTTATTTGTCGCATTCACGGTGCTCCTTTCTGCTCCTTCAATTTTCAACATTATTTTTTACCATAAAGCTCACAACTATGCCAGAGTCGGATCGGCATCAAGCATTGGTGAAACAAAGTGTTGACTTTGAAAATGAATAACAATCAATGTATCCAATATAGACACAAGAACACAAATCCAAATTTAGTGGAGTCTTTGCCTGTTTAATGTTGTTATGGTAAGCTAACGGATGCTATGTCATGGTAGCCATGAAGTCAATTAAGAAAGTTCAAAATCTTAGACAAATAAGATAACAAAGCCTTATGGATGAAAACCAGTATGCTTGTACCTTCTATTTAGAGGTCAGTGATAATGACCACCTGACCTCACAATAACATCAATAGCTGTCTTGAATAATGGAATGCCATTGTGTGAAATGGCATGTTTTTTAGGGTAGTGGCAACAGCATTTGCATGTTTTTTTTCCAGTTTTAAAAGAATCCACTCTAAATGTTAAAATGTAGTTCCCATCCATCTATTGTTTATACCTGCTTGTCCTGTTCAGGGTCACAGAGGGTGCTTTTAATCCCAGCATGAACTGTGTCATCACCTCATCACAGTGCTGTCTTTTATTCTTCCACTAAAGTTCAGGTATAGGAAACGCTGCAGATGTGAATCTGCTTTCTTTGCCATTGTTAGTCATCCTACCCTCGTTTGTTATTGCCCTGTGGCCTGTGTTGATAGATGAGGTTAAAATACAGTGAATAACTAGTGACAGTTGTTTCCTCCATGGGAAGGAGGCATACAATGAGCTCTCTGATTCTGTTGTTGCCAGACTGGGTCCAGATTGGGGTGATGATTTCCTATGACTCCTCTGACTCACATGTCTGCATCGTGGATCCACAGTATGTTGATCAAGACCCCGATATGTCCGTCAGACAAGTGGATGAATTGGTAATAAAAAACGTATCCTGTTTTCAAAGAACAAATGGCTGATAATGTTCTTATCTTATAATTAAAAAAAATGGAACAGATCAGTTTGAGGTTACAGATTGTATACTGTCAAATAAATTCTCTTATCTCTGAAGTGGGTGACATTTTTGGAATAGATTGAAAAATAAGGCACAAACACAAAATATGGTCATATAGTGAAGTGTGTAATTCCTCCTCAGACAAACACAATAAAAGTGGCATGTGCAACATGAGACAACATCAAACAACTATAAACACAATTTTCTTGTCAAAGTAAGCTCATTTCATGTGCACCACTGGATATTGTATCTCATTAAACCTAACTAGATATTGATTCATAGATTCATTGTTGACTGTTTTATTAATCTACAACTATTTTGTTATTCAATTTGAGTAATTCTTTGAATAAGAAAAGATAATACGAAAAATTCTCTGCTCCCAGTTTTTTTACATGTCAGTATTTTCTGGTTTCCTTACTCTATGACAGTAGACTGACTATCATCAAGTTGAGCTGTGACAGAAAAAAGAAAATCAAGGACATGATGGGCTTTGGGAAACGCTGATTTCCGACAATGAGAAAATCTTCATGTGCTGCACTCTTTACATACAGAATAGTTTTTGTGTACATTTAGTTTTTCATATATTGCCTTTTGTGTATTTGAGGATCAGAATGTACTCAGAGAAGAAAACACTATTCTTAGCCAATATGATAATTGCACTTGTAATTGTGTCCACATGCACAGGCATGTTTCATACAGCTGCAGAGTATGTGGTCTGTAATTACCTGCTAATGTGTCACGAGCATTAGGCAGAGCTGTGACCCCTGATGGTTGTAAAATTCCCCGGAGAACAGCCTGGGGCGTTCTCACACTGCATTCAAGCTGAACTTTCAACTCACATCAGTGACACGGAGGATAAAGGTAGCATACATGCCTGCAAAAACACATACACACTCTTCATATGAGAGTAAGACTCCTGCGTAAAAAGCACATTAAAACTCTGCAATTCTGACAAGTTAAATTACAAGATTTTCTTAACCTTTTTCTGGCCACTTTCCCAACACGTTGGGAACACAACTCAAATCCCTGTAGGTTTGTTATTGTTTTTTGTGCATGTAAATGGTCTGCAGAGGCTAAAATCTTGAAGTTCACACCAGAGGGACTTTCTCTCCCACACACTCCCCCATCGACTGAAACGCCTAGATTGTTTACTTCTGTAACATAGTGATATCATTATGTAACATCACCATTCTATTGGCTATAGAATGCCAATTATATGGCTTCAATTATAAAGGCCTAGGGCCCCAAAATTAGTGATTAATTTGGATTATTTCGAAATTATCCAAATTATTACTTTGATGTAGTATTGGGCTTTTAATGGTTTTGTTAATTTGTTCAGGTATTTACTCCTAATTTATTTACGGAATACTTGTGATAATGTAACAAAGGAATTCCCCGCTGGTGTCCCTTAAAATTGATTAAGCTGAAGATGATTCCTGGGACTGTCCCTGGGGGATTTTCTTCTAGAACCCGAGACCAGGGGAAAGGAATAAGTCAGACATTAGGAAAATACTTCATGGCCATATATGTCAGATCTGCTAATCTTGTTACAAAGTTCAATTAGCAGTGACCTTTGTAACAAGATAATTTCGAGGAATATCAGAAATAGCCTGAAAGAGCTCAAACATGACAATTTCAAGGGCATTCAGTGTTCTAGCTGTTAAAGGATGATATGCAGCCAATCTTTTTTAATTATTAAAAAACGTGTCATCAAAAATAGAATAGATCCAGAGCAAAACATTGACATTATTTAAAGCTCTGACAGGTTTGGCTGCATGAAATAAATATGACTTTAATGTGAAACCTTCATATCTGCTGTTCATAATGATCATTTGATATAATTATACTTTATTTAAAGCCCTGTTAAAAGAGAGGGAGCTCAAATTGAATCAGAAATCCAACTTAACAGCAATTTATGGAAACAATTATCCCTATTTGTTCTATGTTATAATGTGTTGTTTGGAAAAACGTCTTTGTCGTCAGACTCTGCTCCTCATCATTTAGCACCCATAATCTCCCAGCGCTTTTCTAACCCCTCTGAGATAAGTTCAGCTCCTCAGTGCTAGCCTCCCCTCTCCCAGCCGTCAGGTGTAGTGTGTCGGACAGCTTTATTCATGCAGTAACGCCAGCAGTGAAGTTCACGCAAAGGTAATTAATCTGGAAACCTAAAGCTGCTCTCCATTCACAGCGCATATAGATAATTATAGCTACAGGCTTTTGGGGGTACAAGGGCAATGAAAGTGCTGAAAGACGGGCTTAAATGAGAGACTGAAAAGTTATATCTGAAGTTTTTTTTTGTTTTAACCCTCCAGAGTTTCATTTAGTTTAACCAGCTGTCCTTGGTGGAATAGGGAATTATACTGTGAGGACAGAATTTAACAAGAAAGCACTTAATTAAGGTTTTGAATTGCACTTTTTATTTAATTAATTTTAAAACCATAACAAAGGAGTTAATTACCATTTTCTCCCCAACCAACAGAGAGGCATTGCAGGAGGTTTCGTGGTGGTGCAGGTGTGGTGCTGTGTAAATGATGGTGCTGATAGATAAGTTGAGAGGACAAGGTCACAGTTCAAGCCTGGAGGCCATAACCGCGAAATTACCATTTTGAGAAACTTGTTGTTTGGACAGTCCTGGACATCTGTGGAATTCCAGGTCGGCTTAAATCCATCTGCAAGGCATTAGACAGTGAAATGTCAAAACCAATTCTAGTTTCTTTTTTATCGGGCATTGCAGCCTTCAGACTGTTATAATTAGTCAGCTTCACTGAACACTCTCACCCTTTCCTTCTTAAAATATTCACAGAAACGAAGCAGAGTGGACTTTATGGTAAAATCTGACGCTCTGGTAGAAGGTTTTGGTTCTATTGTCTATAGAAAAGTATATTTTGTAAAAGGTGAGAGAAATAGCTAGGTATCCAGTTGTTTGCAACTACAGAAATATACTATACTGTCCAGTATGCATATTGCTTGAACAGGTTTTTATACAAAAAAGACTACTTGTAATAACCGCTTTTGCTCAGTGATTGTGAAAGTTTGAAGTCTGTGTAGTATTCACACTGAGTCACTTACAGTGAGACACTTCACACCCAATACCCATCTAAATGAACATTTCCTGTTGCAGAGAAAGGTCCTTTGTGTGGGTGAAAGCATCGTCAAGTGATTTAATATTTGGAGTGTTACAGGTCTGATCACGATCAGCTGCAAATAAAACATAAATTACAGGATGTAAAAAATGTGTAATAATAATGTACCTCTTGCCAAAACAGCAGAGGTCACGTTGAATTTAGATGACAGCCAAGAATAAAAAAAGAATCATCCATCTTGCAGCTTAATAATATTTCCTAATGTATTCAGAAGCAACATGTTAATTATTATAAGATTTCTATGAATAATATATCTCAATATTCAGGGAGGAGATTAAGCTTATCAACATCAATGATAAACAAGCTCTGTAGGGGATCTCATTTGTGATACTTCTGCCTCCCTTGGTCCTCTGAAGAAAAGCACGGCGTTGCACCCTGCTATTATTCTAATTAAAGCTAAACAACCGCACAGCTTGCTCCAACACATAATCAAACCACGTCCACCACAATAGCTCTCCCTCATTCTGTTTTCATAAGAAGATTATTTGTTAAAATATGATGTGATTTATGAAAGAAGGGAGGGGGAGAGAAAGACTTTGTTCAAGAAGGTCAAGGAATACCTGGGAAATGTAATGTTTACTGAAAAACAAATGTCAGGCTTTGAGACATATAAAAGTGTTATTGAAAACTGAAGTTGAACCTCACTGCAAACAAAGAGACTCCACATATGTTGTCTATTCAAATGGGAAAATGCACTTGTTGAAGCCAACCAGCTGCAAATGCAATCAGCAGAGGTTGTTACATGACTCGGTGAGGCGTGCCAAGATGTGAAGGTTTTTAACAGGCTTCAGCTGAGAAGTGTTATATCTGTAAACTGAACCTGTCAGTGCCATTGATTCAGAACAACATTATTTCACCAAATGCAGAAGTAACAGTGCACAAGATAAGCTTTGGGCTGTTGGGACCGGGTCACGTCCCAGAGAGAAAAGCATGTTGAAAGTTAATGCACTTTTAATGTTGTAACATATTAGAGGGGATCAGCCTGAGTCTTTTGCACAAAATGTGTAACAGTTGAAACTTTTGCAATAATGTACTTATCCTCAGACATATAAGGTCAAATGAGGTCATCATAAAAGGACGCAAAGTAAACAATGCAGAGACCAACATTTAGATAATTTTGAGCAAACACTTCATGATCGAAGGATAAATAATATGTATTGACATATTTGTATGGATTTTCAGTTTCCAGTTGCCAGTTGCCAATTTAAGAAAAAATCATACAGTGTAGAACTGATGATGTGTAAAAATGTGGTTTGGTTTCCTGTTAGCTCTCATCAAGATGTGAACTTGAAATTACCAGAATGTCCACATAAACATCGGATGCACCTGATAGTTTTCAATGTGGGTTTAACTCTGTAACCACTAATATAAGCATATTGATTCTTCCGTACGTTTTTATTTATTATTGTTTAAAGGTATGTCATTAATTTAGCTGAAGAATGGTAGATTTGTCTTCTGCAAAACACAATCGGTGATACATTGCACCTAACCTCACCAAAAATTGTGTTATAGCCTAACACATTTTAATTGGGCAAAGAGCATCAACACAAGCATGTAACAATGCTTTTAAGTTGTTGTTTTTTTCTCTGGGGAAAGATAATAGTAGAATCAGATTTTTGCATTTGCTTTACTTGAATAGGCCTACTTAGAACTTGGTTAACAATGAGTTAGCTTTAAAGATAAAAGAATAGTTCGAATTTTTGGAAATGCAGTTTATTCACCACAACATTAATTAAAAAAACACGTTATAACTCATGAGGTTAAAGAAAATGTACTCCTACAAAGTTATGAATGCCACATTGGCGTGCATTTATGGACGTATATGTTTGAACACATAAAAACGCCCCCCATTTGAAGGCATCATTAGCAATGAGCTAGTTAGCTTAGCTTTGAATACAAACTGTTAACTGGGGAGCAGTGCATTCCTGGCTGTGTTCAAAGGTACAAGTTTACATTTAGTTTTTTTTATCTTCAAATGTAAACAAAGAGACATGGCAATTACTGAGATTTTGAGGTGCAAGCTTTATAGATCTTACCTTTACGAGGCAGGCTCCCTGTTTGCAGGGTTGGTTTGCAGTCTTTATGCTAAGCTAAGCTAACCAGCTGCTGAGACTCATGTTTACCAAACAGACATGAGAGTGGTATCAATCTTCTAAAAAAGGCAGTTACATTTACTTCACAACATATCATACTACTGGTACTAGATTAGTCACATAATAGGCTACTGTGTTTGATGCCCTCATATGAACTAGAAAATCCGAACCTACCAATACATACCCAGTCTGTGTGGGTGGTTGTTGTTGTATGTAGAAATCAATAAAAATAATGTTCATATAAACAGAAACAAAACATTAGTACTCCCAAATGAGGCTGCTCTAATGACCTCCAATTAACAATAACAGTTGAGGCAGTGCAACACAAATGCTGATGAGAGCTCTTAAAAACTCTGCACTGCAGTCTTTAATATGTGGAATTCTGTTGCAAAGTCCTTAGATTGGAGTTTGGTATATGTAATGTTTCCATGTTGTGATTGGACATGAAAGACTCAACTTGCTGGACGTTAACAGGGTTTATTAACCAGTGCTGGCTCACACACGTTGTACATACTGTCCACTGCATCACTTCTAGTGTATATCAACCCAGTCTCACGGCATTTCGTGTTATATTCACAAAATTAATTTAATCTATTGATTCGTGTTCACCAACACGACATGTATTTTTTTCGTGTCACACAGAACGATTTAAAAAGCAATATATTTCTATTGGTAGAATATTTTTCGTGCCTGCACCACGTCTTTTTGTCCGGTCGGGTCTTGGAAGACCAGAAGTTGTGTGGTTCATAAAAACATTTTCTTACTCAATATCTTACCCTAAGCCTAACCCTATCCCTTTTATTTTAAATTGTATAATGTCTGAGTTTTTTTTTGCCGTCCGCGAGGAAAATAAATGGGGCTCAGAGCCTCAGAATACTGAAATCTGTATTTTTTTTTCCTTCTAATTTGTTATTATTTGGTGCAGGCACGAAACATACTACCAATAGAAATACATTGCTTCTAAAATCGTTCTGTGTCAGAATACTGAAATCTGTATTTTTTTTATCTCTTTTTCCTTCAAATTTGTTATTATTTACATTGCTTTTAAAATTGTTCTGTGTGACACGAAAAAAATGCGAAAATCGTGTTGGTGAACACGAATCAATAGATTAATTTTGTGACTATAACACGAAATGCCGTGAGACTGTGTTGTGTATCTATATCCTGTGTAGATAGCAGGGGGCGCAGTTATAATGAGAGCACAATACATTCACATGAATATCACAGTAGACCCCTTTCCAGGTTGTATAATTCTCTAAATATACTGTTCAACACTTGACCTGCACTCCTACACAACACAGAGATGGATATGTGAAAGTGTTGCCAGCTGTGTAACACTGACTCATCCAGACTTCATGCAGCAGTGACCCACCGAGTCTCTCACCGATCCTCCAGCAGATTTGGCAACTGTGATTAGAGCAGCTATAAATCGTAATGGGCCTTCACTTCCTTGCCAGACTAATGAATAAAAGCTTTGCTGCTTAAATGTCACAAATCAAAATTGATTTAACCCTTTAGCTTGTTTGTGTATTGTCCTCAAACTCTCTATTGACATAATCCACAAAACGACAATTAAAAAAAAAGGATCTGTTTTGCACACATGGTTTCAAAGGAGCTCTTTCAACTAATTGCTTAATGTTTCTGTGTTTTGTAGCAAACCGATAATTCCCCTGCAACTTTTCTGACACCACTTCTCGCTCACTAAGTGTGCACTAAATCTGTGCAGCTGTTCCACTGTGTGAATATATATGCATGCAAGTCCTCTCTTCTGTGGTGTGTGCAATATGAAAATGTGATTGTGTGCCGACACCCAGCTGCACCAGCTTATTCATACAGGTGTCATCTTGTCCAGGAAAGCCTGTATTAGGTTTCGGGACATTGTCAGAGCAGGTGCCATGAATTATCTCTCTGTGCACTTCTTTGTTAAAGTTTTTTTCTCCCTTGTAATCTACCTTTCCATCCTTTCTTTTCCACTCTCCAGCCTAGAGGCAGGATCTTGTCCTATCCAAACTGCAATGGGACACTGAAAGAGTATTACTTTCCTTAATGGCTGAAGCGGTTGCAGAGGGAGGAAAGAGAAGCACTTCACTTTGTGTCAGGGTCAGGAAGAGGTAGGAGGCCTCGGTAGCAGAATTACTGTCAGCATAGCCATGCGGTTGAAATATTCACAGAAGTTTGTCAGCTGATTCACGAGTGAAGTCTCTTAGTTTATGACAACATTTCAGAGAAAGGGGAAGTAGAACTACCGCAGTCCTCTCTTTGTTGAGGAGGGAATGCCAGCCAGTAGAGCAGATTTGTGGTCACACATGCACACAGTAGTACAGATGCTGAATGTAGCTGCACTTATAATAACACAACAATTCTCAGAAGTTGATTTCACACCGCACTTTTATCGTATGTGACGCCTCTTGTTTTTTGGCAAAATGTCCATGCAAATGTCCACTCGAACAACAAAATAATTGTATTCAAACTGAAAATTGAAAAGTCCCCTTTTTTAAGAAAACAACAATTCTATATTAGACAATAATACACTGTCAGTTAAACATTTCAAGGGTTTACAAATAATAAATGTTCTTTCGAAGATTAATAACAATCTCATCCAACCAGATTATGTATGAGGCTAGGATATGATTAGCCTAGTTAGTAAGATTGTGGGATGTAATGATAGCATATTTGTTGCCTATGTAATGATCAATATGCATGCACCCGCTGTCGCTGCACTGAAATAACACGGGGATCTTGAACAGAAGAGGGTTTCGCATTGGCTGTTAAAAATACTCCACTACCATGCCTGAGAACCTGTGAAGGGCAGACTGGCTGCTTCTGATGGTACAGTACAAGAGCTGTTATGGCTCTGCTGATGGATATTGTGCAATACCATTGTTACAGGGTCAGAGCAGAGGTCATGCCTCTGCCTTGATCCAATTAAGCACTAAAGACAGTAACAACAATGAGAAGGAGCCTTGAGTGAAATTTCTCTCTGCCATAGTGCAGGTCCGTTCAAAGTTCTCTTTCATTCCCATTGAAAACAACTAAAAAAGGAAACTAGGCTGCTCCTGCTTCCCTTTGAGATAAATGGAAAGTAGCAGGACAAATTATTATTACACTCTAGTACAGTGGTTCTCAACTGGTCAGGCCTCGGGACCCACCTTTTTCCTTTGTCAATAAATCGCGACCCGAAATTTTGAACCACTCAAATCTATTCAACAAAAAATCGTGCTGTAATATATACGCTTTTCAGCATACAATATTAATTAAAGTGAAGTACAGTGCATATATCCCTTATATCCTTTCACAGAACTAAAGTATGCTTTTAAAAAAGGTTTAATGAGATGATGGTCATCAAGTTTCTATAATCAAAGCTGAACTGTATAACATAAAAAGGCACACTTGTATTGTACTCAATAAACCACATGTGAAAAACATGACAGGAGATTTTTTGAAATACTAACATATAAACTACGCATTCTGGTACACTCTGAGAAGAAAATGAATAAATCTATTACTACCCGACATATTAATAATATGTTATGCCATTGTTTGTTTTTCACTTTGTTCTGACAGCTGAACTTGCTGCTCCACACAGAGAGAAGAGTAAAGAGGAGATAGTCTGTGTGAATTACTTTAAAGTGGACCTATCATGCTATATTTAAATGATATATTGTAGGGCCATACCTATATAAGGTATATTTATACGTTTCTGTTTTCAAAATACCAAACGGATCATGCATTTTAGCCATGCCTCATTTCGCTCTATTTGCTGTTCTCCAGCCCTGTTTTTGCAGGGGGCTGATTCTGTGAGTTGCAGCTGACCACGCCCCCCTGCAGGAGAGGGGAGCGTGCTCTGAACAGCTGCTGGGCTGTCAGAAGAGGGGGGAGATCTCCGTCCTCCGTGTTTTATTATAGCCTATTATTATATAGAGTCGTTATTCATTTGTTTTAAAGCTCAATAAATAACAAAGAAGACCTTTGACCGGCACTTTTCTAATTTTGTCCGGAAGATTTAAACTTTAACGGACATCTTGACCGGCGAAAGAAAACCTAACTGAAACTCTGCCGCACGGTCCCCTCGTTCCTTGGAAGAGGCGGAGAGGTGGGTGTTTGTCATCTGCTGGTGGACTAACCGGAGATAATTACAGTGCTTGCCTCGACGGGGAGGGATTGCATTGAATTAAAGCAGCAGGAGCAAACGCTTGCCTCGGGGAGGGAGAAAAAAAGCCACAGAAGGGTAACCATGGTAACCATGTGCGGGAAGTCTTCTTCGCTGCTTTTGTGGCAGACTACAGCGCCACTTACAGGCCTGGCATATGTACTACAGCGTCTCCAGCGCTTTCGAGCGGCAATGGCCGGCCGTGGCCCAACCCCACATTCCCCTGATAGGTGGAGAGTTGGCCCAATAGCCGTAGCGCCACCGTCCTGACGTCAGGACAGTGTTCAAATCTGGATCAGTTTTTATCAGATCCGTTGCAGCCCCTTTTTTAGAGATTTGGGTATGGAGGAAAATAGAGAGGGTTGTGTTTTCTGACACTTGGTGAGTTCCCTGGAACACCGGGGACACATATTCATGTATAAAAGACGTACAAAAGTGCATTTTGCATGATAGGTCCCCTTTAAATTAGGCACTTTCACACCGCAGTACTTTTCCCACTTTAGTTCCGATATAGTTCGAAATGTTGCGTTCACACCCAAAAAATCCGGAACTAAAATGAGTTCATGAGAACCTTTTACCTTTTCCGTCCCTGCTAGAGAGCAGGGACTTTCGTGGGAGAAAAAGGGGGTGCTAGTGACTTATCAGACCGGCCCACCTCTGTGCCGCAAGTAAATACCGCTAGTAAATTGTCGACAAGTGGGGGGGTGCTAGTGACTTATCCGACCGGCCCACATCGTCCGACCGGCCCACTTCAGTACCGGCCCATCGGGATTCGTCCCGAACGTCACGATGGCCAGTCCGCCCCTGCCTGTCAATAATCAAACCGGGGGTCATATTTCATTATGTGTTCATTTTGATCTGAAGTTGTACCCATGGATGTATAAAGAATAGTTCTACCGCAAAGTTATTCTCCGTGGGGACTTCCGGCAACAATCTTGATTCTGATTGGCCAGAAGACTCGAAAAAACATCAGCAAAGATATTTGATTGAGAAGATGATCACTACGTGACAGAAGTTTTCAAAACCGTTTATGGTCTCCGGTACTTCCAGTCCAACGCCTACTGCATCCACAATGTTAGAAAATCGGCACTTCAAAATAAAAGTTTGACTTTTTTCCAAAAATAAAAAAAATACCCGCTTTTGGGTCGCGACCCACCAGTTGAGAACCACTGCTCTAGTAGCACTTGATTTCCTGGTAGGAATACATGGCATGAAGACCTCAGCTGAACGTTTTGGTCCTGTGCTTTGCAACCAATAAACCCATCTGTGAATGAATAACCCACACTGTCATTGTTAATAGGATCTAAGCAGTACATATTACCCTAGTTTGACTTGGTAAAGGTTGACAAAACTGAGAATGGGCATTTAACTAAATACATTTACTCAAGTACTGTATTGCACATTTTAGATACTCATACTTCACTTCATCATGTTCATTTAATGCAACTTTATACAGTTAATACTTCCCATGAGGGATACATAGTAAGCTTCCCTCCCCTAGTTTTAGTCTGACAGCTTTAGTTACTTTTCAGAATACAGTTTTGTGTCCCCTTTCTGTCCGATTAATTGGATTTTTAGTGATAAACTGTTCCTTAGGGGTTGACAAAAATAGCAGACAAATGCATTCTGTGTTGTGGTATTAAAAAAAAAAACATGTTCTTTGCAAAACATTTTCATCATAATGAAACAGGCATTTATCAACAGGAATGTTAAGAGAGGTCAGTGACAATTCATATATAACTGAAGTGATTCTGAAAGAAATACAAGGTTGCTGTATTTACACCTTAAACACTTTGTGCATCAGCATTGATTCACACAGACAGTGTGAACAAAGCAGACAGAGAGACGAAGACGGCTGTGGCTGTGTGTGTTAGGCGCTCGTCTAGACGGCGAGCAAGATCCTTCCCGTCATTGTTGGTTGGCATTGAGGGGCTGCAAAACAGGAAATAATATCTGAAGGAAACATACAGCTTTGAACTTTAGAAAGTCAAAGACACGTGCTTTAAAATACAGCATTTAAACAATATTTAAAATGAAAGGAAAAATAAATGTGAACACCAAAATAAATGTTTTAAGAAAAGCATGGGCTACTAGTTTGAATACCTTTTTTTCTCCATAACTTGAAACACAAATTCCTTGTAATTGCACCCCATAATGTCTCTACAGGTGATCCATTGACACTTCAAGTAGGTGTAAAGTTGAGGATCATGTAAGTTAAGCAGAATTTAGACTAATATTAAAATGTTAATCATTTAGTTGTGTCTTTTGATAACCAATCTGTTTACAAACATGCAATTGAATGGCATGTCAATAATTCCACATTTAAGTTTCTAAATAAGTTTTAATCGGTGTTTATTTGAGTTATTTTCATTTGTGAGATATGCCATGTCCTTGTGGAGGGGAAGAAAAATTACAGTGTTGTTTTCTAAAAGTCTCTTACGCCATCTTGTGGATCATTATAACAATAATTATATTATCAACACTTAATGCAGTACATTGACCAATACACATTTTTTTTACAACATTTTGTTCTATTATTTGAGCTGCATATCTTTGTTTTACTCTAATTATCACATAACATTTCCTCCTTGGTTTTGTAGCAATCCTGATAACTCTTTAAAAAAACACATTTTTGATTACACTGAAGAAGTATAGCGTGATGAAGAAAAAGGGAAATTATTTCAGGATAAATTGCTGAAAGACACACCATTACTTTTAAGTTTTGCAAGCAAACGGCCTAGAACGCCTTCTATTGATTTCCTAAGAGCATCAAGAATAAAACTGATCATTTGTAATTGCCCATTGGCGTCTCCACACTTCAGTCCAATAGGTGGTGGTAATGCACCTAATCGTTGAAGAAGAAGATTTGTCCCTGTTCGGCTACCGTTGTCAGTCACGTGATCAGACGTCACAATTGTCCCTCTTGGTTAACGGATAAACTGTACAAAAACAGTTGCTTCTTTTAAAACTTACTCACTTGAATAAAGAGACAAGCATGGAGATTGGGACAGAGATCAGCAAGAAAATAAGAGTGAGTAACATTACAGGCTAAATATGAGTGATTTTCTGCGGTGCTAAGGCTCGTGGTTTAGGCTAGTGTAGCAAAGACGTTGCTAGCTGACGTTAGCATGCTAGCTTGTGTTTCTCAGTGGTGCAGAATGGCAACATGGTTTTTATTTTCAAGGCCGAGAAACGGTTTGCTTTTTCAGTTGATACAGTATCGAGTAGTTAGTTTTACAAATTTGTTAGCGGTTTTTCTCCCCTTTTTTAGGAAACTCCCGTAATAATGATACGTAGAGATAGTTTTAGATAGTTTAGAACGACTATAGCGAATGAATGATATGTGGAGCAGCACTTTCTGACACAATGTACACAATTCAAACCTAAACGTAAAGAATTATTCCCAAAATTCTATAGTAAGCTGCCTCAATTATTTAAAAACGATACATATTACTCGGGACTGAAACGAAGCTGCATTCTTGCAGGACAGTTTGTCTTATTTTCTTAATAATGCATTTTATTAATTGACTGACTCAACATTTGTTTTTCTTACTTGTGTTCCTTCAACTTAGTTATGAATTTAACAGTACATTTAAAATGTATATTTATGTATAGATGTTTCAATTGTACAAAACTTTGGCAATACTGTCATTATGGTCATTCTAATAAAGCTATTTGAATGGAATGTATATCAGCGCAAAAAGGGGCTTATCAAAACATGTTTAGATATATAATAACATTTATACCTTTGGTCTGTTTCAGGCTGCTATCAAGGGCAAGCTTCAAGAGCTCGGTGCATATATTGGTAAGTGAATACGATGCAGATCTTGTATTTTGGGACGACTAGTGCTTGGATGAGACATAACATTCTGTCTGTGTTTCCTCTCTTTTTAGATGAAGAGCTTCCTGATTATATCATGGTGATGGTAGCAAACAAGAAAACCTCGCAGCAGATGGCGGATGACCTATCCCTTTTTCTTGGCAACAACACTAGTAAATTCACAATATGGTACGTCGAAAGCAGACCAAAAGTGTATATTACCAGTCTGATTAAATTACACAGTTTTTTGTCAAGTAACATTATTAATATCAACAATTCTCTCAGTTCTTGACATAACATGCATCTGTTTATTATTTTTAGGCTACAGGGTGTCCTCGAGAAGTTAAGAACGGTTGCAGTCGGTAAGTCGGATTATGTTATATACATTTAAGATTTTCTGCATTTTTAACCAGATGGAGATAACCTGTGTCCACTTACTGAATGCACAAAGCCTGTAGCTGTCTCCCACCAGCTATCATGCATATTATTACTTTTGTATTCTAGTAAACTTATTTTAATAAATGTCACTTACTTTTTTTTGTCTCTCTGTTAGGGGGTGGTGTTTGTGTTAAATATTATACATTATAACCAGAGTTCCCGTTAGAATATTTTTTTGCCGGTCAAAATGTCCGTTAAAGTTTAAATCTTCCAGACAAAATTAGAAAAGTGCCGGTCAAAGGTCTTCTTTGTTATTTATTGAGCTTTAAAACAAATTGATATGATTCGATATTAAACAAACTAATTATAGTAGATTAAGTACATTATTCAAAAGTGTACAGTAACTTACAATAACACGGGAATAATAAACGGAGCGCTCTCTCCTTCTCCTGACAGCCCGCCAGTATCATGCAGCTCGCGGATCCAGTAATGAGTGACCCGACAGTAAAACTAAACATATCTATAACTAGTTTAGGTAGTTTGAGAGGTAATTAAAATAGCTACGTGTGATATTCTAACCTGAAGTGTGTGTTTTGCTCAGCTCACCGCTGCAGGTGATCATGCAGAGCTGCGTGTCGACTCGTCAGCAGCAGCCGATCTCTCTCTCCCGTCAGATTAGACTTTACTCGCGTTTATGTCCATATCGATCAGATCTAGCTAGTTCTAGCTAATGATATGACTACCTGCTTATTAAAAGACACCTAAACAATAAGCGTCGCTATGCAACCGGGTGAGGCCACAAAGTATAGCGCAGCATTATGCATTTGTTTACATGCCCACCGGAACCCCGAGGCATTACCAACAGATCAACGCACAATCAACCCATACAGGACATCTCTTTCTTCACATTAAGTGTTAGACATTAGAATTGACTATTCTTGTCTGTCACATACTCTTTTGTCTGTCACATACTATTCTTGTCTGTCACACAAGTGGCGCAACTGATGCGGTATTGCGCTAAGGGGAAATTATTTTGACCGGAGAGATTTAGATTTGCCGGTCTTCAGCATATTTTACCGGTCAAAGTCCGGTAATTACCGGCTAACGGGAACTCTGATTATAACTGTATTACTCTATTGTGTTTTCTTCTTATCTTGTAATTTTTTGAAGCACAATCATTTCCTATGGGATTAATAAAACTTCTATTATATTTTCTTATCTCCATGATTTCTCTCCTTGTCTTCCTACATGGTTTTTACAGAGCCTGCCTCCCTCAGCACACCAGTGCCTCAGTCGGACAGTGGTGATGTGGCTGTGAGAAGCCGGTCGTCTTTGACTGAGGAAGTCAGAGCAGAGGAGTTAAAGCTGCTGATGGTGTCCAGCTCCCACTCTGATAGGACTGAAGCACGCGTGTCCAGCTCCGCTCATGAAAGCAGGTGTGTAAGCTTTTATTATCTTCATTCACTGTTTACATTTCATTGTTTCAATCGGCACACATGCATATTAAACATATACATACGCCTGTGTTTGTTATCAGGAGAAGCAGCTTGGAGAAGAGTTCCTCTCGTCTAACCTCCACTGTGAAGCCCCTCATGGAGCTGCTCCCCTTAGAGGCCGTTATTGACATCAAACCTGATATGGATTATGACCTCATCGCTGAGGAACCTGTAGAAATCGCCACCAGCCATGGACGTACACGCGGGCCACCTAGTAGACCCACAGCAGAAATCTACCGACCGGGTCAGAGCAAGTATTCATCAGTTAGCTCTGCAGACTCGTGTCGGCCCTCGGAAGGATCCTCTCACTACAGACAGCAGGACAGCAGAAGCAGCAGATCATCCAGAAGCGGATCCAGTAGGGTACTGTGATTCCATAAGATAATACAGCAACTTTCTGTTGACAAAGTTGGGGACGAGTGTAGGTTAGCATCCATAATAACAATGTACTGTCGTCTTTTTTTCAGCAGGAGGAGTTGTCACGGAAGCGTAAGGCGCCTGTAGCGAGTTCTGTGGTGCGGGTGAACAGAGTGGCAGATGAAGACAGCGATGACATGGAAGAGGAGGATACAGGCTATGGAGGCAGAGGCCTATCCAGTAGAGTGTCCCTACCATCCAAACCAGAACGCAAGTCAGTGTCAACCAAATGAAATACCAAGATTGTAATTCATTAATAAATAACCACAATAATGCAGCAAATATTTATGTAGTTACAATCCATATTGTATACTGCATTAGACCTTCTACTGTGTCTGAAAGGGACCAACAAAGGACCCTCCAGCACTGACATCTATTACATGAGCACAAGGAGCACACAGGGCAGCTTCGAACTGATGTCAGACACTAAAGATTTAGTAGAAGTGATGGTTAAAGAATTCACATAGACATAGCTTCTCAATATTTAACTATTACTAAGAGTAAATCCACGTTTGATAACTAGTCAAAGCAAACTCTGGGAGCTATATCCACCTTATGAGATGGACCCCCGGGTGTCTTTACTGCTCTCTGACACGGTCAACTTTGTCCTGTTATTATGTGAAGAAGAGACTGTTTATGAATGTTTTGGGCAAGTCTAATCAACTCTCAGGGTCATAACAATACACGGCTGTGGAGAAAGAATGTTAAAGCTCCAAGGCCGTTTGCCTGCATGAGACAGGAGTGAGAGGAGAGGCAATAGCTGAGATGATTAGAAACCAAACTAAAGGGCCATATGGAAAATTCTATATCGGTCAGTGTATTACATACAGTAAATGAAACCGTTTGGAGCAGACGGTACACAGTTTGTTTTAGGTGGATTGAATATTTTTGGATGACAGCCTAGTCTACAGCAGTACATGATTGAGCTCCTGTGCTGTTTCTACAAACTCAGGGAATCATAACTCTACCCTAAGCATTACTGTGGTGTTTTTGTTTCAGACCTACTCTCCCTCCAGCCAAGCAAGCCAACAGGAATCTGATACTGAAGGCCATCTCTGAAGCTCAGGACTCAATCAACAAAACTACAACTTACCCAACAAGTATGCATTGCCATGGCCACTCTTTTATTTAGCTCAGTCACCTTCATCGCTTTCTTACATTAACCCCTCTCTCTCCCCTCCCAGTACCACAGAGGCAGACTGTTCCCGTGGCGCCTCGGACTCGCAATGCCAGCACTGATGAGATGACTGCAGCCATCCAGCTGGTCCAGGATCACCTCCAGAGCCTGGCCCCCAAAGTCCAGTCCTACAACCCTGCAGCGCTACCTCCTTCCAGAGAGCCTGGTAGGATATGTAGGAGTGGAAACATATGATGTGCCTTTATCAGAGCAATGCTTTAAATACCCTGCCATCCAAAAGCAGGAGTTACAGGAAGGCAGTGAGTTAAAATGACATAAGAAATGTTCGTTATTTACACCACGCATGACTCACTGATTTATTCCTCACAGCTCCAGTCAGATCTTTAGCCTCACGCCTCCAGTTGGACCTAGTAGAGAGCAATGACGGAGGAGAGCAGAGTGAGTATGGTGAGTCTTTTTGAGACCTTTCTTCTTTATGGGGCAACTTAAGAAAAGTGTTACAATAAAAAGTTGCTCTCACAAAAATCTTTATTAACTGACATTTGTATGTGCCTCTAGGTGTGGAAGTCGCTGTGGCAGGCAGTGAGACAAAGCCATTTGATACCCGCTCCTTCATAGTGAGTCGACCGCAGCTGGGAGAAGCTACAGCCAAAAGTCAGCAGCGTCCTTTGGTCAAAGGGCTGCAGGCTGCTTTGCCACGCATGGTTCAAGCCAGGTACACAAACACACGCATATAAGAGTTGTTCCTCAGCTCTTTGCATGTATACATTTGTCACATGTTCCCTCTCTTTTCTCTTCTCACACCAGTAAAGAGGGGGGCGACTCTGCCAGCCCTAAGTTCATAGTGACATTAGACGGGGTGCCGAGCCCGCTGGGAAATATTGCGGACTGTGAGATGGAGCTGGATGATGTGAGACCGCCCACAAAGGTCACCGAGGCAACCGTCCAAGCCAACAGGCAGCCCAAAGTCAGCATCCTTCAAAGACTCCAGGGATATGTCCGGTCAACAGAAGGTGTGTTCTTCCTTCAAGGTCATTTGTTTCTTTACATTGAAGGTGCATTTGAAACTGTTCCGAAGTGCATCAGTAAAGGGTTAACGTAATGTCTCCTTTGGACAGACGATGTGATGGACGATGTGATGGATGTTGAGATGGAGGAAGACGATGCTGTCCCTTTAAAGAAAAAGAAGGGGGCGGAGCGCTGCAGGTTTTGGCCGGTCTGTAAAATTGGAGATGAGTGTGCGTACCACCATCCAACCACACAGTGCAAGTGAGTATTGCTGTTAGTTAATAAACTGAAGAAATGTGTTTTTTAATCACTCCGCAATCACTCAACCCTTATTCGTGATTTCAATGTGTTTTTTTCCCTGAAGGACTTTTCCCTCTTGCAAGTTTGGGGACAAATGCCTTTTCGTGCATCCTAATTGTAAATACGACGGCAGGTGTACCAAGCCGGACTGTCCCTTCACTCATGTCAGCAGAAGAAGCCCAGCTGCCCCCCCGCCCAGGCCAGGTACCTCTCTCGGCCTACAACACAGTTTAGATAATGTATTAAAGGGTTAGAGACTCCTGGAGTAAATCACAAACTTAATGGGGGTGTGAAGATCTTCCTCTCTGCACCTCTAACTCGACCCTTTGTGTTCACAGCAGTGCAGCCAGTGCAAACCGCCAGCGTGTGCCGCTTCTTCCCAGACTGCAAGAAGATGGACTGTCCGTTTTATCATCCCAAGGTAAAACATTATAAAGTGCTGTTGTAACACTCTTCAATGGTAATTTAAATGAATGTTGGATTTAGTTAAGGGGAAAGTGCTTCTATTTTAAAGTTTAAAATGTACTCTAGTCTCGACATTGTGCACAAAACTTAGGGTGTCTTACATTTTGTTTTGCTCCTCATATTTACCTACAGCCTTGTCGCTTCGGGGCGCAGTGTAAACGCTCTGGATGTACCTTCTACCACCCAACCACGTCTCTGCCTCCCAGACACGCCCTGAAGTGGACAAAGACGCAGACCAGGTGAGCGAATGAGTTTTGTCCCAAATTAAAAAGAATATTTAAAAAAAGCAATTTCTTGATTGTCGTCATAGTCATCATAATGTTTGCATCTACTTAATACTGTCTGTCTTCCTCCCTCACAGCTAATAACGTCCAGAAAGCCTGACAGAAGTCTGGGGACGATCAATGTGAAGTTACGAGAGATGATCTCTATCTGTTTCTACGGATTTTTTAACTCTTTCATTTTAATGTATTGTTTGGTTTGATTTTTAAGTTGTTTTGTAAAATGAAAAGGTTTTTGTTCGTGCTCTCAGAATATTAAAAAACTTCACAGTGAACTTTAACTTTGTGTCATCTCATAATTTATCTCATGTTCTTGATAGTATAGTTCACACAGATATTCACCACAGACTGATGATATTTATTTTGAAATGTAATAAATAAAGATGCGGCCATTTCACTGAAGACAGCCGGTGACGGGGGTGGACACTTAAAGGATAAGATTAGGTAAAAGTCACCTGAAGCAGCAGAAAGCAGATGTTAATGCAATGAAACGAATGAAACTAGTTGTTTTTAAAAAGAAAACAAACAGGGAATGTATTTTCTTCTAGTAAGCTGAAATATTTTTTTCACTGTTGACATTGAAAAATATAGTTGTTCCCTACTGGTAAACCATGAGATGATGACAGTTGAAACATTTTAATAATTATTTTTGTGTATTTCATCAAAAAACGTGTCAAGTTACTTGTGATCATGTCAGAAGGGAGGTTTCGAGGTGGAATTGAAAACAATTTCTAATCAATGTTATTTGCGCTCATGACTTGTTGGGGGCAAGTAGACATCTATCGTGGCAGTTTATGTTTTGGACAGAGTTCAATTAGAAAAATATAGTCTTTCCAACTTATTTCATAAGAAAGGATGTGATAACACGGTTGTGTTGAAATGAAAACCGGAATATAGTGGTTATTTTATAAGTTTGCTCTGTAGGGAGACTGAACAGGGTGATTTAGTGTCAATATCTCAGCAAATCAGCAAGTTACACACAGAGTATGATTGCATATTATATTATCAGTAATAATGATTCAAATAGTGGTCTCCTATTGAATCTCCAGCATCAATCTCCGGACACTTGTGCGGCGCTGGCCAGCAGTCCAGAGACCTAAACCATGCAAAGGGAATGTTTTTGTCTAACTTGTTAATGTAGTGTAATGCGCAGGGGATCATTGAGGTGTGAAGGGTAGCACTGCACTGTCAAATTGTGAAGTCATGGATTATCTTACCCTAAAACATGCAAAAGCATTTTTTCTCAAAATAAGTGTTATCGGAGACCATTCATATAATGATTTTGGTATCACTGCATAGGCCTACTAGGGACGTTATTGAATATCTTTCACACCAAAAATAAGCTTTGATGTCATTAATCTTTTTAACTTTAACGAAATCTTTGCAGGATGATTTTATAAAATTTACACAAAAAGTAAGGACATTTGTGCTTGGTAGATTATTTATTTTTGTAACAAGGCTTCTTGGCAATACATCTTATACCGTTGGAAAGCCAGTTTATTTACCTTTCAAATGGTGCCACATTTGTGAGGAACAAGTATTTGTGCGATGAGTATGTGGGTTGCGCCCATGAAAAATTTGACAAATCTCCTCTATCAATGCCAAACAGCATCAATCTCCGGTCTCGTAGGGCTGCCATGAGGCCCACTTAGACTGGAACTTCAACATGTGGAGGAACATTATGTTCAAATCTCAATAGAATGGGACCCATATCTATCCTCCAAAATGACAACGCTCGCCCCAACAGAGCGATGATTAGCAGAGACTTCCTCCAGAGTTTGGGAGTGGAGAGGATGGAATGGCCTGCATGCAGTCCTGACGTGACCACAACCCCATTGAACACTTGTGGAATCAACTTGGTCCTGCTGTCCGTGCCAGAGAGACCAACACAACCATGTTGGCTGACTTGGGACAATAACTGGTTGAAGAATGGGATGCCATCCCACAGCAGTGTGTGAGCAGGCTGGTGACAGCATGAGGAGGAGAGGCTGGTGTGGCGTATGGTTCTTCCACACGCTACTGAGGCTGCTTGTTAAATGAATAAATTGTTGCCAATATGTCTTTATTCATCGGACTTCAATCATCCAATCCACCAAACACGAGTCAACAGCAAAAAAAGCTGTTTGGCATTGGCATTGGCAGAGGAGATCTGTCATCTTTCATGGGCGTACCCCACATACTCAGCTCTGCTGCTCATCCCACAAATGCTTGTTCCTCACAAATGTGGCACCATGTGTAAGAAAACAGGCTTTCCAACAGTATATGTATTGCCAATTACAACAAAGAAATACCAAACACACATTTCTTTACTTTTTGGGTTACGTTTATAATACAATAAAACTCAGCCTTTATCTCTTTTAGCAGCTGCAGCTTTATTTCCCACCACTAGATGCCACTCTAGCTGCTGCTTGATGACGTCACATTTGTCGAAGTCAAAAACCCTATGAGCGAGACTGTTTCTCGCCGGGTGCGGTGGCGCGCGCCTGTAATCCAAGTTACTGGGAGGCTGAGGCTGGCGAAGCGTTTGAGCTCAGGAGATCTGAGCTGCAGCGGACTATGCCGATCGAGTGTCCGCACTAAGTTCGGTATCGATATGGTGCTCCTGAGGGAGCTCAGGACCACCAGGTCGTCTAAGGAGGGGTGCACCGGCCAAGGCCGGAAACGGAGCAGGCCAAAGCCCCCGTGCCGCTCAGTAGTGGGATCGCGCCTGTGAATAGACGTTGCAGAGCAGCCTGTGTAATACAGCGGGACCCAGTCTTTTTAACTAAAAAATAAAATACTACAACAACTCAGACACTCAAACATTATATTTTTCCACCACACAGCAGCTTCATCACTGCCTTTTTATCTTCTTATTCTCATGAAAAACCCTCGCGAAGGAGCTGATCTGCGTGTCCTACACTGCCTCCACCTGGAGGAAACCTGAAACTACATCAACAACACTGATAGTTTTATAGTAAAACTGTCAATTCAAATATGCTGCAGCAGGACATACTTGTTGGTGGTTTATTATACTGAAATGTGGCACTGTAAAAACTATAGACTTTGTTAGTTAATATGTAAAGTGTTTACACATTTCTCATCTGATTGTCTTCATCTTGTTCTTTATTGGGGCTTCAGTTCTCTGTAATCTGTGTGTACAATGTGCCAACTCAGTGGCTCTATTAGAAAAGGTGCTTTGGTGAAGTGGCTAATGTGATCACAATTGCTCGGGTGAACAAAGTTCATGCAGAGCAGGAAACTAATGAACATATCCCGCTGTTTTAAAAAACGTCATTCCAGTTTTGTATTGCTTTTAGCGTCTGTTAAGTGGCATTACAATGTGTTTCGAAGCCTCTAAGTGTAAATCCCTTCCAACCTGTCGACAGCTTTACTATCACTGGTAGCAAGAACTGTAAAAAACAATGTTCCATAAATGTCTTGTTCGTCACTGCTGTGCTTCTTCTCTGTCTTCGGTTGCATTTACAGAAAGGGGCTGAGGTCACCATTATTCCTTTTTAGATTCTTTATTTCTGTCTATCACGTACAAGAAGCTGCAAGCTCCTGGGTGTTAATAACTGTAGGTGCCAAATGAAAGTGCATTTATCATCAGCATCACTTTCACAGAACATGTCATATTTCATGATGATTGTATTGACCTGATTCATTCCACTACTTTCCCTTTTGATTTTAGTGGTCAGTAACAACTGTCATGATGCTAAAATAAACTCTTTAGGTGATCTTGTGGTTTTAATTTGTCTGTCAATGGTTTACTTTAGTTATTATGTATCATTCTTCATCAGAACGTTGCTCTGTGACATGTACTATGCCAAGAATCTTACTCAGTATATTGCACCTCAGTAATGTTAACCCAACACTAGTCAATATTTATTGATTAACATCACAATTGATTAGTCTTATAACAAAACATCATCATATACTGTTATTGCATTTAAAACAACACAAGCAAGATATGAACTGTTTGGGACAGTACACATACAGTAGCCTTCATTTGAACATTGTAAATAGATGGGGCGGATGTGAAACTTTGAATGTCTTTACTGTCTTATCGGACTGACCAATACATCAGTAGGGCTCTACATGCCTTCATCTGTTCTGCAATATGACATTTACTGTCATTTCAGTATGAATCTATAAACGCCTGATATTTTCTTTGCATAGATACAGGCAGACACTTTTGTCATTTAGAAACAGGAGCTAAACTGATAGAGAATACACTTCTTATAAACATTCAAAGAGGTGTTTTCCCTAAGGGATCTCTGAATGTGATTTCTTCATTATAAACTTCACAGAATGTGGACATTTTTTACCATATACATTTTCAGATAACCTTTAGAGAGCGTTAACTGAATGTGTGGTAACCTATTTGATAAGGTTGTGCTGCAAGAATAAATAGAATGGCATTAGGACAAATACAAATATATACAAATGAATATATGAATGAACAGATGAAGTTCGATATCCAGAACTTTAACAAACTCAGCCTTCATCTCTTTAGCAGCTGCAGTGTTATTTCTCGCCACTAGATGCCACTCCGGCTTGCTGCTTGATGACGTCACATTTGTCCAAGTCAAAACCCCTATGAGCGAGACTATTTCTCGCCGGGTGCGGTGGCGCGCGCCTGTAATCCAAGTTACTGGGAGGCTGAGGCTGGCGAAGCGTTTGAGCTCAGGAGATCTGAGCTGCAGCGGACTATGCCGATCGGGTGTCCGCACTAAGTTCGGTATCGATATGGTGCTCCTGAGGGAGCTCGGGACCACCAGGTCGTCTAAGGAGGGGTGCACCGGCCAAGGCCGGAAACGGAGCAGGCCAAAGCCCCCGTGCCGCTCAGTAGTGGGATCGCGCCTGTGAATAGACGTTGCAGAGCAGCCTGTGTAATACAGCGGGACCCAGTCTTTTTAACAACAAAATAAAATACTACAACAACTCAGACACTCAAACATTATATTTGTCCACCACACAGCAGCTTCATCACTGCCTTTTTATCTTCTTGTTCTCATGAAAAACACTCACGAAGGAGCTGATCTGCGTGTCCTACACTGCCTCCACCTGGAGGAAACCTGAAACTACATCAACAACACTGATAGTTTTATAGTAAAACTGTCAATTCAAATATGCTGCAGCAGGACATACTTGTTGGTGGTTTATTATACTGAAATGTGGCACTGTAAAAACTATAGACTTTGTTAGTTAATATGTAAAGTGTTTACACATTTCTCATCTGATTTTCTTCATGTTCTTTATTGGGGCTTCAGTTCTCTGTAATCTGTGTGTACAATGTGCCAACTCAGTGGCTCTATTAGAAAAGGTGCTTTGGTGAAGTGGCTAATGTGATCACAATTGCTCGGGTGAACAAAGTTCATGCAGAGCAGGAAACTAATGAACATATCCCGCTGTTTTAAAAAACGTCATTCCAGTTTTGTATTGCTTTTAGCGTCTGTTAAGCGGCATTACAATGTGTTTCGAAGCCTCTAAGTGTAAATCCCTTCCAACCTGTCGACAGCTTTACTATCACTGGTAGCAAGAACTGTAAAAAACAATGTTCCATAAATGTCTTGTTCGTCACTGCTGTGCTTCTTCTCTGTCTTCGGTTGCATTTACAGAAAGGGGCTGAGGTCCCCATTATTCCTTTTTAGATTCTTTATTTCTGTCTATCACGTACAAGAAGCTGCAAGCTCCTGGATGTTAATAACTGTAGGTGCCAAATGAAAGTGCATTTTATCATCAGCATTACTTTTACAGAACATGTCATATTTCATGATGATTGTATTGACCTAATTCATTCCACTACTTTTCCTTTTGATTTTAGTGGTCAGTAACAGCTGTCATGATGCTAAAATAAACTCTTTAGGTGATCTTGTGGTTTTCATTTGTCTGTAAATGTTTACTTTAGTTATTATTTATCATTCTTTATCAGCAGCATGAACGTTGCTCTGTGACATGTACTATGCCAAGAATCTTACTCAGTATAGCACCTTAATAATGTTAACCCAACACTAGTCATTATTTATTGATTAACATAACAATTGATTAGTCTTACAAAACATCATCATATACTGTTATTGCATTTAAAACAACACAAGCAAGATATGAACTGTTTGGGACAGTACACATATTTTTGTCAATTTGAAAATTGTAAATAGATGAGGCGGATGTGAAACTTCCCATTTCTTTACTGAAAAGGCTGCGTGCTGCTTGATGACGTCACATTTGTCGAAGTCAAATTCCCTATGAGCGAGACTATTTCTCGCCGGGTGCGGTGGCGCGCGCCTGTAATCCAAGTTACTGGGAGGCTGAGGCTGGCGAAGCGTTTGAGCTCAGGAGATCTGAGCTGCAGCGGACTATGCCGATCGGGTGTCCGCACTAAGTTCGGTATCGATATGGTGCTCCTGGGGGAGCTCGGGACCACCAGGTCGTCTAAGGAGGGGTGCATCGGCCCAGGCCGGAGACGGAGCAGGCCAAAGCCCCCGTGCCGCTCAGTAGTGGGATCGCGCCTGTGAATAGACGTTGCAGAGCAGCCTGTGTAATACAGCGGGACCCAGTCTTTTTAACTCAAAAATAAAATACTACAACAACACAGACACTCAAACATTACATTTTTCCACCACACAGCAGCCTCATCACTGCCTTTTTATCTTCTTATTCTCATGAAAAACCCTCGCGAAGCAGCTGATCTGCGTGTCTTACACCGCCTCCGTCCTGGAAGAAACCTGAAACTACATCAACAACACTGTGATAATGTACTGCAGGTGAACCACAACTCTTCAAAGAGCTTCCTGTTGAGCTACTCATACTGGTAAACATCGGCAACTTGTCTCTATTCTCCGTTCTAACTTACAAAGATGCAGCAGTATATGTTTGACTTCCATGATGAATCTGTCGTGCACCAAAATCGAGGACTTGAAGAATTGTCATAGATTGGTAAGTGTAGTTAGCAACTTTTGTGTTTATGTTGTTTGTTAGCTTGTTAGCTGGTAACTGGAACGCAGTGAAGTTAGTTAAATGTCAGGAGTCAGGGAACGGTTAGCCAACGTATTCGTTTTCATATTTAGATATTTGTCCACTTTCTGTTTTATACCAATATTGTACACTGCACGAAAACGAAACACCTATTTTTTAAAGGATTGTAGTCCAATTTATATTTTATATGAAAATCTATGAAAAGTAATTTTTTAATTGAATTTTTCAATAGCTTCTAAATCATATTATCTGTTGATCCAAGCATTGCATTACTACTGTGGACGAGTAAGACACACCTTTAAAAAAAAAAAAAAAGTTTGTTCTATAGTCCACCTTCCATTTTGTATGAATAGTACAATAAAAATATCTGCATTTATTTTGTAAAAGTCACATTTTTAAATAACCCACATGTCATGTGACCCAGAAACTCCAAATCAAATCATTGTAAAACTACTCTGGACGAGAAACACACTGTTTTATTGGATCTTAGTCCACCTTCTATTTGATACAACTATATTCATGAAACATTTTAATTTTTTTTAGATTGTCATGTCACCCAGGGAGTCCAATCAAAGCAGTATTGTAGATCCCCTCTGGAAGAGACACCTATTTCTTTTGGAGTTGAGAGCTTTAATCTAAAGAAAATGCAATGATAATTCAAATTTTGACCTGATACTCATTACTAATTCCAAGGAGGGGCATTTTTGTCTGTTCTAGGTTAAAGGGAAATTCATCCAAAAATATTTTACTGTGAACCAGAAATATGAAACTCCCATCAGGACCAAGTGGTCCACAGACAGACCTTCCATAGGGCTTTTGTCTAAAATGGAAATGTACTGTTTATTAGACAATGACACTCAGAGATTTGAGAAAAGAAAAAGACATCTAATCTGTTGTGTGACATTCAATGAAATGAATTCCATATTTATTTCAAAGTCCTCACTTAAGGCATTTATGAGACACTGCATGAAGACAAAAACAGACACTTGGGGGATGTCAGTACTAATCGATGCTCCATTGTGTCATGGCAAGTTGGCAACCTGAAAAAATCTCACTTGCATATAATAGGAATTAAAAAAAAGAGCGTAAACGTAAATCACAGTCCCTGTTTCCAATGGGAACTAAATGACACACATTAAAAACAAATCCTACATACATTAAGGTATGCTCTTCTATCAGTGTATTACAGCCACTTTAGAAAAGTAAAACAACTATTACACACACATGCTCACTAATAGTCATATTTTTCAAGTAAAAGCATGAGAATGGGCTAATTTCACAGTAAACAGGAAATTCAAATAAATGATATGTAGCAGGTACAAATTGGTGGGGAAATGATTCCTTTGAACGGCATGCTTGTTTACGTTGTGTTACTCCTAAATTATATAAGAATTATCATCCAATTAATTTTCTCCTCCAACACTTAAGTCTTAAACTGTTTTTGAATGTCACTATGTGTATGATTGTGCTTTTTCTTTAACCATACAACCAAGTGAAGACTGAACAGACCCTCTCAAGATGCTTGTGCATGCAATTTTAGTGTTTATAACCAGAAATATATATTTTAAACATTTGAGTCTTCCAAATCACATTTTATAGACCTGAGGGGTTCAGGAAAGATGACACTGCCGTTCAAAACACAGGAGATTACTTAGTAACACAACCTAATTCATCAATATACTTAAACCAAGTGTAAAGCAAGTCCAGTATTTTTTAATAGCACTTTGCTAGTACTACATAAATTAGTAAATTAATCTGAAGTCATGCCATTAATAGAGCATGTGCCCCAATGCAAACAAAGCTAAATATTGACCCTTACAAGGACCCATCTTTACTGAAAGCTGCACTGTGTAGTCAGAAAAACATCATGAAGCAATCCAAAGATAATGTAATAATCTATCAGCAACATTCAAGTTATTTAATCTCATTTTTGGTACAAAACAAAAAAAGGTTTTCCTAACAACTTGAAAAAATAGCAATTGTCCCTTATTTAAAGACATCCTATCACTACACAGTGCAGTTCAGCAGTTCAGGCAAAAATGTGCACATGTATTTGGTAGTGTTTTCTGTCTTCAAATGAAGAACATGTGTAAATATATGAGAGGGGAAATGTTAGAATTAGCCTATTGTAGTGTAACATACAGATTAAGACATTTAAGAGACTTCCACAGGAGACAAAGTCCTATTGTTAGACACAAACGCAGAATAGAAGACAAACACTCGACTACTTAATCCAAACAAAAACGAGTTTAAACAGTAAGAATTGTGTTTGATAATTGTGCGGGGTTCTACAAATAAACAATTAGCAGCCTCTGAAGACATCCGACAAAACACTAAGACACACACTAAAACAATAGAAAGGCTCATATAAAGGCTCTGTGAAAACCAAAAAGATAATTGCTGGTAGCTTAACTTTGCTGAGTTTTATACAATCTCAAGTTTGTAGCACGAGTGTATAGTCTGGCCTTCCTCCCTAGACATGTACTGCATATCAACTCCGCTTTCTTTTCTGTGAGCTGGAGCGCCACCTCCCATCCCTTTCCTTGCATCCTCTTCTTCATTGTTGCCTGTCATTGGGACTTTGACCCAGCCGTCTGTGGCCAGGCCGTGTTTTTTCTGATGTCTCTTGTAATTGTCCCAGTGGCCAGTGGTGTAGCCGCACTCCTGACACTTGTACGGCTTCTCTCCTGTGTGTCGTAGCATGTGCCGCTTCAGGTTCATGCTCTGGTTGCAGCTGTAACTGCACACGTCGCACTGGAAGGGCTTCAAACCCGAGTGAACGCGCTGATGGCGCTTCAGGTTGGCCAGGTTCCCGCAGGCGTAATCGCACAAATGGCACTTGTAAGGTTTCTCGCCTGTGTGCACTCTGTGGTGGCGCTTGAGGTTGTCGAAGTGCGCTGAGGCATAGTCGCACTGTGGGCACTTGTATGGCTTCTCGCCGCTGTGAGTTTTCATGTGGCGGGCCAAGTGGTTTGGGTAGTGTGTGAGGAAGGGGCAGGCGGAGCAGGTGTACACCTTGTCGCTGCGCTCCCCGGGGCTGTTGGGAGACGACGAAGAGTCTTTAGTCAGCATTTCAAGGGTACACTTGGGACAGATCTGTGCAGTGGTGCCGTCCTCGTCCTCAAGGACAATGCCACACAAGCGGCAAGTATAAGGGAAGAGTGAAGAGGGGAGGGGGGGGCCGTCTGCTATGCCCCCTCTGGTTGCCCTGGTGCTGCTGGTAGTGCCCAGCTGGGGGGGAGGCTGGTGGGGGGGAGGCTGGTGGGGGGGAGGTAGCTGGTGGGGGGGAGGCTGCTGGTGGGGGGGAGGCTGGTGGCTAGGAGCTGGGTTAGAGGCGGGTATGGGTGGTGGCGACGCCCCCTTTAAGCCATCAAAGGCTGACATATAGTCATTGTTCTGGGCTCCCAAACTCAGGTTTGAAGTCGACCTCGCAGTTTCTGAAACTTCACAAAAAGATGAAAGTTAGTTATTAAAGCAGTTATTAAATTACTGCTTAAAGCTGCCTTCACATGACCAGCGTTAAATCAGCTCTGCACTAATGTTGCCCTAGTTTTTTTAAGGATGATACGCCCAACCTTGCAGTGAGCATAGATTTGCAAATCGCATAACGTGAAGGCAGCTTGAAGTTACTAAAAGGGTGCATCTAGTTTTAAAATCTTGCAACATGAGACACGATATTTGTAAAGAGAAAAACAAAACAGGTCTGGTAAATGAATAAAGGAAGGAAATGATACATACCCTTGGCTGGAGGTCCAGACACTTCTTCATTGGGTCTTTGCCCAGTCACATGCCTCTTCAGGCTGTTTTGGCCAATGGCAGGTCGAGGAGGGGCGTCCTGTCCCGCCCCTGCAGAGCACACATGCATGCGCTGATGCCTCTTCAGGTTGCCAAGGGAACTGCAGGCAAACGTGCACATGTCACATTTGTAAGGTTTCTCCCCAGTGTGAATGCGCAGGTGTCTCTGCAGGTTGACCAGCTGGGCCGAGGCGTACGTGCACAGGGGGCAGTTATAGGGCTTCTCCCCGTTGTGTGTCTTCATGTGACGCTTCACATGGTTGGCGTAACGCGAGGAGAAGCCACAGATATGGCACGAGTGCAGTTTGGCCAATTTGTCCTCAGCTGACAGCTCTTTGTCACTCATCTCGCTTTCCATCTCGTCGTCTTCTTCTTCTTCAAAATGCAAATGCGCACCAGGACGAATCCCGCTGATGCTTCCGAAAGGGGAACAGAAGTCTGGGCTTTTGGCTTCCCTTGAGGCTTTGCAGCACCTCAGGCAGTACGGGCCGACCAGGTCTATGCCCGGTCCCAGAGGTTCGTCTCGGAGCTGTCCGCAGCCCCTGCAGGACAGGTAGGGGGGGAAGCTGGGCTCCGACTGGGAGGCTCTGCCCTCGTCTTCCCTGCTGTTGTCAGTGGTGCTGTGGGAGTTGTCCGTCTCACTGTCCATGCTGAGCTGGCTGTAGGCAGGGCTCTGCTCTTCAGCCAGAGGATACACAGAGAAACCGATCTCAGCAGCTACTTCTGAACAAGGAAGACAAAGAGAAAGAGAGGTTTCTTAACACTGCACACAAAGAAGAAAGACCTTCACAACCCACTGTAATGTTTTAAAAGACTTAGACAAACACAAAGCACATTTCTGTACTGCTGTTTATTCTACAGAATTTCACAAAAATGTGTCCAACTCTCATTTCTTTGTCTCTTTATCTAATGCCTTTTTTTCCCCCTCTATATTCTACCATATCATTTATTAAGTAATGCGATGTATTTTTCCAGACAGACAGCAGACCAAAAGTACAGAAGCACACACAAAAACAGCATCAGAGATAATCACACACATCTCTATTCATATGCTGTAACATAACACATATTTATTACAGAGGTTGAGCACACACATATTACATAGTGAATAAACTACTGAGACATTTTGAAATAACCAGAGGAATTTATAGAGTAAAATATAACTGAAAAAATGCACTCTTTCTATAGTTCACAGCCTGGAGACATGTGTTTGGCTCAGGTGCAAGTGGCATGGATTCATGACAACAGCACTGCAAAGAAGCAAAATGCATCTTAAAAGCTGAAAATATACCATGACATAAAAAAGACCTCCAATACAGTATCCACATCCAGTTCAAACAGTATCTTCTAACACATCTCACTGTGCAACAAAGAAAAAACCCCGAAATGTTACGGGTAGCGCCGCTCCGTTTCCATCTCTCAGAGTAAAAAAACGTCAGTACAGACAAAAGCAAAAAGGAGAAAGTGTATTTCAGAGAAACACTTGGTACTCACAATGCTTCCTGCGAGGTCGACTGCGTTTTCAGGCAGTATAAAAACCTTTTTCCAGAGAGTAGGAAGAAAAGCTCTAAGACACAGCACTCTTTGGCTCCAGTGTGCTTTTGAAAGTGAATACACCGAGAGAAAACCTTCCTCCCTCACAGATGCCGAGGCAGGATGTGAGGAAGGGGAGAGGGGGAGACTGCTCTTTTATCCCAATGGAAACCCCTGGTGGATGATTACCCTAGCCTAATGATGATGATGATGACTGCAATGGTGAGGCAGCTGATGATGATGATGATGATGATGATAATGATGATGATGATGATGATGATGATGATGATGATGATGATGATGATGATGATGATGAGCGGGAAACGATAATGGCAGTAGGGGAGTGGGAGCAGAGGCAGCAATAGATGATGATGATGATGATGATGATGATGAATAAATGCCCTCTCATAATGGTGTCCTTGATGGTAATGGTCCTATTTTTACGACCCCCTATATAATGACGGCGTCTCGGCTCCGTTCTCTACTTTTCCATTTTTCAGATCATTCTCTCTGACAAAGAGGCATGCTGGGAAATATGAGCTGCTGGTTCCATTTCTCTCACAGAGAGCGCCACGCTTCATCACCGACAAACAAACTCTTTAAAAGTCCGCTTCGTGCCGCCACTTCTTCACAAATGAAGCCACTGCTTACTCTAGTTGGAACATCATTAGAAGGATGAACATTTCAGATTCATTCCATGTTCTCACAGTAATGACAGGAAATGAAAATGAGCGCTTATACAAAACATAATGAACCTATCGTCCTCCCACCATCAAAGTGTAGTTCAATGGAGTGGAGTCAAATGAAAAAAGATCAGGCTGTGTGATCCTCCCTTCATTGTATAATCAATAGACACATTCGCCAAAAGCGGGATAAGATGTCTGAAATATATGACTAGAAAACACATAGCAACACCAGCAGGAAGGTGAACAAGCATTGATTGAAAACAGTGAGACATCAGATTGAAAGATAGACAGAGGGAGTATAAAAACAGACAAGCTGACAGGCACCAAGAGCACACACAACATTTTTTCAAAGCTATAATAGTTTCCATTTAAATGAAATCAAATCCTGTTTTTATACGATTTATACAATTTTTCCGCCACAGCCATTCATCGCATTTACATTCTGATATCTCTCTGTATAGAAGTGTTCATCTTTGGTGGAGTCTGCCATTCCCCTACTACTGGATTGAAACTGGCTACTTGCACACAAGGATCACCAGGAAATGATTAAGCTGGTGATCCAAAATGACTGTTTTTGTTATTGATATTATTTGTTTACCAATTATATAGGCGTCAGGGTTTACTGCTCACTCTCCTAATGATGTTACACAGCTGTAGCGCTGCTAATGCAAATGGAATATTTCCTACTGCTTCACATTAATGGCGTGTAGCTAGGGCATTTCCCTAGGTGGGACATTCAGATTCAGATTTTGTTTTTAAAGAAAACAAAATAAAATGTCCTCTGTTCTTTGTTCCCTCAACATCAGAATGTCCTTATACTTTGAGTTAAACTCCGAGGCGGTCTTCTATCATTTGGAAGTGAAATTGGCCAGTGCACTCTTTAAATAACAACTTGAATCCGAGTTTTAAAAACTATTACTGCAATTTATTTTAACGGTCTTTATTTGGAAATTGAACTTCAGAATATTTTACTACGTAACTGAGCTACACTCAAAGATGGACTGTTGTCACTGAGGTGAAATTAGTCCTGGAAAAATAAAACTTCTCAATGACAATCTAGAGTAGTACTACAATTTCAGCCATATTTATTAATTAAAAAGTAATTGTTTTTGTTTAATTAACATTAATTTAATATTTGTTTTCATGTATTTATTTGTAACAGTAATTTTAGAAATGTTCTGTCTTGAGCAAAGTTGGCTTTCACAGATGTGCTGTAAACGGTATCTGTTCTCTCTCTGAAACCTAATGATTATAACTGTAAACATTTAATAGAAAATTAAAATGTACAAACCTGAAAACTTGTCCAGGCCTAGAATCTTGTTGTCATGATCAGGATCACCAAACTCAATGTCTTGTCCCAAAAGGAAGTCTGCGTCTAAATTGAGGTTTCCTGGAGCTTCAATGGCTACACCATCTTCAGAATCCACTGTAGTCACAGAAAGGAGCAACAACAACACGAGATGATTACTATCATTTCACTGGAGGGTCAGTTTTAATCAATATACTTGAATGTTTCACTAATATTGGTAAACTTTCAAACATTGGTCGTCTACTTATGCAAATAAATAAGCATGTGTATATCTTAATTTGGAACCAGACACATGATAACAGATGAAGGTCTCACTATGTTAACCTTGACTGTTCGAGGCTCTAGCATTAAATTAAATACTACTTTAGGATTAAAAAATAGATCATTTCAGGTTAATGAAGCATAAAAAGATGGAGTGAATAAAACTAAAACTAGCCACGCCAGCCAGAAAATGGGTCTCTATTTAATCTTTTCAGTTCTACTAGAAAAAAAAAGAGGCTTATTTACTTTCCTGCTGTAACAGTGTAAAAAAAACAGCACTTTATGAACAAAGAATGAACTTTGAACAGTTGACAAATGACGCTCTTCTACTGCAGTTACAGCTAATGAGGCCTGAAATCCTAACTCGCTCTCAAGCTTGATGGAGTCCAAACAGCTAGCACACAGCTGTCACTGTTTCAGAAAACTAGCTGCAGGCCAACTCAAGGGCATAGAGCTCATCAGCACTTCTTGGGAGATCTTTGAGAAACAGCACCATACTGCCATCTACTGGTCTTTTTAGTATATGACAAGATGACAACAATATAAACACCGTAGGAAGTTTCTTTTTCCCAGAACTCCATCTTTTCAAATGAGATAACAGATAACATTCTCTCTTTGATTTGTATAATTATTGTAATGATAACATCTAGTGTGAATATTGGGAGATGAAGAAGTCTTCTGCTAATCGGTAACACAACACCTAACCAAATGATGATGTGCGTGACTTGAGAAACTACTTTTTCGTTAGCATGCTGCATGGTTTATGCTGTATAGGTAAAGCTTTAAATCTGTATACAGTAGCTAATTTCTAACATACTGATACCTATTTTTAAATCAGGTATTACACAACATAATAAGCTATCTACATGTTTGTTTACATCTGTACAGTGTAAAACTTAAAAAAGAACTTGTACTGCACATTCAACAATCCTTCTTATTGGCGCAGAATGTAACAATGGATTTAACTGCATTGCTAGGTGCAGTCATAGTGGTCTGTATGATTGATGTTAAACATTCAAAATACTCAAACGGTAACACCTGGAGTCCAGATGTGAGAGGGCACGTGTTGTTAACGACCAGGCTATTATTCACAGGGATTTAATGTTTGACCTCACCATGAAGGCCTAGTTACCATATGTCAGTAAAAAAATGCAGATGTGAGACATATTTGGCCGTAGCCCAGCTATGTATCAACTTTTCAATGTGGAAATGATCTCCGAGTACCTACACTTGACTGGCTGTGGATTCTGTTGTTTTTTTCTTGGCATCTTCCAGAAGGCCTCTCTCTTTTTTGCAACGTCTTTTTGCAGACTTCCACAACCATCAGCTCATTCTCATCAGTTTGGAAGATATTCTTCAGTATTCCTATAGATGCAAGAGAAAATCAATCAAAATTAATTACTATATACACTCAGAAAAGTACTGTATTGGGCGTGGAACAGTGTAAAAACAGGTATAAGAGTAAATAAAATAAATATAGAGAACATTTTCTTATTTCCTTTTTTTCCTTTTCTTCAATTAAATGTAACTGGCTGATTTAAATTGTGGATAGGAAAGTACAAGGTGTATGGAGGTATGGAGATAATTATTGCTATACAAATGTCGTTGAAGGAAAGTATTTTGAAAGCAGGGGTTTTATTTGATATTTATCATTATTGTTTTTGTGGGATCTTCCAATGTATTAAAAAAGAAAAAATGATAAAAGACAATACAAGGTATGATAGAATAACATCTTGGATCAGGGAATGTGTGGCATTTTGCTTAAAAATAACCAGTTACAAAAATAACTAGTTTCTTAACGTATGTTTAAACCCTAATGAATTCTATGAAAAAATAAATCCAGGCAGTAATTTAGTATCAAGTGTCTTACTGCAGTGTATATATCATTTTTCAACAAATCTATGATGTCCTAAATAAGCCAGTGATAAGATATTACGCTGTGTAGTTTATAAAATAACTTCACAGGACACACATTTCATGATGGTGTAATATCTCAATCTGGACTTGATTTGGTGTATCTACATTGTAAACAAACAATACATCCAGCCATTGCTTGCTAGCAAGCAAGCTACTTTAGCAGAATGGCTAACACGTTAGCTCTGGTGCTACAACCGGATAGAAAGCAATCAAGCGAGACTGTTAGCAATAAAATGAACCATGTCTTCATATAGCATGCAGCTAGCTAATGCTGCCACTGCACAACAAGAAATGACAGCAATATTTGGGAAAACTGACGGAACACAGCCCAGCGAGTGGCTCTACAAAACTCGTCCTCTTCAGTACGTAGTCATGACTGACAAGTGCCATCTTAAGTCAATTAAGCCGAGGGTTAAGATGTTAACCTACAGCTAAATTAGCCGAGCAGCTAATGTCAACTTCACTAGTTAGCCATCAAGCTAACTTACCCAAAAAACGTAAATATCCAGGTCGATTGGGATGGTCTTTATGGTCCGAAAACACGCCATTAGATGCGAAGTGTTTGTCCTCAAATATACTACGTCTGGAGATCCGCCATTTCTTCATGAGCTGCGGCGACAAAGAAAGGCAATTAATGGTATTTTTCATAACTTAATTGATTTTCTTATTCGCCTGTGATCCAGCAGCGGCAACAACAATAACACTTCCGGTATGAATCCTTCAGAATAAAAGCGACATCTTCACCGTTTATAACGTAAAAGGTAAATTAAGCATAATAACTGCACACATTATACAGCAAATACTAATCTAGAATTACTTGAATGGTAGTAGTGTATTTTAATTTGTACGTGTTTAAAAAGAAAAACATGCAAATCCTTAAACTGTATATTGAGGGGAGGTTGTTGATTTGTAAAGGATAATTGGGTAATATTTGCACCCATAGTTCTACAGTATACACCATTATGTAATTCTTACTTGCATTTCATTTAATTGGTATTACTGCTTGTTTCAAAATTACAATATTTTGAAATCAATTTGACATTTATTTTATTTATTTGCTTTTTACTCTGAAGGCCAGGGGCGCATACCGGATGTGTTATTGTTGCTGGTGGGATACTTGATCTACCTCTCTTCTGTTGAGTTTGGTATTTCCGTTTCCTAAAGTAATTTCCGGTTGCTATACCTCTATGAAGTTGTAGTTCTTATGCATATTGTAGCTGAAATATCCATGTTATGATCATGTTGGCCTAATTTAATATCACAGTTCTGGGCCTGTGTAAACATAATGTTGTCAGTAGTACACAAATGCACTTTTTCTTAAAGAAGGGAACTTAAATACACCAGCAGGCACACTTAAAAATTATAAATTAAAACAGTAGACAGGATTGATCTGTCAGATTGCAACAAATCCACGTCCTCTAATGCCATTTAAAGCCTGACCCAAATCAGGGCTCTAGAGAGAATGAGGGAGAGGCACTTTCATCCGTCTCAAGATGGTTTAATATATTTAGCTTATAAAGTACAATTATATATCATACAATTGTACAGTATATTCTTGGGAAAATACAAAGCAAGCTCCTGTATAATGTGCATCGACATAGACCCACTCTGGGAGGGTCAATCTATAGGCTTATTGACTAACTGGAACTAGGCTAACCTAAAACATATAGAGGTTGTTGTCCTAAATAAGTTCTACAGGGTATTTATTTTTAGACCACACTCTTATATTGTGTGTCCTTTGTTATTAAACTGAAACAATGTAATAGAGGGTTGTGTGTGTCTAAATGTGCTTATATGTGATACCTAAGGAACAGTTTTTATTTTATAGGCATTTATCTTATAGCAACAGAATAGAAGGACACACTAGTCTTTCACTTGTGAGCATATTTCCAAAGTCATATTTAGTTTTCTGGGACACAATCTAAAAAGAGATGGCATGTGTGTGTATATTTGCCAATAAAAACATGTGAGAACCACTAGGTTTTTTTATGGGATTCACTGGGCATTTATGAATAGGAGATCCTGGGATTCTGCGTCATCCTATTGGTTCATGTCACTGCAGTGTGCCTCCCCTCAGGCCGCCGCACAGCTCAGCCATCAGTCTGCTGCTGTACCGGGGGAAGGCTCTCCTGCACCGGGCCGGACCTCACCATCGTACCCTGCCTCTCTGGAGCCTTTTTCGGCCAGACATGTTTTGTGTGCAGCAGTAACGTGGAGGAGACGGGGGGAGATTTCTGTGCTACTGTTTGGTCCTCAAGGGGAGGAGCCAGTTGTTGATTCTACGCTGCAAAGAGAAGGAGTCGCACAGAGAGGTAAGATACCGTTTACGTAATGGATAATATTGTGTGTTTTATCTGCAGACTTTCGCACGCGCGTTGATACGGCTTTATATTCGCTATTACTCGTGTTTGTGAGGGGCATCTGGAGGTGGAGATGAATGCGAATACGTAGCCTATTAAAACATGCCACTCCCTGCAATAGCATACTGATGCCCTGGACAGACCTTTTTAAATGATTAAAATGGAAGTATGAAAATATGACAATTATTTGTTATGCAAGGCTTCCTTAGATCAATCCGCATCTATAATACCTTAAGTTTACAATTGTATCTCCCACATATGGCCTACCCTTATGGTTTATTGTGTTTTTTTGGTTAAATAAGACTTATATTATTTAAATTGTAGAGTTAAAACGCATGGATCAGTGACTTATACAAACACAACACTGTTATGAAATTCCTTACCAATATGGTCTACTATAATTTGATGTATTATAATATAACCCCTGTTATTGTGGTTATTTAACAAGATAAAGTAGCCTGCAGACTGCCAGAGGTCAGTCATGCTCAGTGTTGAGCTCCACATGGTGCAGAAACAGAACATTTTGGTCAGGGATGCCGTGGAGTGTAGGAGTGTGTGTGTATGTTTGTGTGTGTGGGCAGGCTGAGGTCACTCTCATGCCTCTGAAACCCGCATTGCTGATGTGGGCTCCTATCCAGTGAAGAGTTATTTAATAGGGTGTATCATCAGGTTTCCCTTCGCTCCTAAAGCAGAACTCAACATCAGACGTCCTCTCTGTTCAGTGATTGCATAGCAACAGCTTGTTCACAAGTGTCCTCAAAAAACTCCTCAATGCTAAGGAGATAACACAGTTGTTGTGATAATATGGTTCATTCAAAGGACAAAATACAACGAGAAAAGGTGTCCTTTTTCTTGCCTGCTTGGCATTTCAAATGAGGGGAAACGCTTCGGGGCAGATGCTGGTTGTGTAATAATCCCATCTGTCATTGTCATCAATAGAATGCTTTACTTTAGAACCTTACCTATAGAGCGCTTTATGTACAATCAAATCAAGAACAACTTGCACATGCAGTGGATTATAGAACATTTTGTTCAGATTTATGGCATCAGGTTCATTGTGTTGTAAATCTGAATAGGTTAGATTAAGCATGATTTGATATTATATTCTCTTGACACAATGCCAACAATCTGTCTTGGTCAAATGTCACTATAGTAGGGCATCACTCGAGGTCCTTCATTACATTTTTCTAATTCGATCTTCACCTGTAGATGAGTTAATGCACCTTTGGGAGAAAGGGCAGTACAAGCTACTCCATTATCAACAGTGCATTTATTATCCTCTTAAAAGCCCACTCTGGCAATTTAGTATTTCACTTCCAGTAAAGGAAGGAATGGCCAGAGTCTGGGTAGCAGAACCATAGAATTCAAGAATTGTTGTTTTAAGTATAGGTTGGGTTTGTGTAACACTGGATCATACAATTCCCATAATGCAACAAATTGCATCATTCCATTTCCCTGTCTGGTAAATGCCCATGCCTTTCTCTATGCCTCCATTATCAACACACGCTCCAAGATACCCTTGTGACTAGTCAGGGATAACATGATATGTATATATATATATAAAAGTGCTGGAATGCCCCTTTAAAAGTTTTTCCCAGTTTATATTTTCTTTAGAAACGTTTGAGTGCGTTCTGCTTTTGTTGTCGGATTGAGATTGGTGTGAATCAGCAAGTAAGATTCCAGCCAAAGCCTTGGTACATGATGTGATGTTGTCTCGGACGCTATTGGCTAAGGGATCAGTTTTCTTTTGCCTGTTGGAAATAAATTAATAATGAGAGTTTGCTGTTTTTCAATTAAGATTGAGACGTGTGCTGGCTTAGCTACAAGGAATATGTGTCGGTCAGTTGTAAAGTGCTTCACCAGGGGCCTCATTTATAAAGGGATATACGCTCAAAAAATGGCGTACGCCAGTTTCTACGCAATGTTTGCGATTTATAAAATACTAACTTGATGGGAAAATGTGCGGTCCTCCACGCAAACTCTAACTCGTACGCACTAAGCACACAAACGGAAGAGACGAGAAACTGCGACACCGTTGGCAGAAGGAAGAATGGAGAGAAATATGTGGAAATAAATAAAATGTTACCTCTCATTTATCATATGAAGAATTCATTTTCAAACATTGATTAAAGCCAATCTTAAAATGATTAAACAAACGCCTGTTTGAGACTCCTCAGTGCTCACAAAAACTTGGAGAAATAAATAAATACGGATATGTTATTTAAAACCACCTCGAATATGTTGTGTTAATGTTATGAAATGTTTTCTCATAAATGATGCGGCAAACAGGAGGACAGAATAATGTCTAAACTGATGCCGTTTTGCATTTCTATAGGTTGTAGATACGAGCGTGGTTTTATATACTATCACGTTTAATCGTGTTTTATGCCGTTTGCCAAGACTTGATAAGTCGCTCGTAAAACACAGGAGGTATGGAAACTAAGAACACCATATGTGGTAAATTGTACAGCTAATATAACACAACACATTGTATTTCCTTTAACTGGTGGATTATGGATATATAGTTGCTGATCGACAGCTGGAACACAAACCACCAAATACAACAAAATAATTCAGATCCAGTCGTCATGACTCCACTCCGGAGGGATTCCCCGATCATTTCTTACAGTTTCTCATCAAGGGGGTGTCTCCTGTCCCCGGGACAAACACACTGCCTGAGGAAGGTTAGGTTATGTGTATTTTTTTTGTCATTAACTTTTTTCGGACCACTTATTTATTTATTTTGGTGACGATCCGACCTCCATGCTGCTACTCTGGTTCAAACTGCATCCACCAAACAATATGATTTATCTCGACCTCCCCAAAATAACCAAAATCTGACACGGTGTGAGATGTCTTTTTTAGCTGTTCGGTCGTAATTTCCTGCAATCTTCTTCATGCAGTCAGTCAAAATGAATGAATGAATGGGCGTTTCTTTGACTATTTATAGGCAAATATGGGCGTTACGTGAAGCCTGCAAAAGCTGCGCCGCATTTCGAGTCGATTGTGATTCATAAAGGGAAACAGGCGTAGGAAGTGCCGGTACGCACTTCCCTCGCCGGTACGCAATGTTTTGTGAATCGGAAAATGTCGGAACATTTCTGTACCTATTTTTTTGCTTTGTACTACGTAAGCAACCTTCTCACGTCAATCCTACGCAAGGCGTTATACATGAGGCCCCAGGTCACAAGGTCAAACAGCCATCTTGTTTGAGTCCTTCTGAGCACGACATCCACATCCTGCAGACACTTCCTATTCACTAACCTTTCACTACTGTCGAGACATACATAATTTGTAGGTTATATCCTTTTGACAATGTGATATAGATAGGATAACGTTACGTTAATCAATTGATAGACATTGATTTAAAATATGATATATATATATGTCTATAATACCTAACAATGTCAGCTAAATGAAATGTAATGCAATGTAACATAAGTTGGTTATACAATAGCTGTAGAGAGAGATACTATACTATGGAGGATTGATTTTCCAGGACTAGAGTGGGTTATTTCTTTAGCTTTACTCCTTTAGGAATACATTCATGATGAATGATTTTTACTCTCTCCAGTGGTGTGGACATTTAACTCTCGGGGGTAATGGGTGACTCAAAGTTTGAACAGCAGGTAATGATTCACTTTTAATTTACTTAGTCAGTCAAATAACTTTCATGAGTAATTACAGTTTTATCAAATTTCTTCAAAATCATTAAATGTGGTATTTGTGTTAGAATTTCCACATAGATCGAAAAAAACAGAATTAGTGATTTTAAGCTTTTTGTGCTTTGAAGAAAATTCTAGAACAGATTTTGAAATTGTCCTTTAATTCTCTGTAATCCTTTAGGATTTTGAATTCTTGTAAAGGCCACCTTACCGTTTTGTTAATTCATTTTCTCTAGCCAAGAATTCTCTTTAAAAGTGAGTGAAGTATGAAACATCAAAGCAGCGCTGATGTCTGGTTGTAGTGTAAAAAGAGGAGGTCAAATCTTTAAGTGTGTCTTTGGCCCCAGGAGCATTCTACTGTGCACTGTACACACACCAACACACACACTCATTCAAGAGGGAATAAAATCATTAAGCTGTAAACTGAAGATGTGCTCTCTCTTCCTGAGCAGCATCTGTGTCCATCCCAACGTTCCCTTGAGCCTTCTGATGGATGACGTTGAAAAGCAGGACTCTCTAACACCCTACTTTCTCATTGTTACATTTATTTAGAGAGGTCATAGGCTTGTTAAACGTAAGAAGGTCATACAAAATATTATCTTGAATTAGGACGTATCTTTATTTACTCAGCTCAGGTTAGAAATCTGAGATTACACAGCAATGTTGTGGAGAACTCTGAAAAAGTGGAGTGCCACCACTAACATCTCACTTTAGTTGCATTTTTTTAATGTTCATTTAAATAATCAGGAATTTGTCAGGAAAAAGCACTATCCATAACATGGCTAACAAACAAAACTGTCACGATCTGTCTGTGTTGTGTTTTGTCTTGTCTTTTGTCTTTGGTTTCCTGTCTCTGTTCCCTCCTACCTGATTTCCTGATTGTGTTCACCTTGTGCCCCTGTGTTTTCTCCTCCCTCCTCACCTGTCTCTTGTTTCTTTGATTAGTCCTGTGTGCATTTAGGTTTGTTTTTTCCTGTTAGTCTTTGTGAGATCCTTGTTTGTTTTTGACTGCGTTCACGGGGAAGAGCTCTGTATTTTTCTTGTAGCCTTTAAATAAAGGTATTTTCTGTTAAATCTGCGTTTGGGTCCTGCCTGCTGCGCTCAACCCTGACAAAAACAATCTCAATAATGGATTGTTTTGTTCGTAAAAATAAAATACCTTTAAAGAAATGGATGTTAGTTTTGGCCTAATTTACAATTGTACCAGTAAAGCACCAGTACACATTGGTATTAAAAAAATAAAAAATAAAACAGGTGTTTAAAAATATGTAAAATACTAAGTCTTTTACACAGATTTTTTTACTTTCTTTTTTTAATTAGCCTGTCTTGCCATTGATGTAGGGTGGGTGGCAAGTAAGTTAAAGATGGAAAGCTGTAACCTTGATATTAAACAGTATAGCAAATGTATGGCTGCTCCTCCAATATCCCATGGATATGTACAGGAATACTTTTTGTGTATAATTTTATACATATTATCCCAACATTTGGTAGTTACCGTGACCAACTCAACTAATAAGGAGCAGAGCCTGATTTGTTGTTTCAAGTGTTTGTCTTCTGACAGGAGTTCAAACTCACTTCTAGTCGAAACATTCATTGTGTTTGTATCAAAGCCGCTGGTAATAGAAGACAAACAACATCTCAATTTCCATTTCTGTATCCATATAATTCCAATGTGTATGTGTGCGTCTGTATGCCAGTGGTTGTACCTCAGTTTCTGATGGATGGATGATGTGATTCAAGACGATGATGATGATCTTTAACAATGAAAGAATGCTCTGCCAAGATTGTAAACAGCATAATGGGAGTGAAAGAACATGATCTGTGATACATGGAAGGTTTAGTACACACACACACACACACACACACACACACACACACACACACACACACACACACACACACACCATGGATGGCATACACTCAATTGTGTTTGTGTGTGTGTATATGAAGATACACTACAGAGACACTATGTTCATACATGCTAATTAAGCTCTCTTGAATGTGTTATGTAGCCTATGTGCTTTTGATGTCTTCATATGTGGGAATTATGTCTATAAATGAACAGCAGCACAGTGGTGTTTTAATTACTAAGGTTGGTGCTTTGGAACCTGTGCTCTGGCTGAGAAAGTCATTATGCAAAACACACTTGTTGGTAATCAGATGCAGAAAAGCTACGTTTTTTTGTAAACATGGTGAGGGTGGACCAAATCCTGGCAAATAGCTGCTGGAAGCGAACCATTATTTGTATTAAGTCAACACAGGATGCAGACACTGTTTTTTTTCCAATTCTGCAAACATATTTTCATGAGAGGTTTGAGTCAGAATTGACTGGTACTACAAGTTAACAGTTTGAACATACAGTACTAAATGTTGGAAAAAGTGGACCTAAGAACCAAAACCCCTGAACTCCAAATGCTTGTAGTTGATGGTCAGTTTATGCAGAATGTGCAATTATGTTATAAGTCAACACTTAAACTCAAATAAAACAGCTGATACTGCTATTGTCACCTTATTTAGCATCACTGTTTGGTCTTAAAGTGAATTTGTCAGGTTGAAAGCGTAGCTGTGACTTTATCATTGTAACGTCTGTGTGAAATGGAAAGCTTTGAATGTGTTTACAAGCACCTCTCGTCTAGCAGGCTCATATTCCTCTAGTTTTCTGGAAGAAAAACAGAACTGCTTTCACTACAATGTTTTTAAATGTAGTCTGTGTTCATTGGCATTCTTTGTTTTAACTCTAAATATGTATACATTTTATCCAGCCTGACTCACTCGTGCATGGAGTTGTCTTCCTAGAACATCCTTAACAAGAACATCCTTAAATTGTGCCTCCACACATATTGAGTTATTTTATAAATAATACCAGCATAAAAAAACCTTTGCACTGACAAGCAGCTGTTTGCAATGTTCCACGCATTTCAGTTGTGTTTTTACGCTGTCTGGCGAAATAGATTCTCTGCAATCTACAGTATTTCCAGCATAGCTACAGGGGAAAAACATAACAAATATAAACAATAATCATCTGTTTAGGGAGCCAACCTTTCAAATGGAAAGAATGTCTTGTTCTTTTTTACTTAAAAACAACAATACTGTATATATTGTTGTGCTGCTGCAAGAACACCCTGCATGCTATTCACGATTTGAACAAATACACAAGACTAGAATATAGATACCCCTCCAACTCACAGTCTCTATGCAAGGAGGCAGGTTAGGCACCGCAGTGTTACATAAATCCAGATTCTTTGGGTTTAAAGAATGATGAAGCACCATGCCCTGTCTCTGGCCATTGCAGTTTATTTAATCAAGAAGCCCCTTTAAAGAGACTAGATTTTACCATAGAGAACGTGAAATGGTTTAAGATCTTCAAATATATAAACATCTATCATCACTTCCTGTCATATTCCATGGTCCGATCTGACACCGTGTCAATATGGAGACAGCTTTCTTAATTGGTCTGGGGTTGCTTGAATCACCTCATGCTCTCTTTGCTCTCTGGTCCTGGTTATGAAAGCTCCCTGCTGCCTAATGGAGACAGAATGAGTTGTCTGTGCTGTCTATCACTGCCTCCCTGCTGCCTCACCCCTCTGCCTCACCCTCCATCTCCCCCCTGATCCTTTCACAACCAGTCACAACTTCCTCGTCCATCTGCTCTTTGTGTCTCATGGCTGTGACCTTATTGCTCATCTCTGACAGAGACACAAACCCCCCCAGTGTTTTTCGCAAAATTAATTGTGGGATGTGGGAAATAGGGATTCTGGATTAATATTGCACAGCTTGTCATTGCGCTTTTTGTGACATTATTAAAAGGTCAGATTTTAAGTTTACTTCCTGGTATTGCGCCTTCTCAGGTTTTAAGTAAATGGGTGGGTTTAAGCACACTATTTAATATGTTTTCAAGTAATTAAATAGGAATGAGTTGTTCATTATGATTAAGACAGGACACATTAAACATCATAACGGATCGAGATGTTTTTGTGTGAAAGTCTTTATTTCCTTTGTTGTTCTGCATAATATTATTCTGCCAGAGGAAAAAGTTGATTGATGGCATTTATATTCATATGCATGGGGTTCACAGAGAGGTTTTTAACACCAGAAAGGGAATAAAATCAATTGCAGTATAAATCAAAGCAAGCTGTGGCTGATTATATGGTCAATGGCAATGATTTTAAATAGTTTTACATTTCATTATTACATTTGATTACTCATTGGTGTGTTTTAGGGCTGGAATATATATCCTATATCCTCTGTTCCCAACCTTTTTGGCTTGTGATCTTCATCAAAGCCTACTTGTAACCCTGTTGTCTCCAATTTCACATCGACAAGCTGAACCTAATAGTGAATTTCCTTGCTATGGCTATATTTGAATAGTTCCGAGATTTAAAGAAGCACATTCGCCCATAAACTCTTATGAATAGAGTTAAGAAGATTTGTAATAATGTTGATAAAAAATAAAATAAGTCTTTACATCTGGACCACTTTTGAAGCCACTGGTTTAGATCAAATATACAGGATTAAATCATTTCAGATGTCTCATAATAATACTATTTTTGGCCATATATAGTGACTGAAAGGATATGTTTTTAAACTGAACATCAAGATTATTACTTCAAAAATAAACACAAAGAACAATTTAATCAAATCATCATGTCGCCAATCCACTGAAAACTAATATATATTTAATTATAGCCAGCCTCTGACAAGGATATCCAGTTTTCATGTAGCGAGGTTTTGTTCAAAATGTTTTTTCTGACAAAATGACAGAAAGCTCATCCCATTATTTCTGATTTACTGTATTTAAATCCTGATTATGATGCTTGTTTTCCAGGGCAAAGGACTGCTCGCAGTGAACAGGAGGCCTAAAACGATGAAGGACAGTCGGCCAGTGCAGGACTAGCCCAAACCGAGGGATCTGCAGTGGAGGTGGAGGAGGAAGAGGAGGGGGAAGACCATAGAGAGACAAAGTAAATCACATGACCAGGCCCTGGGAAAGGCTCCAAATTAGTGATGTTCCCCTCGGGCAGGGATTACCTCCTCCCCGTCGTCTACCTCTCCATCGCTCCGGCTCTTCCTCCCTCGCTCAGCACTGCAGCCGTCCAGCTCCAAGACTCTGAGCCGTGAGAGCTCGCTGTGCTCACCCACCCACACACAAACACCAACTCACACACTCTCTCACACGCACGCGCACACACACACACACTTTTGCATCCTGCTCATGGTCGTTGGCCTGTCCTCAGCTGCTGCTCCTGCTCTAGTCCGTGACCATGAAGAGGCCCAAGCAGCAGACGGGGCCGCTGAGCTTCCTGAACTTCTTCAGCAGGAAGCCCAAATCAGAGCCGAGGCCCGAGCGGCCGCTGGAAGCCTGGCCCAGAGAGGAGGTGGCCATCACCCTGACCCCCAGCGAGCACCCCGAGCAGGTGAGACGCAGGAAGAAATCCCAAATCTGTGCTATTATTTCTCATAGTGTTGAGTTTTTATGTTTGTAGGAGTTAGATCTTGGATTATATATGTTACAATTCTAGTCCTATTTTTATAAAGTCAGTTAATAAGCCTTTTTTATAAGTAGTCACTTTTTGTAAACATGCTGACAAAAATGGGCATGATAAGACAGTAATGGTCAGGTTTTGTTTTCATTCTTTCTTACTATTGATATAATGCACATAATGGCGTACAATATTTGCTATTAATTAGTTCATTATCCCTCCATATTTAGAGTCATATGTATAGTTTCTGCCACAATGACAAGACAAATGTCTCACAAAAGCAAGAGGAACCTGAAAAGAGGCTGTAGATCATTAACCTTTGGATGTATTCGCTTCTGCTTGCTCTCATACTGTTATAGCTCAAGTCCATTAGAGTGTTTATTTAATTAATTGGTCATTTCGAGAAATTATGTTGCCAAGAAACCAAGCTCACCAAGTATCGCCTACATACACACTCAGCATACTGAGTATTAACATGAAGATGTTCCACTTGCTTTCATTTACTTCTCAAAATATGTTTTTTTAACAGCTTAAACTCCCTACAGTCTACTTTTGACCCTGCTTATCACTCTGAGGTGTTTTTAAGGTCCTATACTACATTTAGTAAATCAGCAGCTGTGTTACTGTTCACAGGACCTCACAGCAGAAGAGGCTGGAGGAGAAAGAGGAGAAGGCGGGGGTCCTCCAGCAGCGGCGCGGGCGGCAGCGGAGGCCGGTGCCGCCACAGCTGAGTGCGTGGGCGGGGTCAGCAGCGGCTCCACTGGCGTCTTGTCCCTCTCCTCCTCCAGCCAGGAGCAGCTATTGGACGAGCACCTGGAGGAATGCCCACTGTGCCTGCTCAGTCAGCCGCGCTGCCACTTCCCACGACTCACCTCCTGCTCCCACCGAACATGCTCCGACTGCCTCCGCCAGTACTTGCGCATCGAGATATCGGAGAGCCGGGTGGGCATCGCCTGCCCGCAGTGCCCCGAGACCCTGGCACCGCTGGATGTCCAGTCCATCCTGGACGACCAGGCGCTGCTGGATCGCTTTGAGGAGTACCAGTTGAGGCGTTTCCTGGCTGCTGATCCAGATACACGCTGGTGCCCTGCGCCTGACTGCAGGTGAGAAGCAGACCACCAACAAACATCATATATATATCCAGAAAAGTTTTACAGTTTGCACATTCACACTGAAAAGGTTTTGTTTCCAAGACATGATAAACTTAAAGGTCACTGTGAGAGCAGGGACCTGAGCCAAGGCTGTTTTTATAAGTGAAAAATGATGTAAGTATCCGCCCCGGGATTCAGATCCACTCCAAAGTTTGATGGGTTTTTCCTTGACCCATGTGCCACCCTCAAACCAAGTTTCATGGAAATCGGGCTTGTAGTTTTTTCTATAATCATGCTGACAAACTACAAGGAGAACGTAACAAGTTTAGACTTTCTTTAGGTAGATAGTTAACTAAGAAGATAATTTCATAAGGGAGAGGAAAAGGCTTTAAAAAGGAAAATAATTCCATGAAAATTGACAATTCAATATACTGCAGTTATCTTGAGAAAACAAAGAGAGCCCCAATTCAATGTTACCATGTGGCAGTTCTTTCAAGTCCCTGTCACCCCCCAGCAGCTTTATGTTGTAAAACAGAAGCCTTGCAACAGTTTTTCAATGATTGACTGACCGAGCTTTGAAAAGATTGACTGTAGATCTGAAATATTGTATCTAAAACCCTTTCTATAATCTATGTAAATGTGGGTCTTACACTAAAATACATTATTGGTGAAGAACCTGGTACTTTTGGGACTATTTAAATTTGTCTTGCTCCATATGGCTGAAATTAGGATTCTATCATGTCACATGAAGATTTTTAAAGCTAATGATGATTTTATAAGCTATAATTGATGTTATTTCAACGCAGAATTAATCATAGAAATCATCATGAATCATTCAAGGAGAAATCAAAGTCCAATCCAATCAAAGGGAGAGATATTCCCATCCCCAACCATATTAACATAATTGTTTCCCTTTGACAACAACTTAAAAGTGGCCCTGCAGCATATTGTCAGGTTCATATTTTTATTTTGTGTCTCTACTGTGACATATTTACATACTTTTATGTTAAAAAGGTCTTTATTCTTCTCATACTGCCTGTGCTGTAGCACCTCTTTTCACCCTCTGTCTGAAACCAGAGCCCAGTCTGCTCTGATTGGCATACTTGCCGGCTCTGTTGTGATTGGACAACCGCTAAGACATATCCCGCCCCTTAGCCTATCAAGTACAATGTGTTGGAGCGCAAGCCAATAGAAGTGCGAGTGTTACACAGTGATGTCACTCTGTTACACAAGATAACAAAGGAATATAGGTGTTTCAGGCTGGGTGTGGGAGAGAAACTCCCTCTGGAGGGACATATGGGATTTTAGCTTTTGTCTTCCATTTACATGCACTAAAACCTAGAACCCCCAGGAAAACCCCAAAAGCATAATAGGGCATCTTTTAAAGACCACCATGCAATGCGACCACATGACATGTTAACACATTTTTCTGTTTTGTTTACAACGATGCAGACACTGATCCATTTATGCATCACGTTAATGTTCACCGAGGGGTAACAGGATAGGGCTGCTGATGGGAAATCATAATGTGTGCGTGTGCGTGTGCATGTTGTGTGTGTGTTCAGTGGAAATCTGTGGTCTAACGAACGTAAGAACCAGGGTTCAGGACTCGGTGGTAGACTGGCTGTCTCCCAGGCTCACAGCCTCGTCATGATAAACGAGCGGAGCAAAAATCAATACGTCAATGAGTCTTGCGCTGTAGTGAATTAAATATAACTCAGAGAAACAAGATCGGATTTCTTAACTATCGGCAGAATTATGAGTACACGTATTAGAAAATGCTTACAAGTGGGGGTCACAAGTGTTTTGAATTTCAAATTTCCCCCACCCTTTGAAGTGGTGCCCCATTACGTAAACTGGTCACAGTTATGGTTTGTGTATTCCCGAGCTCATAACAAATACACACATTCCTCGAGGTCTTAGTGACAGAGGCTTAGTTGGAGATTATGTTGGCTTGGAGAGAGTGTGGCAAAATATGGTCCATGCGCTTGTTTATGTGTGTACATTTGTTCATGTTTTTGCTGCATATGTGAAGCTACTGAAGGTAGTTTCAAAAGAAAAGCTGCAAGGGATTTCTCAGAGCACACACAGTACAAGTCATTCTAGTTTAAGTCAATATTTGCTGGCTTGTTCTTAGTTTGGCCTACAGGCACATATTGACTTAAACTAGAATTACTTGTACTTTTGCCTGAATACAGGGCAGAAATAATGACATTAGTTTAAATATATTGGTTGTGTTTACTAACATATGAAGCACTTAAAGCCAAGAGCAAACATGAATCTGTGTCAGCTGCTGTTTTTTTAAAGGTGTCAAATGTCGAATAGTCCAATTATTGCAATTATTTAGTTTGATAAGGATATTCAATTATACCCTGAATGTTTCTTTTATGAATGAGCAGGTCCACTTTAGCTTTGTTGTTCAGCCGAAAGAGTTTTACTTGAGAATCAAGCAGTTTGATCCTAGTCTGACTCTGAAGTGGGATCCAGGCAGCTGTCGTTTATCAAACCTTTGTGTCAAACCTTAAAACCACAACAAGCTGGAGATGCCATGAGGAGTTTTTCCAGACCAGAGCAGTCTGGATTTTTCAGGCCCTCACATTTTCTTTTGAATATTAAACGTTATGGTAATGTCCCCTCTGAGGAGTGAGATTAGCTCCACTAGCGCCAAGCTTGTTCTCATCAAAATGACTTCTCGAGATCTGAGGACGCGATTGTTTCTGGTTCAGGTGAGGAACTATGGTATCCAGTCCCACAGATAGCTGTGTCTCTCATGTGAGGCACACATGTACTGTTCCGATCGAGCACATGATGAGAGACTTGCTTCAGCTTTTCATAGATATTCCAGTCAGCCAACCAAAGCTGTGATCTTCAGATGAAACTGCAGCAACTGTGAGTCTCTGCTGAGAGCAACAGGGTGGAATAGTGAGTAGGGAGGGCACCTTGATTTATTGTGCCTGATGCTGAAGTTCCCTTTAATAGGAATTCCTTACAACAAAGAATTCCCCTTTAGGGACATATTAATGCTGTCCACTTTATCATTTGTATCAGCAGTTTCTCTCTCTCCCCTCAGCTATGCAGTGATAGCTTACGGCTGTGCAGAGTGTCCCAAGCTGAGCTGTGGCCGTGAGGGTTGCGACACCGAGTTCTGCTACCACTGCCGGCAGCTGTGGCACCCCAACCAGACATGTGACCAGGCCCGGCGGCAGCGAGCACGCCACACCTCCGGCGGCAACGATTCCTCCACGCTGTACGTCTTCAATGAAGAACCTGGAGCTGGTGAGACCAACAGCTGCCGTTAACTTGTTTTCTATGTCTTTGTCCCACATTTTATGAGAGACAAGTGAGAAATACACTTCTGGTGATCCATTTTCAGATCTGATTTACGTTTTCTCTCCTGTGTTTATGAGATAAGAACAGGGGAAAACAATGGTTTTGCCGGATCTATATTTCTTAATCATCTTTGAATCGGGTAAAGTTAAAGGTTTTGTGAGGATACGTTTTTCAGGTTTTTTTTATCATTAATTCCAGGTGAGTATTAGAGTGCATGGATGCATTCAAATAATTTTTTCACAGTTAAAAATAGAGTCACTTAGGAAATGTTATTGGCAAAAAAACCACCTGTTTCATGGATTATAATAAACATAGATGAATATCTCTGCATCAGCATAGCCAAGGATGGGAAATGGATCACAATACGTTCCTTTTCTCACTTGCCAGAATTTGTTCCAGTATACTATGTTATTGTTCCTGGATGAACAAGTATTGTGTGGACACCACTGACACATTCACTCTGTTGCTGAAGATGCAGAGGAGATCAAAGCGTGCCCTCGCTGCGGTGCCTACATCATGAAGACAAACGACGGCAGCTGTAACCGTATGAACTGCACTGTGTGTGCCTGTCAGTTCTGCTGGCTGTGTATGCAGGAGATCACCGACGTGCACTACCTCAGGTACGCCTTTCACACTCCTCTCATGGAAACAAACAATGAACAATCAAATGCCCACATCTAAGTTAACAATGTCGTTTTGTGTAAATTGAGAACAGGCAGTGAATATATAATCTTATTGACAATTATAGTACTTTTTTTACCCTCAACATGATATACCAATTATTCACTCCATGATACTTTGAAATAGTGAAGAAATCGTTGTGTTTCTCACATGTCTCCACAGTGAACGAAGAATAAAAAAACAGACAATTCTTGATTAATTTAAGAGAATGTGAGGGGTTTAACAACAGCAAAACTATATCAAAACATCTGTTTACACACTTCTAGACAACCAGTGCAGTTCAATCCTATTCTAATCTATCCAATTCTCTGCTCAGTACATCCCAAACTCATGCATTTTTGCTAAAAACCTTATTTTATAAACTTCCCCAATAACAGTCTTGGGCTTGCACGTGCACACTACTATCCATGTGAGTACTGTATCACGCAAGAATGTATACGTTCCTTTTAAAACATAGATTTACTGTTTTTGTGGGATTGTAAATTAAATATCTTTCAGTTTTTCAAAACAAGACAGCAGAATTTGATCAGGACGAAGTAAGAGTTATTCTTCCTAAAAAACTAAAACGTAACTACTTGTACCTCACTCAAATGAGCGCTCATTAACACCGCTATTCTATCTGTAGGTTTTAAAAGCATTACCCAGTTGGAGATAAAGTTGGCTACTCAGCAAGGCACGTACACATGAAGTCATTGTTTAGAGAGGCTGCTTTACACTGCTCGTCTGGCCTTCTATTGATTTTTCTAGTCCTGGAGAGGAGTCACTGCTGACTTGTCATCAATACATCAGCTCTATCTGCCTCCATATTTCCATGCGGCAAAATAAGTAACTGAAGCTTCAGTAAAAGACATGCAAATCTGTCGATGAATGTGTAGAAAATCTTTGTCTGCAGGCGCGACATTGTGCTTTTTCTCCACTGTCCCTTCTCCTTTTCTCTTACCTCATTCTTGTCTGTCTATAGAAGGACAACGTTTTTAGAATCTCACTGCAAATCTGTCAGTTAAGAGCAACATAACGAAACTTTAATACCTCCCCAAAATTCCCCCCGCTCAGGCGTCCCCAGAAGGACGTTTTGCTGATAAAAAAGCATGCTTTGAAAAATAGCATAGCCCTCAGGTGCTATTTGTGTACTTCATGTTGTTCCTGCTGCTCCGACACGGTAATTGCGGCTTGATTAAGACCAAACAGCATTAGTTTGAGTTGTTCTGCTCCTTGGCAGTTTGAATTACACCACAACACTGAAAGCTATTACTACATTAAAGAAGCACGGGAAAATGTATTCTGTCTAACGTCATAGCCAGTGAAAAATGGACTCCTCATAAACAGACTTAAATAACCTGGCTTTTTCATTTATCAAACAGCAGTGTGTAAGATGAATGAGTATGTGAATGGTAGTGGCAAATGACTGTAATTCAGAGAGAGAGGACAAAGCTAGAATGAGAAATGCAGATGAGGTCATTCTGTTTGGCTAATATTGCAATGACAACACATTTTGTTGTCAGGACTCATTTATTTCACCTCTATCTTAATAGAGAATCATTCAAAATCGTTTTATTTTTGTCGGATGAGGCTGCATGATGATGATGCTTTTGTGATGTAGCAATAGAGGGGATGGTTATGAATGTGTCTGGGTGAATGAACACACACCATTTTCTTAATTGAAAGAATGAAGTTTGGATAACAAGATATATAGATTATAGACCAAGACAAAGAGTCTACACTGTTTTAGCTATGCTAGCGGGTCGGTGAAACTGTGCTTAGGGCAGGAGAAGTTAGCCTTCAGGGCTTTCTGACGAAAACATATTCTTAGCTTTAGGCAACACAACTACTTGGTTAGGTGTAGAAAAAGATCATGGTTTGGGTTAAATACACTCTTTCTGGCTAGAAAGGCCTGAAGGCTAAATGCTAACAAGCTGATATTTAGTAGGTAATATGCAGGCTCCTCATTTTTGTTAAGCCTGTTAGCATGCTAACTTTTCAAAAACAGTTGATGCTGCTGGGAATGACCATGAGTATTTTCCCTCCAGGTTCGTGAATATTTGTTCCATGTTGCACAGCAATCCATCTAATATTTGTCAAAATATTTCTCTCCAAAACAATAAATGTCAATGTCATGGTTGCACTACACATGTCAAGGAGACACTAAAGTCAGTAGTATTTATTCTCAGGGTCTGTACAACATTTCATGGCAATCCATTATATACTTTTTGTGATTTCTTTTTGCAAGGACGAAAGGGAAACAAACTTACAGACTGGAGGAAATTCCCACTCAAACAGCCATGACCTTTATGTGGCTACATCAGCTATATTCTGTGCATGATTACAGTTTGAACTCACAGCTGATCTCTCCTGTTGTGTCTCCTGTGTGTCTCAGTCCTTCTGGATGTACATTCTGGGGGAAGAAGCCATGGTCTCAAACCCGCAAGGTTTTGTGGCAGGTGGGCATGTTGCTCGGAGCACCGGTGGTCATCTCCCTTATAGCGGGCTTAGCCATCCCAGTCATCATTGTGGGCATACCAATCTACATGGGCCGCAAGGTAGAAAACTCCCAGTAAATCCTGTGTCCGGTTTGAATGCATGTGCTTACCTCTTGAACGAGTGTGTTTATGCCGCAAAAACAGCAGAAAGTCCAAAATTTAGAAACTATGACTTACTCGAATGTTAAAATGTTCATGTTATCAACAGATGCAAAATAAGCTTTCGTTAATGTCATTAGGGAAATCAGGTGGATTAGGTGGAAACTAAGGGCTCATGGGCAACTCCACTGTGCTCTTAATAGTTATGCATTAGTCTGAATTGGTGGTAGCGCCACGTTATAGCTGTTCACTCAGTTGCTCATGCTTGTTGGGATGCATGTATTAGAGCATGCGAATAAGTGACAGGAGTGAGTTGTTGCACAGAAGGAGAACAACAAGAACCAATTCAATTTCCATAATCTAATGTATGTTTTATTTATCACCATACAGGTCCACGGTCGCTGTAAGAAAAACAATATCTCAGGAAGTAAGCACTACTTGACTGTGGCAAGTGGGGTGATGATGTCCGTGTTTGTGTCGCCGGTCATAGCAGCTGTCACTGTGGGTAAGGAACAAACAACAACATGGACTCTTTCTGTCCGGCATAAATACTACAAGAACATTTGAAAGTGTAAAATGAGCTTGTTTGTGAAAAAGTAGAAAAGTGTTTTGGGCACTTTGTTTTAAAGGAAGGTGATTAAATTGCCACAATATCCTGAAATACGATCTTTTATTTCACACACCAAATTATGATAATTATAAACTTTATTTCTACCCTTCAAAACCAGATTTACAAGGTTCTCCAATACACAGAAAAAGCAATAAACAATGGATTTTAAGAGGTTGTCAAACACGGAGAGATAAAATAAAATGTAAAAGAACAACATTAAAAAAATAATAAATATATACCAGTCTGTGACCTTTGGAGAGTTGGAGCTTGATCCTCCTTTGATTCTAATTCTCTGCTAAATATATATTGCTATTTGATCGTGGTTGTTCAAAAGTTCACATCATAAATCTTAAGTTTACCGCTTTATAAATACCCACAAGCTAGGTCTCTATTAGCCACCACTTTTTAATTAGCGCACACACACACACACACACACACACACACACACACACACACACACACACGCACACACGCACACAGTGCAAAGTAGCTTTTCAATGACTCACAACACTTTCATTTGTGACAGGAATCCTCAAGGCTTTAGCAGCTGCTCAGCTTCCCTCTGCGGGGTCACGACCATCACCGGGCAGCATTAACAAGCTCTCCCATGGCACACAAACACACTATAACACATATAGACCCCCGGGTTTGCATCCACTCCTTCGTTATCATTTTCCTCTCTCCCCCGCACTACAATTATGGTTTTGTTTCTTATATTTCACCCACAGTTCCCTGCCTTCTCTGTTTGACTCACACACACACATCCTGTCTTTCTGTGAGCTGATTGGCTGGCAGGCTCTTCCTCTTGCCCTGGCTTCACCCTGTATCGAGTCAATAGCGTCCCAGTGCTCCCGCTGTGTTAATGATGTCTCTTTGTTTGGTCGGCACTCTGCTTTGTGTTTCCAAATTCCTATCTCAATCACAGGTTGCATAATCACACTGTGTAGGGAAGCTCATCAAGTTTCTGGACTGATTGCAACGGCTTTAGTGAAGGTTATGAAGGAGAGTATAGGGAGACATTTAATGTGTGGAAAGGAAGATTTTCTTGGCTACAATCGTTATTTGCGGCTTTATTCTTATTTTGACTTGAAGACAGGTGATCTACCCAGTGAACACTTCATTTGTTATTGTATGTTTTATTGACAGCAGGGGACAATGAAGCAGGAGGGGCTCCCTCTTGTGTTTATTTGAGGTGTTGCATGCTTTGAAACTTGAAATGACAACTATTAAAATACAATTTTAAATTAAAAGAAAAGTATTTCAATAACCATTTGTATGCTTTTAACAGATATTTGGCACAGACTTTAAACCACTGAATGTGAGAAATATATTATGAATTGGTTTCTCTTTTTCCCTGCAGGTGTGGGTGTGCCACTGATGCTGACGTATGTCTATGGGGTCGTCCCAATGTCGCTCTGTAGGAACGGCTGGTGTCGACCCCAGAATGAGCCCCTTGAAACACACAAAATCCAACTGGAGGACTTAGCCAGCTGTGAGTACACGGTTATCAAAAATAGTTCGACATTTTGGGAAATATGCGTATTTTCGAGAATTAAATGAATTAAATAAATTGAATTTAACAGTAAACCATGGAGCTGGATACATGAGGCAATTTGCTTAGCATAACATAGTATAAATACCAAATAAGAAACACATAAGAAAATAAATGTTTGAATATGGTTAAAAAAAATACAATGTCAGTCAATATAAATGTTGGAAGTAGCATGTAGGCATATTTTTAAACTGGTGGGTAGATCTTATAAAGGCTCTAGCTTCATACAAATGAACAACATACAAAATCAAATTAGCGATATCCAATGTTAAAGCTAATTATTTTTACCACCGTAAAGTCATCTGTTCATTGTTATTTGTGCTCTTCCCACGACCTGATCTGATTGAGTTTCAACTTCTCTTACAGATCTTCTATTCTCTCATGTAGTCAGTGACCACTGGCCGGGTCAGAAGAACCCAACGCTCAGTGACACCAGCGTCCAGGAAGTCAGAGTCAGTGTACAGGAAGTGGGCGTCCTCCCTAGTACAAGTACCACGCCCCCGGAGCTAGATAGTTATGAGGAATTGGATGAAGCCACAAAACACCACGGATACTCCCAGCAGGACAGCCAATCGGACTGCGAGGTGGTTATTGTGCCTGACAGCAAGCTCGATGACACACATGCTCCTTCTTTTAGGTAAAGGTCACCTCTTATTCTGTTGATTGTTTCTACCATAGACTGTATCTACCACCCAAGATGTTTAGACATGTTCAAGGCATGGCTTTAGGGATGCCATTTGTTTTACATTTTGATTATTGGTCTGTCCACCACTTTGCTTCGTACTGAAATGTCTCAAACATTGTTGGATATAATTATGGCCATGAACTTTGGTAAAGATATCCATGTTCCTCCATGTTATTTCTACTCAAATACTAATTTGTCCAACATTTTTGAAAAACCGATGACATTCCTATCAGCCTCAACTGTACATTGTTGCTAAAAAGCACAAGTACACCAAGGCAAATTCCTGGTATATGTTAACCTACTTGGCAATAAACCTGTTTCTGATTCTGATTCTGAAGTTAGCATGCTAAAACTTTAGATATACATTCTAAGCATCAGCATGTTGGCATTTGACTAAAGCACAGCTATGCATATATGTATATATATATATATCATGTGACTTTAGATTTGGAATCATAAAGATTTCCTCTGCATAAACGTCCTCAAGTCAGAAACATTTTGATTGCCTAGCAGTTTCATATTGATTTCTTCATGTCTCTTACTGTCACCACAGGGAAGGAACCAATTTTGAAGTGCGTGTGGAAATTGAGACCCAACCCAGAGGCGCCCGCCAGTCCAGCCTCAGTAGCATTCTGTCTAGCCGAAGCTTGTCGGTGGAGTCCCTGGGACACGCGCAGTCCCAGTCCCAAGGCTACCTGTGTGCCTCAGAACTGGAAGAAAGACGAGAGGGGGGAGGAGGAGAAAGCGAGGAGCAGGAGGGAAGAGAGAAACCAGGAGGGGAGGCAGGAGACGAAGGGACAGTTTTTCCAGTCTTTGAAATAGACGGTGTATGAGGTCGTCCAATGCAGGCATTGTACTTGGTTAAAGATAAGTCAGGTGGTATGGAAAGAAATCCATTAGCTGACGTGCCATTGGATTGACCTGAAAACCGCCAAGGCCACCTCCTGCTTCTAAGACCGGCCCCTCCCACCAGTTGCCTTCTAGCTCCAGCCTCTAAGGAAGACGCGGGTTTAGAGACAGCAAATGAGAAAGTGTGTGAGTGTGTGAATGAGACAAATAGCATGAGACTATGAAATAAAAATTGGAGGGGGGATAGACTGAAAATCAGACAGGATAGCATCCATCAATGAATCTAAAACAGAAGTGACTGAGAGCATGTTAGCTGACTAGCTCAGCCTGGATTTTTTCTATGTTGTCCTCTCTAAAGGACTACCTTACACCCCCTCTACCATAAATCTATTTCATGCGGCCCTCTCTTTGTCTGGCTGTGCTCTTACACTTCTTTAGTGACCTCACCACCCTCTTCCCTCTCACTTTACAAATAAAGAGACCCCTACAAGCATGATTTGTTTTATGGGAGATACAGAATCCGTTGTGTCAGCAAGTACATATCACATGAATCTCAAGCCAAGTTATAAGACAGGAGGGGGGATTTTTTTTCTGCCTTAAGGAATATCTCCGGTCTTTTTAGATGCAGTGCTCACACCTGAATTGGACAACCTTAAACGGATGATGCATGCTGCACTGTTCGACAACTCTTTTGTGAACCAGATGAAAAATGACATCTGAAAACTGTTGAAGCCTGTAACATTTCTCTATTGGAGTGAAGGGTGCTCCGTGACATGGAAGTATTTGAAATGACTGGATGGCTTATAAGTATGGTTAATTATAACTAATAATCTCAAATTCACAGTCTTCCATGGAAGCAGACGGGAGGCAATGTCACTTTTGCATCATTTTAGTGCAGCTTTTAGCCTTTAAGAGGCTATTTCCTTTCAAACTGGAGAGGGGGACATTGCTTTAGTTTGTAAAAATGTTCACTCTAATGCAGATACTCGCCTGCATTAGTGACAAAAACATGGCAGCAACACTGAAGTCTTTTTCTGAAGAGCCTTACATTTCAAAGTAGCTGCATGATTCTACTACTTGCTGTGTATACAGGATAGCACATGAACACACACACACACACACACACACACACACACACACACACACACACACACACACACACACACAGCAGTCAGTGTAGTTGCAGTAGTGTGCGCTGCTGAGAGCATTAAATATAAACTAAAGACCCTCTCAAATGATCACCGAGCACCAAAATGACAACAGCAGCATGCCACCTCAGGCTAAACTCTAATAACCCCTACTAGAAGATGTATGAGAAATACATGATCATACATGCTCTGCTTAGCTTCCTGAGTGTGAAATACTTGTGAGAGATGATCTCGGACATTACATGATAACCTGTGCTGGGTTGTTGAGAGAAATGAAATAAAGATTTCACCATGAAGGACAAAAACTAAATGCATGTTTTGTGTCTGTCAGAAATTAATTATTCCTTAGCGGGATTGCAAGTGGTATCGAATAGTACCCTGTATGGCATAATAGGGGGAATGTGTCATCATGTAATTATACTTTTTTTATATACGTTTTTTATATCCCTACTTTTGACATCCAACATATTTTCTTTTGACCTTATACAACCAGAATCCAAGTTTAACAATGTTCCCCCTTGTTTTATTTGAATATCTTTCTGTAGTGAAATGATCCACAAACATAAGCAAAGTTTAAGGATAGAAGAAGATATATTTATTTGGTTAATTTTTGTATTTTTTGTTTCTTCTTTACTCTACTAATTAATAATACTAATACACTTTTGGATGTCATTATCCATTATCCTCTGTATAGAAACCACTGTCTCTTAGGTCAAATGGGGCACGTTACTTTTGTTTTTATGAGGATTAATAAATGTATAGTTTATTTTGTCAAGAAAACTTACTGATAGCCCAAAAGATTACTAAACTGAACATGGGTCACTCACAACCATGTTGTAATAACTGCCTATGATCAATAGAGGGCGCCAACACACAACAAGTTAAACTTTAAGCATTGCCTCTATGAATATGAAGCCTAGTAATGTGGTTGTTTGTTGATCATTTTAACCGAAATGTTGTCAGGTATTCACACATTGCTTAGTTTTCTTTAGCACTGGACATGTCTGTGATCTGGCCTGAATAAAACAGGGAATTATAGTTTTAAAAAATGCAATAAAGAGGCTTCAGCAATGCCCATCACTACTATCCTATAACTAGAATGCTGTCATGAGATAAAACAACAAAAGCGTGTCGTTTCTAAATACAATATCGACAGTAAAGTGATGAAAAACCACTCTTTTAAGAAAAAAACTTGGCAACAGAGCTTGCACCAAAGGTCAATAAACCACAGAAGCCCTACGAGACAAAAAGTGCTATAATAAGCTCATTAACTATACACTCATTAGTGAGTAAGTCCTTCAAACTGCAATAAGACTGTGATGATTATTTAATTAAGGTCGTTCCTTCAAACTGGGCACTTTGGACTGTCGGCTCATCAAGGTTAGAGGGACACGCCCTTAACTTTGGAGACGGTGCAGTAGGTGCGTGTGCCCTCGGCTGCTTCACGGTCTCTGTGGTGGGGAGGAAATCAGAGTGATTCAGGGTGGGAACTTATATCAGTGGGCTCTCTTTTCGCCTCTTCCCTCTTTGGCGCATTCACCGTCGAGCTCAGCCTGCTGTAGTTACCTCCCTGTGGTCCAGAGACTGGGGAATCCACCTGCCGGAGAGCAGACACACCTCGGGATGGATGCCCTGAAATCAGCCGGCAGAGCGATTATCAAGAGCCCGGGAGTTCCGAGGCACACATGGGGAACTTCAAAGCACGAAAGTGAGTGAGGCAATGTGTTGTTGGATTTGGTTCAATGTGTAAAACATTTTGGCGACGTAGCAAATGCAGTAAAATGTATCAAGAGAGGAGATAAGGATACAAAAATTAGCCTCTGGTTGTTCGTAGTAAGCTGTTGTGTTTGCGTACAGGAGAGCTTTTGTTTCTCCTATTGCCAAATGTATCTGAGGTGGATGTACTGTAGTGTAAAACGCTCCCTAACAGGCTATACTGTTTTGTAGTTCAGGCTTACTTTTAATTGCTTTACTTGACTTCCTTCTGAGTGAACTTGCTAGTCCTCACGCCAACTGTCCTTCACCAAAACAAAAAGCATGATTGGCTAATTTGACGCCACACCGGAAATTAGTCGAACAAATCGAGTGGTCGATACACAAACGAAAAGTTATTTTATTAACCGTATTCATTATTTAGTTAACCTAAACATGGCAATATCTGCTGCTTTTTAAATGAGAAGATATGCAGCTTTTTGTGTGTCTTTATATACATTAATAATTTATTGTTATTATCATTGAGATTTTGACCATAGACATTAGAACACATCACATCACCTTAGAATTGTATGTGTATTTTCTCTCCTTTTTCGATATTTTACAAAAGTAACACATTTAAAAAAAATGTAAGCATAAATTGGTAATGGAAATTATATTATTAAAGATGATAATGAAAATAATATTTTTTGTAGCCTTAACTTTACTAATAGTAGTAGCCTATGCCAATTTAGAGACTAGAGACAAACTAGGGACATATTTAGACTCAAAACTGAATACCATAAGGAATTTAATCCCAACAAAGGTCTATTTTTTTAAATGATCATCTTACTTTTCTGTCTCATTAATACACAATCGTAAGGAAGTCCACGTATTATACTGTGTCACTTTGACAACAAACTGCATGTGTATTGTTATGGAATACATTCAAAACAATATCATACATACTGTTATTGAAGGAAACCTCATGTTTTTGTATTCATGTCAATTAAGAATTGGATAGATAGATAGATCAACCACATATCTTTTAGTGATACCATTTTTGAATACTGTATTACCCACGTTTTTAAATGACTCAGGAAATAGATAATGTACAAGGCTGCTCCCTATTACAGTATGAAGTAGACATGTTGTACTTCAGGTGGTAAGTGCTGAGGGAATGGTCCAGGCAACAAAGCTCAAGTTGTCACACCAGTGGTGGTGACGGGGGAATGAGCCTGCAGCTCTGTTGTCTCCTCGATGTGTGAAGTGTTGTCTTGTTTCTTCCCTGCAGCTACATGAGCTTCTCCCTGCCGTAAATGCTAGCATGCTTTTTTTTTTGTTACGTCCTGGCTTTCTGCTCAGTGAAAACTGACTGGCAGCCAATGCCATCTTTAATTAAACATGACTGATTCATTTCACATCCAGGAAGATGTGCTTAGTATCTCTAATCTCACTTCGAAATGTTCTACATAAATTATTGAATTTTGTGTATTGAGTTTAAGTCTGTGGTCTTTCAATGTTTTCTCATTGGATTAGGGTTTTAATGCATCTCTCTCTGGCTGCTGGAATAAAACTTCTTATCTTGGTTTTTGTCCAAACATTGATGAATTGGAGTTGTTATTGTTTTCCTCCACACTACCAACAGCGACATATTGTCCTTCATTACCATGGTGACTTTATAATGACACAAGCTGCCAAACAAATCATCAACATCCCGAAAGACATTGTCCGCGTCACATTGTTCGCAGGAGCATCTGCATTGTTCTCTTCTTCTCTTATTGTTGTATTCGTCAGAAAGAGATGGAAGATAAAGCTGAATGATGTTGTCAGGGCAGAAACCAGCTGTATTTCAGTGTCGGATGACAGAAGCAGTTTGTGTCTGAGAGCCACCAGAGGAACCAGGCTGGAAAAATGTGAAACAAGCAGTCAGAAAGAGTTCAGACAGGCAGGGTGACTGCTGATGTCCAGGAGCTACTTAGTAGGCAATTTGGAGAGAGGACAGCTTCTGTGTGCCAGCATGAGGCGATGCGTCAAAGCTGGCTGTCAGAATGTAAATAAGGCAACAATGCTGCTGCTTGGCACATTCACACAAATTAGGTGTTATTAAAGTTATTAAAAAAAGGGATGAATTATGTGTATCCTGTCTATGGACTGGAGGAAAGTTCACCTTAGTTAAATAGCTACAGCCAATGACAATCTGCAGTTAATATGTGGACACACTGTATTGTAACTGAGCCTTGCCAAATGGTTGAATTGGGAAATTATGTAGAGACATAATGGAAGGTCCTGCTTGATAGAAAATCATTATCACAATAAATTGTTACTATCACAAGGGCATTTTAGTTTCTGTTGATGGATCATGTGTTAATCCTTTAGCAGTAGTGCTTTGTTGTAAATGGGAATGCAGTGTGAAGGTGAGAGGAAGCATTTGATTGGATGATTTCTTGGGTATTGTATTTTTAGGGGGCCAGCACAACTGCAGCACATGGGAATAGCTTTTTTATACCGGCATGATTAATTTTGTTGCTAGCTGACCTTTCTGCTGAAGCGTTGCGGCAGAGGCTCAGGAAGAAGAGCAAGTCGTCCACCAATCAGAGGGTTCGATCCCTACTCCTCCACAAAAAACTAAACCGGACCCCAAATTGCTCCTGTAGTATAAAAGCACTTTGAGCAAGTCTGTTTAGCATTTGCCATTAACCAATCTAAGGTCAAACTTCCCCTTAACTAATGTATCTCAAAACCCATGTATACACGAACCCCATAATTGGAATCTTACCTCTCAAGTAGCACATTCAACACATCACAAGTCTGACTTATGGGCGGCTTTAGTAAGGTCAATGGCAAAAATGATATGTATCTTGTTTGCCTTATTAGAAGCAGTATAATAAATCCTTTACTTAACTATCATCTCTTATGCACAAAGCAAAAAAAAGTGGGCTGCTGAACTGGAAAACACTGAGTGAGCTAGGTGAAATAAGTCTTAAACACTTCCCTCGTGTAGCAAATGGAGCCAACCGCAGTACAAATCTGACCTGCACTATCTTCCCTGATTTTCATTTTGCATTGGCAATTAGGAAACTATGAACATCTGGCAAAATTGCTTTACACACGACAATCATACCCTGAGTTAACATGTTAGAATGTTATGCTAGGTTACTCTTTGACATCAGGAAAATGGGCAGCACGATGTGCTAACTAATAAATTACGAAATTGATGAGAAAATGTATTCAGAAATTCACAGTTAAAAGGATATACACTCATACACATCCTTATAAACAAATATATCATGCAGAAGGTGCCAGGGTTAAGTCTGAGTAAAGCCATTAGGAACTTTTACGTAATGGCCACCTCTGTCTAAAGAACAAAAATCCATTAAGACAAGTGAGGTTAGCAATGTTACGTAAATCCGTCTAAAAAGAGCTCAAATTGAAACAATGTTGAAGTATCCTGTCCTGGTTCTGAATGACTTTACTGTAACCACGGCTGAGACATAGCTAATGTGCTTTTTAAACACAGTGTTCTGCTGACAGTGTGCGAGTCTGACCCATTAGTGCCTGTGACTCCGACAACCAAAGCTGTTCTTCCGTATGAAACATGAGAAATAAGTAAAATCGCTAGTGTTTCCATATAAAGTAACACTAGCCATGTGAAGGCAGAGTAATTTCACTCTAATGCCACCGTGCAAACATAAAAATATCTATTTCAGGACATGTAAGAGACCAGTCTTCAGTTCTCTCGCCAGCAGAGACCTGACATGTACCACACTTTCCCATCGCCCCTTATGGCCGTCCCTTGTCATCTGTTGAGGTCAAAGCCACTGGCAGCACGGAAGAGGAAGCAGCATGTGCCCGGAGTACAAGCCTTCCCTTTGGATCACATCACATAGAAGCAGTGCGGACCTTTCTGTATTTCAGAAGTCGCACACACTTGCCCTTGGCTCCAAGGACGTCCGAGCTGTACAGTCGGAATCAATTTAGGGTCGTGTTGCTTCGGGACAGACTGAATCCAGTTAGGCTGAGTCCTTGGGTCTCGGATTGTTTCTTGTAATTCTGTTAGTGGTGTAAATATCAAAGCTTTCTTCTGCTGCACTGCTGCGTGATCAATATCAAAGAAAATCTCTTAGTTCTTGAATACACATTGCAAGTGCTGCTGCTGTGAGGAAAGTGTCAGATTCTGCGGTTTGTATTACTGTGCTCTGCAGTTCAGAGAAGGGCTTGATTTGAAATTAGTGGACTCAACAATCATTAAGTTGGACTGGTTGGAAACTCAGGCAGTGAACACAGCCTGCAGTACTATTTATGCTGACAGGGGCTTGACTGAATGACATGAAAGAGGCAGTGGTGTCAGTTAGTACTGACCCTCGAGGAGCAATTATCTCTCAATGGCTCATTAGGACTCAGGAAGCAATGAGGCAGAGACACACCACTGTAGAGGAGGACGAGCAGAAGCAATGGGAGGGAATTGTGGGATACAGTACGGGATCATAGAGGGAATGTCAGCAGTACTTTAGGAATGAGAAGGTCGATGCTGCGATTATCACAGTTGATGGTTATAATTGTGGACTGATGGAGCATTTGGATTTGTGTTATGATGCAGAATAAAGAGTAATGATTCTATATGACGCCATGACTACCAAATAGGGTTTTAGGGTGTACATTCGGAGAGATTTTACCATACTTACAGAAAACATATTTTCCCACCACCCGAGTGGTCTCCAGCCAAGCATATACAGTCGTTTTGTTTTCATCTGCCTGTTATCCTTTTTTCTCTGATGAGCATTTTTCTGTATTCTGCTGCCACCACAATACTTAAGAGTGGAATGTAATTATGGTTGTGTTGCTCGCTCATACAGCTGCAACTAACAACAATTGTATTATGTATTTACCAGCCAATAACTTTTTTAGTTAATTGATGGATCATTTAATTGGAATCATCTTCAAAAATAGTGAATAGATGTATTCTAATGTATTGTTTTGTATGACCAACTGCCCAAAATCACATCTTCTGTTAGCACAAACAAATCAGAAAGTCTGCGTTCACACCGGACGCGATGCGATTTTTGGGGGCGGCACGATTACATGTAAAGTCAATGCAGAGATGCGGACAGACGTGAATTCGCTCCGACGGCGCGCATGAAGCGGTGGACGCGGCGCGAATCACGCGATTGAGGCGATTGAAGGGGGCAGCGTCAAACGCGAGGGTTCAATTTTTTCAACTCGAGCGTCAAATTCACATGACCCGATCAGCCAATCAGCGTTGGGATTCCCTCTGACGTCCCTCTGACGTCCTGCTGTTGATCAGTTGTAAAGATGGAAGAGATGATCGTTGTGGCTGTGAGTGGGTTCCCGGAGATTTACGATACAATGTCGTATATCTACCGGGACCGCAACAAAAAGGAGCTGGCTTGGAGGAGAATAAGAACCCAGAAACGACGTCGTTTGTTGCTACGTTTGTAGGACTTCCACAGAAGGTACAAAGCAGCAATAGTTGTTATATCCTCCATAGTCAAGGACAGAAATAACCAAAACGATCTTGCATGGAAGTGTAAACAACCTCAACTGTCCGTCAACGGCGCGGCGCGTCAACGGTATGTCTGTTTTGAATGACGCGATAAAACAAACTGCAAGCCGCGGTGAAACTGCAAGCCGCGGTGAAACTTGAGTGATTGGAGTGATGCGAATATTCGCATTGCGTCCGGTGTGAACGCAGCATTATGCTGCGTTCACACCGGACGCGATGCGATGTTTGGGGGCGGCGCGATTACATGTAAAGTCAATGCAGAGACGCGGGCAGACGCGAATTCGCTCCGACGACGAGCATGAAGCGGTGGACGCGGCGCGAATCACGCGATTGAACGGGGCCGCGTCAAACGCGAGAGTTCAATTTTTTCAACTCGAGCGTCAAATTCACATGACGCGTTCTCGCGGAAGCCAATCAGCGGTGAGGATCTCAGCCTGCCGTCACTGACGTTCAACCAGAAAACATCAGCCGTTAGCTGTTAGCTGTTAGCACTCAGAGCTCACAGCTCCTCATATCTGTTCAGAAACTGGACAAAAGTTAAACAAGTACAAACCACAGACTGTCTGTGTCATGGCGAATACAGTCGCTGGTTTATTTATGTCTGTAGGCCGTTGTTATGAGTGTGGAATGAGCATATACAACGTTAGTTAGCCTGGTCGACCCGATCTTCATTCAGAAAACAAGCATTTTAAAAGGTTTTTTGCCTGCCGTCTTGTCTGCAGACTTATCAAAGCATTAATTCATGGTTGTTACTAACCGGTATCAGTATGTTGTTACTTCGGCATCATTTAGAAACGTGTATTACAATTTAATCACGGTAAAATATGTTCATGTTGTTGTAGTTGTAGCTCCCGAGCCAGCGCGTCTTGTTTGAATGATGCGAGTAAACACAGCTGGCAGCCGCGGTGAAACTTGAGCGTTTAGAGCGATGCGATAGGAGCGATTAGAGCGAAGCAAATATTCGCATCGCGTCCGGTGTGAACGCAGCATAAGACATTGGAAAACATTGACCTGAGATCATCTTTTGGCATGTTTCACCAATGCCTAAACTGATTTTTGATTGTCAATGGGTTAATAGTTTCACTTCTCCTTGCCTGAACCACTAAAATGTATAGTTCATAGTTGACTCTTGATGACCCTCAAACTTTGTATATGAAAAACTCAACAGTGGAACTCATTTGCATCTCTGCATCGCCTGCATCCAGTGGATAGGCCCTGGATTTATTTAACATGATGGCTAAAGGAAAGGTTGCATTTACATACAGTACATGACCTTTTTATAGAAATGCAGACACACTCAAACAGAAAAGAACACGTAATAAATGCAAAGGTTGAAGTTAATTCTACAGAGAAAATACTGTATGTATTTTCTATTTTCCTTTGGAACCATTGTCCTAAAACACCAGAATCTAAAGCATTGTACCTGTCTCTTTAATATGTATGAGTTCCAGGCATCGCTTTTGAAGTATAATCGTTTTCAAGTTTCAAGGCTTTTATTGTCATGTGTGCATAGCTACGGTGTAGATAGGTCACAGGCTCCTCCAACAGTGCAACACAATTAACAGATAAAATAGTACAAGTAAATAAAACAAAATAGAATAAAATAGTATATAATAGAAACAGAATATGATACTGTGCAGAATAGTCTATAATTGGAATATTGGTATAATGATATATGTGAGTTGCAAACAGATGAATGTTATGTTTGTTCTTTCAAAAGTGCAGGTGTTTAAAACATAGTAAACCACATTAGAGTATTGTAATGGATCAAATGAAAAGAAAAGCCACACTGTCCTTTCTTAACCATAAATTGAATATTTAAAAAAATAAGGTAACAGCTGAGAGTTTCGTTGTTTTTACAATCTGGTCCAGCATTATCAGTTAAAGAAGAAGCACCCAGGTATTGTATCATCTTGCACCACCAAGGATCTATCTGGAATACAGGACCAGTTATACCGTGTGCTTCAGTGTATCAGACGATGATTTAAGTGGGCAGATTTCCCACCTATACGCTGCATAATTCATGCTCCCACACTCATCGCTCTCACCAGTCACAGTCTGAGGATAGATTAAGTGATAACATGCTGCTAATGAGTTTTCATGGAACGTGCTTTGAAATTAGAAATCAATTAAACAGGTTTACTTTCATCTAAGATTAGCAGCTGCCAAAGTTGTGAGGCACTGCTTGCATCACATTGATAACTTAACTTATTTAAACCCATTGTGTATCCCTCAGGGTCTTTTTGAATTCACGACTCAAGAAGATTATCGTTTAATAATCAGGATTACATTTTAAACCGATTATACAAACACTTTCTCTTCAAAAAGCATCAGCCATTTCTCTTTTAGGGCATGGGGAATTGAGCAGAGTGACTCAGTGAACATGATGTTCAAATGCAGTTTTATCTAGTATGAATAATAGCTTTAGTCCTTTTTCACTGTTTCTACTTTGGTTGGAGGAGAACTACATGAGCTAAATCCCCCAACAGCGTGATTAGTTGGATTATTGTCAAAGTACAGCTACTCCAGTGACAGCTCTGCACAGACTTGGTACAGACTTCCTCCTTGACTATTTGTATCCACATTCAGTCTTTAATTTCTGTGGAAATAAAACGTTTTCAGTATTTGTTGTATCTTTGACATTAGATTAAATATGATTATGCTCTTCTCTTAGCAAATTGCATCAAGGCTCTTGGGATGGTGATGTGTGGCTTTCTGTATATCTACATCTTTGGAATGGACTGAAACAACCATTGGCTGTTTCCTTTCTTGATGACCTTTCTTCTAGGGCTGCACGATTTGGGGAAATAATCTAATTGCGATTTTTCTGACAGATATTGCGATTGCGATTTCGATTTGCGATATTTGTTTTTAAGCGACCCAACGGAAGTTTATTGTAAAATGCAGCCATATCTCCGGCTAGGAAGGTCGTATCAACGTGCTCCCGTCTCTCTAGCACCCCCGCAGCCCAAGCTACGAGTGAAAGAACTAAACTTACATGAAACTTCCGTTGGGTTGCTTTAAAGTCAAGCTTCAGTTTAAGATTCACCCTGTAATAGATGTAACACATGTGATGGAGCATTACTAACCTGACTCAGATGGTTTGTTTCACCAAACCATATAGGAAAGCTCCATTGGAAGCCATTTGGAAAAGGGCAGGCACTTTCAAAAATACTTGGCAGGTGACTGGATCAATCTGTCTATCACCTTCTATCATGGACCACTTCTGATTGGTTAACAATGGCTGGTACATGTGGAGCACAGCACTTCTGGTTGGTGTGGATGACTGTCACACAAGAAGATTTTTTTTTTTTTTTTTTTTTTTAAGTTTAAAAAAGAAAATCGCAGGCATCATTTAAAATCGCGATTTCGATTTAAAATCGATTAATCGTTCAGCCCTACTTTCTTCTCCCTTCATTGTCAAGTCAACTGTTTACTTTGTCCAATAGGTGTACTTTGTTTTTAGTGCTACTTGGCAAACAGTATCTTGCTTCACATTATAATCATCTGCATGTAAACATTGCACAGTGGACATGTTAGCATCAGTAAATGGTAGATATATGGAGGATAACTTTATCATTTTACTGCAGGGAAATCTGTCTAGGGGACAATATCTACCTGCTTTCCATCTAATGACGTTCCAGCAAAGGTTAAAGGTCGGCCACATTGACAAAAGGAAATTGAGCAGTAAAGCTACTGTGATGGTTGAGGTGCTGGAAAAGCAGTTATCTTTGTATAGTTTTGTCAGTGAGGTTTCAAAGGTTTTAGCTGAAACATGAGAACGACCACTTGGCAGGTCATTCTATGTCTTGTCAGTTAGTGGCTTATTTCAAGAGCTCTATACTAAAGCCTGTATTTTTGTGAATTCATTATTGGATCAACAAATGTCTGTTTTCCATCATTTTATGACATCAGTTCATTTTACAAAGGTGCTGCTTTGGGTTATTTAAAGGAGACACATCATTGATTTGATTTGGTACATGTAAACACTAAATGGAACTGAGCTTGGATCAGGTTGAATTAAACTCTAGAGCCTTTATTGTGGATTATTTTGATATTCAACATCTCACACTGTTGGCAAGTGCTTCGCCACACTAAATGCTCCTCCTGTCACACTTGTCTTCCTGTGTTTTTAATCCTGCAGTCCTTTTTTGAAATGTTAATAATGCCTCTTTTCTTCTTCCGTCATAGGTCTGGCTTTAATCAAAGCTTAGTGGGAGCCCTTCTGTCCTTTATTCCACAACTATCATTTCTGTATTAATGCCTTGAAATCCCACACGTGCATCACCTTAATTCTTCCTTGTGATCTTAAGGACATGACATTTTGGAATAAGGATGAATGAAGGATCTGAAAAGATGTGTTTATGCGGCTGTGACTAGTGACAGATAAAAACCTATTATTCTTTTGTGTGAAAGGTTACTGCAAAAGTAAATTAAATTACTCTTTAGGAACAACAACTGCTATATGGATTTTTTGTTTTCTTGTAGTCTGAACATTTTCCTCCAATAACTCAATTTCTCATAAATTACATTTTTCATGATGTGGATTTTTTTTCACTTTTTCCTGCCATCTTGCGCGTGTTATATTTGAAGCTACGAGTATATAATCTTCTCTGGTCCACTCCACAAATATTGATTTTAAAGCCTCGCCCTCATGTTATTATAAACTGCTCCACATCATATTCTATATTGATTTTCCTTGTGAGACCCTTGAGAGTATGTCAAGTGTATAACGTTAGCCACATATAGAAGTGTCGTTGATGCTTATATTTGGTAACTTTAATATTTATTTTATAGCCTTCTGGGTTATCTGCTTACATTTTATCACTGCTTGCCAGTTTGACATTGAGAGTAAAGGGCATCCTTTGCTCGTACAGTCTAACAGTAAATAATCCCTGTTTCCCCCTCCGTAAACCCAATCATCAAACCTCAGGTTAAGTGTCTTTTTTACAGCTAATTATTATTATTCTGTGCAGTTTCTGTGGACTGTTTTTAGCACCAACAAGGTTCCCGAGCCTGCCCTGAAGTAAAGTGAATTATGCAACACGGGGAAACCGAGAGAGCATTTCTAGAGATAGCTTCTGCAACAACACACACATAAACAGTCTCACACACACACATACACACACATACAGCTTCCTGTACAGTGAAGTCCCAAAGCCCAAGTCCTCTTTCTGTTTGATGTCCGGGGCAGCTGTCTGTGAAATGGGATATGCTGTCACTCCGGTGTAAGAATCTTTCTGAGCATGTTTTCTATTGTTATTGTGTGTGTGTGAGTGTGGGTGTGTGTGTGCATGTGCATGTAATAGAAAGAGAGATTAAGTATTGCAGATGTCTGTGTAGTTGTGTGTGTGTGTGCATGCGTGTGAACCTGCTCTCTCACTGGAGAGCTAAATCCCATCTCTGTGTGCTGTTCTTCTGAAAAATTCAAACTCCCCTCAACATTTGTGACACACCACGTCCCCGCCTGAGAACCACGGATCCCACTACTAAAAATAACTTTTGTAGTGCTATATAGAAACTCAGAATATGTGCTGTTAAAGGTGGGGTAGGTAAGTTTGAGAAACCGGCTCGAGATCGCTAGAATTTGAAAATACACAACCGGAGAAAATCTGCCACTTCCTTACAGAGCCCCTCCAACACACATCGAGACCAATGAGGGCACGAGATAAGTTTGTGCACAGATGGAAGGCTGACAGGCAGGTAGGCCATCCAGTTATTTTAGTCGGGCCGGCTAAAATAATTGGTCGTACTTTTTACAGTATTACGGCTTCCACAGATGACATTTTTTATGTATTTATTGTCAAAGCACTTAAGATATTCATTGCTATCGGGATGTTAAGAGCATTCCATGGAATATAACAAAAAGTATATCTCGAGCCGGTTTCTCAAACTTACCTACCCCTCCTTTAAGGTAAAACAAAGAGCAAAAAAGCCCAGTAGTATTAGTAAAACAACTTTTGATAGTTTCCTCTGATCACTGGATACTATATGCACATTTCAGCTGCTCTTTAGTTGTCTTGATTCACTTTAAGACAAAAATGATCATCACAAATAATTTAATCACAGCTTTTGAACATAACAATGATAGGTGCCCTTGGCTGAGTTGGAAAAGGTCATCTCATGATTTCAAGTGCAGCGTAATTTCCACTTGGCCCTGGGTATCTGGGCAGAAAAGCAGAAAGACGCACTTGTTCTTGTGTTTATTTGATTTGATTTAACATCATCAACTAAAATCTAATAGAAATAGCACAGTGCTCCTTGTAAGCAAAATGGAAGACCCACAGACATTCTTGTTAGCAACAGGATCAAGACTATGAGTTTGATGATCATTCATTTCTCAAGTTAAGTTTTGAATGTCGGATGGATTAGCAATTTTGTCATATATCATTTGCATTATCATTTTTGGATTGACAACCTGTGGTGTCATAAGCCTGCAACTAACAAATATTATCATTAGCAATTGGTGTTTAACATTCCAGGAAATCGACTTCAACGTCTAAGGTTATTTCTTAATATCTCTTGTTTTGTCATTCCAAAACCCAAAGATATTCAGTTTAATAGGAGAGTCTGTAAACTGCATTTACTGTCATGTTGCGTTCAAAATGACTTTCAATCATAAAAACAATCGATAGTTATTAATTGTCTGTCTCCTAATCAATAGATTGGTTAGCAAACCAATGCAGCTTTACGTCTTCAAGCTATCCTTCACTTCTAAAACTAAACCTATAAAACATCCTTGCATGAACAGTATGTGCAACCTTTGTACAGCTCAAGCACTCCTATTGATTGCCCCTTTGAACCCCTGATACTCCAGAGTCATGAGGCCTAAGGAGCGGGGGTCTCGGTGGTGTCAGACGAGCATCCATCACTCAGCAGGAAGGGTCTAAAGGGTTGTAAAGCATTAGAGGGGATTCCTGCGGGAAGCCCTCATCTGTTAAAGGGCCACAGATGCTCCGTCTCAAATGAGATCAGCTGCTCTCCAAGGTGACTTGTTTTGCTCTGTTGTGATCATGGATGGGAAAGCTAATGATTGCTTTAGCAAAGTGTTGTTTTCAGTCTGCGTGAGATCACAACTGGGATTCTGTTTTTTCTTTTATTCTCTCACAAGTCACAGCTTTATCCTTGAATAGCAAACAACATATTAAATATAAACCTATTGTTTCATGAGTGGATTTCTGTCGAGGGGAGCTATTTATAGTTGATGAAGATGTTGAAAAGGAAGCCAGCAGACTCCAGGGGGAAAAGATCTGTATCAGCAAAGAGAAACATGCCTGTTTGAATTGCTAATGAAAACAATCCTTCCTCGATGCTGAGCAATTACGCTTTATGAATAAATAGCCGTGAGGAAAGATTTCCTTTGGTATCTGCATCGGTTCTTTATACTTAACAATGTATTTTAGATTTCCCCTCAGTGGTTCAGCGTCTAAAATTGCAATAACGCTAAAATTATGATTTATATTGACCACTCAAACATATTAATTGATCAGTCAGCAGCATGTCTGGCATTGATAAACATTGGCTGCTGAGTCACTCAATAAAAAGGAGCCAAGGCAGTTTTAATGGACATTTACTGTGCAAGTCACCTCCATATTTAATGCCCTTTGCTCAATGAAAATGAAATAAATGTCAGACGATTGTAAACAATCTGTATTACAAACCCTCTCTCTCTACTGGAAGTGTTGTGTTTGATTAATTAGCCTAGTGAAGCAGATACATGACAACTTAAATGGCTTTACACAAGCTTTTCTGAATGAGGTCCTTATATTACAGCGGATAGGCCAGCAAGTCTTCAGACATACAGCTCGGGCTCAAGTGAGTGCTTTTCACACCCGGGTGGGTCCCATACATTTTAGAATTGATTTGGGGGAGGTAAAGGGAAGTATTAAGGCCGCTACACACCCACCTGAGACCAAAGAACGCGTACCAAAGGCGTCCCGACTTTTCCCGACTTTTACCGACTTTTACGTCAGCTACGTCGCCTGCGTTGGCTACGCCGCCCGCCTACAAACACACCGCAAATACTTCAGTCGACGAGTGGCAATAACTGTCCTTACCAGCAGGCAGCGGTAGTGTGAACAGCCAATCAGAGTGATTGCTTGTCCCGACTTTCTCTGACCTCCCGCGGCCGATTCAACATGTTGAATCGGCCGCGGGAGGAGTCGGGAGGTGTGAAAAGGTGCCGTAAAGAGACGACGGTGGGGGGGGGGGGTTTCTCTGGGACCTGAGGGGCTTCCCCCCCCGAGGGGATCCAAACCTGAAAATTATCTGCACCGCTTCTTACAGGACCCCCAGTTCCAATAGATGCAGGTCATTAGGTAAAAGAGTAAACAAAAATGCTGAATAGACGAAGTAAAAAGGCAGAAAATATGTATGTAATTTGGAAATAAATACAATTCAGAAGGTGGTGACACAATCATAGCATGGTTAAAATAAACCAATGCTCTGTTGACACGTTGTTTATCCACCCACCTTCTACCACCCCAGTTGAAATGTCAAGCAGCTTCTGCTCTCTCACAGTGTCCGACAGGGCTGAATAAGCTATCGCAGCGGTAACAGTATTGTTTGAAATGTCCTTATACATAATATTAGTGAATATGCATGACCCAAGAATATTGGTCTCCATACTGTATACATAATTCTGTTCTTAAGAACAAATAACAAGAACCTGATTGCGTAAAAAGTTACGAGTTGAACTCCTAATTTGACATTCAGCTAATACAGATAATAAAATAAAACACAAACTCTAGTTCACCTCAGTCGCCTGGGGGGGAAACCTTGTCGGTGGATTATTGTGAAGGTTATTTTCAGTTATGGTTATTATTGCAATGATCCTCTACGAATCCTACATCCTGAAAATGCAATGCTGCTTTTTTAGTTTTTTGAGAATAAATCATTGTGTGTTTATGTGAGTCATCCTGCACAGCACCGTACCGACTGACCGACCGACTGTCACTGTCTGCAGAGCAAATATCAGCACAGTTTGCACCGTGGGGTTCCAGCTATAAATAGAGTACAGGAAGTCATTCAGGAACAAAACTCAAACGTCTGTGTAATAATGCCTGCCCGCAAGATAACCCAAGTGCTAATCCCATTTCGTTCTCTGGACTGCTTCTGAGGACAAAGCATGCTTCTTAGAGTACAGAAGATAAGGCTGTGTCCCTGCTGTTTGTGAGTTGGTTTGATCGTGTCTAATTAATGATACACAGAGCCTTTGGAGGACGGTCCCTGATGATGGGGTTGAAGCATACGTTTTGCATAATAACTGCAGTCAAAGGCAATTTGCATTCAGGACATAATGGGAAAGTCTTTCATCAAGTAACTTGTGATTGTGTTTTCAGTTATAATTTTTTAACAACTTATCGCACATACTTTATCTTTCATGCCTCCAGGCACACTTCACAGTTAAATGCTGATTATCTCGATAATGTCAAAACGACACAGATTTAGTTCAGAAGTTACCATTTTAAAGTTGGTCCACAAAATATTATTCTGTGTTCACAATATTGGCAACAAAGCAACAGAACAGCCCAGTGGGCCTAGCTACATTGTCGCCCAGTTGCCATTGGAGCGTTGTTCGAACGTATGATGTCATTATGCGCATTTTGAACGGACTCATGGAAAATAAGTGTCTCTTTCTGCTTGTAGTTCAGAGGAAGCAGGAGACTGGAAAGGCTTATCAAAAACGGGATTTGTTGATGTTTCATTGCCTCGTTGGAGACTCAACTTCTCAAGGTTCAAGGTTCTTTATTGTCAAGCTAACATAGCTACAGAGTAATTATGTCGTTGAAAATCTTATGTCACAGGCTTCTCCAACAATGCAACATAATAATACAGATAGTAAAAGTAATACAAAAAGAAAAATAGTTCTAAAATAAAGTGAGTATGTGGAATAGTGCCGTACGAGTCTAAATACAAGTTATTGGAATGATATATATTAGATAGTAGATATATATTACTAAGTAGAAGATGAATGTTTTGAAATTGTTTCAGCAGTTCAATTGTTTAACAGTCTCACTGCCCGTCACACAGCAGGAGTTGTTTGTTTTTATTTCACAACATCTTATGTCATATGTTGGCTCTTTAAAGACCCAGCTTTTTTTGTTTTTTATACTTTTTTATAGATTATACAAACGATACTTGTTAAGTAATACTATACTGTATGTGCCGATATACTTTGTTACCTTTTGACAGAGACAAGCTAGCTGTTTCTAACAGTTTCCGGTCTTTGTGCTAAACTAAACTACCTCTTAAATATTTACTGTAGACATATGAAAGTGGTATCAATCTTATCATCTAACTTTTGCCAAGAAAGTAAATTCCCAAAACAATCCTTAAATGCAAACAACCCTAACCCTAATTATATCTCACCTCTTTGCATTGAAGTGTTGCTTATTTCATCTTTATAATTTGGTTAAGCAGCTACAGTTGTTTATGCAAGGTCAGGTATGATGTCTCTGTTTAAAAAAAATATTCTCTGCTCTATGAAGCTACTCCCATATTCCCAATCTTCCGTCATATTCCCAGTCCGTCCATACAGCTCCCACTTTGCAGTAGCTCTATTTGCTCAGCCATGCGTATCCTAGATAACTCACACCATCATTACGATTAACAGCAGAAAGGGTTTTTGAAATGAAAGCAATTAAGCAGCGGCGTTGGTGGAGAGGGGATTATGTTGAAAGAACCAGCACTGATTCATTCAGGGAACCTCCGAGGCAAACGGCAAACAGTTAATTCTTGAACATGAATTATTTTACATTAGTGATTTTTCCTTTGAGGGATAACGATTCAAAACTTGATGACAGACACTTAATGGCTCTGCTGTGTGAGAATATACACAATCTTCCCAAATAGACACAAACCCAATAAAGTGTCCTCATAGTCTTCATAGATTTGAATCATCCATTTTATTGGTTTTGCTTACATTTGTCTTCCCCCGGACAGTTTTCGTCAGTAGAAAATGAAAAGCATCAGAAATGAGAGTTTAATGAAATCTCTCTATAAGAGAGACAAAAGGGTGTGGTAGTTAAATCAGGATATTGTGGGAAATAAAAAGATGTCTGTAGCGGAGTTAGTGCTCATAAGCCCCAAAAAGCAATATGATTTCCATTAGTTTGATACTAGTGATTTAAAATAAGACGCCATGGAGAAAAGTAGTCCATTTTATCTTCTACTTGCATTTCTCTATTGTATCTGAGATGCTTTATATAGAATAGAATAGGGAGGGATGAAACCCTCTTTAATGGTCACACATGCAGAGCACACAGCACACACAGTGAAATTTGGCCTCTGCTTTTAACCCATCCTAGTACAAAGAGTCTAGTACTAGGAGCAGTGGGCAGCTATTGTACAGCGCCCGGGGAGCAATGGGAGTGGGGGGGAAGGGGGGTGTCCGGTGCCTTGCTCAAGGGCACCACGGCAGGGCAGGAGGTGAACTGGGACCTCTCCAAGTAGAAGTCCACACTCCATATTTAGGTCTGGTCGGGGACTTGAACCAGCGACCCTACGGCTCCCAGTCCAAGCCCCTACTGACTGAGCCACTGCCGGACCATACTTATATAGAGTAAGTTTGCATTTAAGGGACTTTTTAAAGAAAATCCCCTTATCTGTTACTTAGAAATACACACTAAACATGCCACATATAAAACTGTAAGTAAATGTATGGATTAGTAAGTTGATAATCAGGAAAGTTATTGGACCCTGCTTGTTACTAGATAAATATTTATGAATATTTACATTTGAATCAAAATGGCTGAACCATCCTCAGTTCCAACTGGTCATTTTCTGATTTTAATAGTTCATTATTGTCAGTCAAAACAAGATATAGGATATCACTTGAGGGCATTTAGGAAAAGGTTTACATGAGGTTTTGTATTTGTTCCCATTGGATATGTAATACTAAATGATGGAGGTGGGGTTTCATGTACTGCTCCAGTTCAGAGTAATTCCACTTCTTCTGAGCACTTTGTTATTTGTACACTTGCTTTGATGCCTAGCCAAGGTGTTCAGTAATGTGATGTGCAGGTACCACCTCCGTGCTGCCGTCTGTGGTTGCTTAGCAACATCGGCTGTTTGATCCCGTGACTCCATGTTTGTCATTGTTGACGTTTGAGGAGTGGCTCGTACTGTGGCTTTGATTGACAATCTAAAATATTAATACGTATCCCTGTGCTCCTTTAATAAGCTAGTCTGTTATATGTGAAGAGGGGGGAGGGGTTTCAAAATAAGTGGGTTCAATTGAGAGCCAGAGGAAGTGCAGATGAGTTGAGAAGGTAAGTGGAGGGATAGAATTAGGAAAATATTGAGAAGAGCTTGAAAGGAAGGACTAAGCTTTACTAGGTTCCCCCTCAAGGCAGTATCAGAAACCAGTTACACCCCCACCCTCCCACTCCCACTCACACACACCATCCCAGCCCACCATCTCCCCTGGATGTGCGGCCTATTTTCTCTGTCAAGGTGGTGTCCTAGATTCAAAGTTCCATCGGATGAGTAAAACAGTAAGGCAAAGAGATGATATTAGAAGGATGTGGAGGATGGGGAGGATGGGGGTGTCACTTGGGTCTAAAAAAAGAAGCTGAATGTTTCCTTTTTGATATTGGTGTTGGATTCAAACCTAGATGTTGTGTGAGGAATAAATGGCCTACTTACTGACCTGTAGGGAAATTGAAACCATAGAATGTGTTTGTTATTTAGACCTTTTTGACTCTGATGAAGGTACCTTGAGGAAACTTTGTGTGCCAGTGTGCATGCCCTTTCTTTCTATATTGTGCCCGGGTGCCCTTCTGTTTGTGTTATTAATTAACCGCCAGAGCAGAATCCCAACGCGTACGATCCTAACTCAGTTTCTCTGTGCAAATTCAATTACTGAGCGTGGATCTGGAAGACACAGCTGGTGATCACTGCATGTAGCTGAAGGCGTGCAGAGCACATGGTATCTATTATACTGCAACAGTCGGGTGAGCTACTGTGAAATGGCTACACTTGTCAGTTCCTCGTTCAACAGACTGTTGAATATATTACAGTGCTCCACATCTCCGGGCAATGGTATTTTAACTTGTAATATAACTTTTATGTGCTTACACTTGAGGCTCAGTGCAGCAAAGTGTCATAAAATTGCTCTGTGTGCCTGCATCGTAATACATTGATTCCTTTTTAGCGTGGGTCCCAACTGTGAGGCTTTGTGTGAACACAATGGAGACAGTGCTGCAGCAGCCTGGGTGTGAAGGGGTTGCCAGGCATCATTTTACAGATGCAAACGTCACCAGTGCACCAGAGCGGCATCGCCCGCCCTAATCTTGTTTTGTGCTTTTTTCTTTTTTTTTTAACAGATGACCTTGACATTCATTCTTTACTAACACACACTCACACACATGACACATCCACACAATATACAGGTTCAAATGTTCAGTGTTCCTCTATTTTCTTCAACATGTTAAAATCCAATTCGCCTCCCTCCCGCTTGTGCCTGTCACTCTTCAGTCCTGGTCCCTCTGTAGACTCATACAGGATTTATTAAAAATGTAAGCGCTCCTCTTTTAGGGGGATAATATATTGGAAACCCTGCAGCATCAACATGAAGCTCATTAATAATTCATGTGTGTAGCCTGGTGAAGTCACAACATGGACTAAAGCTTTGTAGTGCTGGGACAGAATGCAACAATGGATTCAATCCTCTGACCAGGGGTTTATGTATCACAGCTAAGAATGACCCTTACTACATTGAAGATTGATGTGGGTGTTGATCAAGGTTCAAAATAAAAACTGTTTGGTATTTACTCTTTGTTAAGCCCCAAACATCCTTGATTTGTTTTCAATAATGGGAGTAAGATATCACACAGAAGTAAATAAAATCAGGTCATGACCATTTTGTAAACTCACCAGCAGATTGTATCGGCTACACTTAGCTTCTCAAGGTACGCCAATACGATACGTTTGTTGTAAACTGCGTAACCTGCTGACTTTTTCATGTTTCCAACATCATTTTATAAATACAATTATCCTGTGTAAAAGCCAGTAATCATTTCCAGTTAAGATGAGGACTATCCAATGAGTTTGGCAGGGTAAGGCTACTTCTGGAAATGAGTAAGGTTGTGGTTGCAATTATTAAACTTCCTTCAAACAAAATAAATGTCAGGAGAAACTTCAAAGTCTGATAAACCTTAGCAACATCTTGGACACACGTTGTTCCAAACAAATATTATACGAACTCTAAGCCCTATAAAGGGAAGAAAGCTCATTCTTAACCAAGTAAGTTTGGTGCTTTTTAAACAAAGAATCTTTGTTCCCCAGACAACTTGGAGAGGTTACTCTTAAGCCATGAGAATGTTGGCATTGACTTGGTATACATGTTTCTTGTGACATCTCGTGTGTTGACCTTTGCAGATACTGTATCTGTGGTTTTATATCAGCTGTGGGCTGATGCTTTTTTTGTCACAACAATACAATGTGATTAGAGTTATGTTTGATTTGTCCTTTTGAAAAACTCAACAGTGAAATGGCTTTTCTATAAATGTGTCGCCTATCTTCTTACCTTACCTTGTTAGAGTGATCTTGAGCAGTGTTTTGTAGCTGAACCTCTGACCTCCTGTGGGGAGGGGGATGGGCAGCGATGCATTTCCCCCTCATGGATCAATAGCGCATTAAAGCACCGCTCTTTAATGGTAGTGGACCTGCCGCCTCGGAACAATGAATGGCTGTAAGTAGTAAAGACCATTTCTATTAGACCAAAGGAGACTTTTAATCATGACACACATCTCTTCCAGCACAAGCCAAACGCAACCAACAATGCTGCCCACCATTACTAAACCACCACAACCCAAGCAGCCTCCACAGAATGATTAAAGATGATTTAATAATTCATAGTTGTTGTAAGCGCTGTTAGTGGACGGTGCGCTGTGCCGTTCTCCTTCACAGCTGCATGGGGCCTGCCAGTGACAGATGGCTCAGCCCGTGTGGAGAGTTTGGTGCCAGTATAGCCCAGTGGAGTGTTAGACATTTATTTTGTGTGTCTCTGTCTCCATCATTTCAGTATGTGAGCAGAAAATGAATCTGTAAAGTTCACCTATTATGCAAAATCCACTTTTCCATGTCTTCTATACATACATACGTGTCCCCTCTGTGTAAAGGGACTCGGAAGGTTTCAGGACAAAAGATTATTTCTCTTTGAAGCCACTTTGTGATGTCACAATGTTTGTTGTGGGTTGTGTAACCATTAGTCAATAACCAACAAAGGTAACACTCGCCCACCATATCACCTTGAATGACCTCCAAGAGCACCATTGTGTTTTTTAAACCAATCATCTCGCAGAGGGGCGTGGGGAGATGTAGTTCATTAGCATTCAACGCTACAGACACAGAATCAGCACTTTTAAAACATGGCTGAAACAGAGGGCTATATGGCATGCTACAATGATCTGTTTGGTATTTAGAGCCAAACACTTGAGAGTATAGTAGGGGACCTTGAAAGAAAAAAGGACACAAACGAGAGTGAAGCATGGGTATGGTTCCCTTTATCACAACTTTGGTGTTTAAAGGCTGCTTTTATTTGTTGTGGATTCATGTCTCCCTTATCAGCCCGTTATATTTCTGAGAAAACGTGGTCTGTTTCGTAAGTTATCCCTCCCCCGGTGCTCCTCTGCAGGATTTCCAGGCTTCGTTTGGAGATATTTGAGGCTCTCTGCATGGGCACCGTCCCCCCTTTGTGTGTCCACCCGTCTGCTAAAGGGACAGCTTGCTGCTACCTGTTGGAAATCACAGCAACAGCAGGACATTGCAGTGCATTGTGTACAGTTTATCAAAGCCCTGCTGATCCTCGGTTTGTTGGGCCTGTGCGACACGGATCCACACTGTTCACTTTTATAGAAACTACAGCATCCAAGCAACAGATCTCAGTTCAATAGGATGCTTTCTAGTTGTACATTCAGAAAAAGGAAAGAAAGTGTCCATTGTGTGGATCACCTACCATAAATCAAACCATGTGTTTATTCTGTCAGTAGAGTTTAACTTCTATTGTAATGATTATCTCACAATGCACACAGACCTTTACACATTATGTTATTATATAGAGAAATAAGAAATATTGCAGGGATGTGACATTTCATGTTAGGATGATAATATCACATCATTTGTCTGACTACAGCCACATCACTGTCTGCTAACCTGCATGCTGTCTATGCTGAGTTTTTAAAAGTCTGATCAACAAACAAAGAAGACTTTAAACTAACTTTTTTAGAATTGAATATTTGTAATGTATTTAAAAGTATCTTTTATGGAGATCATGTGATTCCCCTTACAAAATAACTTATAATTTGATCCCCTTTGTGATATTTAACGAGTGGATTATGTGAAATCTTTACTATCATTCGCAAGCATCATCCTCAACCATTTTGAAAGCTGATAATAATTCTATATATATTTCTTGACACATTTCTTTCAGCTATTTCAGCGCATTTAGCTGATTTCCTATATCCTTTGTTCCTAACAGAGCTGCCAGAGAACTGGACGGACACCAAGGAGACCCTGCAGGATGGGATGGTGTTCAACGTGAAGTACCTGGGGATGACTCTGGTGGGCCAGCCCAAAGGAGAGGACATGGCCTCAGCTGCCATTCGCAGAATCGTTACCACGGTGAGCCACTGGTCCCTTTTCTTAGTGTTTCATGATGGAAGTTGTATCGGCTCTTGAATCTTGAATAGTTACTTTGATGTCATTGTAAGTGCTGGACGAAGTACAAATAATCGTTCTGATTGTGAAATTAGCAAGCCACGTTAATAATAATAATAATAATTCTGTAGGCAAGGTCAGGACCTTCAATAGCAACGTGTAATTTCAAGAGTGACATTGTGAAGAATTCAATTACAGCCATGCTTTTTATAGAATCTCTCCTGGGGATTTGGGAAATGACAGCCTACAACTGCAGTGCACATTTTCTGAACAATGTAAAGGGGAATACTTGTCATTTTAGTTCACGTTATTCTGATGATCCAGGAAGAAATGTACCGAGGATGATCATTTATGACACATTTAAACATTGTTGCACCAAATAAAGTTCCATCTTTTCTTTGTGTATATAAAGAATAGTGCATCCTACCTTGGGTACCATTACAGGCAGATTTTAAGTAGAAGATGTGCTTTATGTCAGTAATATATCCCTCACTGCTCAGCAAATATAGTCTTATGGGCAGAAAACCAATGTGGCCTTTAATGTTTGCATGTGGGAAAAAAGGTCCATTAATGGGAAAAGTTCTGTAAATTATAACTGTTTATGTAATATAATCTGTTATTCCCTTGGTGTGTAGTTATGGTTGGGTTCAGTTTTAAATCAAGGTCAATATTGTTGCATGAAAATAGCTGTTAATCCAGGAGTTGCACATGTGCAGCAGTCAAATTATTGATATGATGTGTATTATACAACACTGAGCCACACAGGGAAGGATTTTTTATTTTTTACATCAGTTTTGAAAACTGCCTTATAACTACATTCAAACCAGTGAGTTTCTAGACATACAAACAATATATTTACATATTCGAAACGCAAACATAACATTTCCTTCTTCAGTGTGTCCTTCACGCACACCTTTTCCCTGAGCGCTGCCAACAATAAGAAATGTCTAATCTGCTGAAAGGAAAGCCTGGCGCTGGCAGCCGATTCATAAACCCCCCACTTCTCAATTAGAGACTGAACCGAAACCTAATGGCAGGATTAAGATTCAATTGATTTACACCAGGAGGACAGGAAAAGCAACTGAGTTGTCTCTTGTCTGTTCCCTTGGAAACCAATCAACCTGAATGGGATTACTGAATACATTTGTGACTTTTCCCCATTTGCTACATGCTTCAGTCTGGCATGATAACACAAGACGGAGGGACCGAACGTATAGAAGAAGCTGAATTTGGCGTATCTCAAGCTGACAGATTGGTTTTTGCCTCGTGGCATGACACGAGTAACATGACAGAATATAACGTGGTTGTTAACACTTCCTACATGGATGAGCTGCCGCACTCAGCCACAGCACTTATTCCCTCTCTGATATAATGCCAGTTTTACATATTGTAAGTGCTGCGGGTTTCAGCAGAATGTGCTGTTCCTCATCATCATCTCCAGGGCATTTAGGCTCCTACAGCGTTCCTGTTGTCCTTCAGAAGTCCTGGTTATTCCTTTTAAGCAAAGATCCCGCTTCTTTTCATCATCCGCTTCTCCTCGGTGCCGGCCTTTATTTCACCTGCTGCAACAATAGAAGCGTTTTCCTGCAGGGAGAATGGAAAATAAATGATGAAATAATGTCCTTCTTTCACCCTCTGTATTCCTCCACAGTTATCTACTGATTCTTAACCTCATCGCACTTGAGTGTGAAACTAAACTGCTCTCATTTGTCAGCTAATTGCATGCAAAGGAGGTCATTGTCATAGTCAACAGGCGCTCTCTCACAGACCACCAGCTCAGCACTCTGCTCCTATTTCCTGAAACTCCAGATGGAGCAGAGCGGCAGGGGGAGTGAGCGGCTGCCAGCCTGACCTCGAGTTGCATGTAGCCCTCGTTCTGGGCTTCCCGATGCGGCTTTCCTCCCCCCCCCCCAGTTCTGTCACTTTTTATAAATTCCCCACATTTCCGGGGCAACTCGCGCAGGCTGCCTAGTTTTGCTTGGCAGCCACTGTCGCATCTCTGGGGTTTTCGGCGTTTCATCAGAAGTACGTTCATGCTATATTTATGTCAGACAGCTCCCTATTGATTTTTAATGTGAGTGTTAATGTGTTTTTTTATATTTCATATCCACAGGCCAGGGCCAGTGCCAAGAAGTTTCGGAAAGTAACTTTGACGATCTCTCCGAAAGGCATCATCATGACGGACACAGAGGCCACGGACCTCATAGAAAATGTCTCCATATACAGGTAAATCAAACGCCCCCGTCCACTTTCCGGCGAACATAATGCATTAGAGAGAAGCGGAAAATTCGTTTTTTTATGTCTTAAAGCGGCTGAGTTATTTATTGCACCTCAAACAACAAATACAGTTAAGTTTTCTATACTTCCTCTACAGAAAAAAGGACGGATAAAGAAACGATCTAATTCAGAAATCACAGTTTAAGTATAAGCCTTCTGCCTGCCACTCGTCCACCGGCAGACCGACCGAAAGCAAAGCTGTCTATGCCGTCTGACGGTCTGACACGATTTTAATATTTTTGGAGTCATTATAAAATGTCTGACCAACAGAAATATTGTTTTCTGGCATCACTTTAAAATGTTATGGGGAAAATCGGCAATTTGGTATGAGGGCGCATGCTGAAAGTAAGATGGCGCAGCGCCCCTGTTACCCGGTTTAGACAAAACCCTGATATATATATATATATATTATTATAATGGAGAGACTCTTAAAGTCCCAATAATTACAATATTTTTGAGGTTGTCATTATGTCAAGCCATGTGCTGGTCAGTGAAAAGGCTAGGGCTACTGGCTTCAAGCAAATAAATAAAAATATCATGCAAACCATTAAGAACTGCATGTAAAACTTAACATTTTCATATCTTATTACCTCCAGAGGTAAATGCCTGACTTTATAAGCGTGGCTGAGCAATATGTCATAAAACATCATCACTTAACAAGGGTTTATTATTCGTGCTGTGCCTAACAATGCTGTTAATCCTCCGAGTCGAGTCCTAAAAACAAAAATAGTGTCTTCATCTGATTCTTGAAAATACTGATATGTTCTATGTAGGTCACTTTCCTCTCTGTCCATTGCTTGCCTCCTTTGTGTAGGAATAAACCGAGCAGTTCTCTGCTCAAAGCGATTGTGAGTTTGATCAATTCAGCAGGAAACCAATAATGGGAGGCCAGGAGGGGGTCGCCGGGGGGACGTCTCATACTGTTGCTCTGTGTCAATGAAAGCTGACCTTTTTCAGCGCCACGCTAGGTTTCCCTCTACCGAATCAGTGAAAGGAGAGAGAGTGTGTGTTCGTGTGTGTGTGTGTGTGTGTGTGTGTGTGTGTGTGTGGATTGTGTCTGTTTGGCTGGCTTCCTCTCTCTGGATAGCTCCTGTAATATAGATTGGGCCTTGTGTAATTGATCCTTACCGTCTAAATATCACATGGCTGGGCTGTGATTACAGAAGAGCTCTGATAAAAGAGGCGGTGTGTGATGGAGGATATATTTGATCGGTGTGTGTGTACGTGAGTGTGTGTGTGTGCCCCTTCCTGATCCACCTTATCAGCGGTAACAGACCACAGGCCAGGGGAATGAGCCTCGTCTTTGATCTCCCTCTCTTCTCTCCCTCCTTTCCTTCCCCCCCTTGCATTTATCTAGTAAAGCAATCTTACCTTTCTGCTCGTATTAACATAAACAGAGCTCTGAACGCAGGAATACCCACGACTAATTGCCCACTTTGAAACTCGTGCCGCCAATACTCCGGAGTAATAATAGAGGATAGAAGGGGCCACATGCAGAGCTCGGGTAGACTGAGGATTGATTTATCCCCTTTTTATGAAACCCCACCCCCAATTCAACCTCTTCCCCCTCCTGTCTTATGTCTTATTTTAGTTGCACATAATCCATTTATTGGCCAAGACAGCAAGTGAAGGGAAGAGGAGACGTGTCGGCCTGTTTATGTGCATAACAAATAATGGAGTTAAATAGTGTGTGTGTGTGTGTGTGTGTGTGTGTGTGTGTGTGTGTGTGTGTGTGTGTGTGTGTGTGTGTGTGTGTGTGTGTGTGTGTGTGTGTGTGTGTGTGTGTGTGTGTGTGTGTGTGTGTGTGTGTGTGTGTGTGTGTGTGTGTGTGTGTGTGTGTGTGTGTGTGTGTGTGTGTGTGTGTGTGTGGGTGTGTGTGTGTGTGTGTGTGTGTGTGTGTGTGTGTGTGTGTGTGTGTGTGTGTGTGTGTGTGTGATGTGTGTGTGTGTGTGTGTGTGTGTGTGTGTGTGTGTGTGTGTGTGTGTGTGTGTGTGTGTGTGTGTGTGTGTGTGTGTGTGTGTGTGTGTGTGTGTGTGTGTGTGTGTGTGTGTGTGTGTGTGTGTGTGTGTGTGTGTGTGTGTTTATGCAGAGTTAATTGTGTATTTGCACTCAGTGGAAGCAGGGCTGTTTCCCTCAGGCGAAGCTTAGCGGGGGATAGAAAACAGACAAGGAGGCATCGTGCCATAACATTGGAAAAAGGATCCTCGCAGCCATGACCTCACCCACCCACACACACAATGAAATATCATCCTGTATCAGTGGCAAATAAAGTTTTTTTAGATCCCAACATTGAGTTCAGCAGCCTTCACAGCCACTGGCAGCACATTTCACACTGCATTTAATTTGTAATATCAGACATTCATATTATATTCTCACCAGTTTGATCTTCCAACATGAGGTCTGCATTGTACTGCTGCTGTAGGTCTACATTCTCGCGGGGAGGGAAAAAAACGACACTAAACATTTGGTTTGTTTTAAAAAAATAGGGGTATTAAAATATACACTATGATGATATTTTATAAATGGCCTCTGGAGCTTAGATATACACAAGAAATGTTGATATTATAATCCAACATGTGCAGGCATTTTTTTTTTTTTTTCCCAGAACAATCCAGGAAAACACTTTTTTAAGTGACAGTGTATAATGATGTTCAACATCCTATAAATGTTATGATATATAACAAAGTTAGACGCAAGAGCACGTACCAACTGGCTGAAACTGTTCTTTTTACTCAGACAACCGATCAGATTATAAATTTAATAAACAAATGCCCTGTATTTCTGAATACAAACTCATTTGTGACAGGCTTATTTGTGCAAAACTGTAGAAACCCGGTCAAATGTTTCGGTTTTGACAACTAATTTAATCATGCAGTTGTTGTTTTTTAGTCATAAATAATATTTTTGAAATATGCTCGCAGTACATCTCCCAGAGAGCATAACACTGCAAGGTGTTGAGCTCCCATCGGGACTCTGTTTCTGCTTCATATTCTGACAGGAGCTCTCAGAGAGAGACCAGCATATCAAGCAGCAAAACCCACGGGTCAGAGGAGCTGTACCTGACACTCCACCTGTTAATGAGGCACGCTGTTCTGACACATCCTCACATCTGGGAGATATGTCTGTCGGATCCCCCAATCCAAGTTTCCTCTAACATCTTACGGTTTCTTTTTCCCATTTTCGGTTTGTTTGAATCAGATTTTTTCAGCATTTGGAAAGATGTGCCTGCTTTCCTGCAGCAAAAGCAAAATGCTGTTTTCCATGAATGCACTTATGTCGGGTATAAAGTTGAACAAAAGTAGCTCATTGTTGTGTTTACCGGCATACCTGCTTCATTCAGTGTATATAGAGAATTTGAGGCTTTGATGTGTCGAGTTATATTCACGCTTTGTACTGTAAATATTTAAATATTTCGACTGATATTCCCTCGCAAGCACCGGTGCTCCACACAGTGAGGAGATCAAAGGCATGCGGTCCACAGAGGCCCTTTGGAGATATGATGCTCACTGACAGCTCAGCTTCTGTTGTTCTAGCTTTAGTGAAAAACTGTCAATTATTTTTTTTTCAAGCTGAAGGCTTATTCTATGAATGTGATCCATTGTGTGGCAGTAATACATATTTTCTTTTTGCCTCTTTTAATGTCTTAATAATGATTAAGAGACCTCCCACTCCATAGAAGTGCACTGTACTGTAAATGGAGGAAGCTTGTGTGTCTTTGCCAACAAGATGAAATCTTAAATGTGTATTCACTCCAATGACAAATAACATTATTCACACATGGATGCTATGTTATAATGACGATTCTTGTTTGTGTATTACCCATATTATATGATAATTCATAGTTGTGAAATTCTTGCTGTTGATAATAGATTCTTGCTGATAGTTATTTATCAGCCACTGTATATGCGTTGACCTATTTGCTAATTTTGTTTGTTTACCGCTGAAATCTCGTCTTGAAAACATGTTGTTGACAATGGACAACATTTCTTGTTGAAATGCGTTCATAGAAGTCTCTTCCGAAGCTTCTCTGTATCTCTATAGATAATAGATACTGCCATATACGATAAGACAGAGGAGCGATGAGTTCAGGGCCCGGCTGTGTTTGCAGACTTTTTGTATCGTCAGGGTACAGTCCTGCTCTGACTGTCAACCTGTTTTAAGAATCTTTGGGGTGCCTTTTTTTCATTAGAACATGTTTGGGGTAGGGACTGTTTTAAGAAGAGGTGTGATACATTACAACAACAATTCAAATCAGTGGCAAAATGAAAGGCCTTTTCACAATATTTGCCACGGCCAGGGTGGTTATTTTCTTTGTCTTGGTTTGATGGTTAATTGACCGTTATTGAAGTCATAAAAAGAGAGAAATATTCTTGAACTTGGTGAAGGGTTAAAGCATGGGCAAAGGGAATGACCCATTATATTAAGGAGCAGATCAGAAACATGGAGCGGATGTACACTTTATGTTTCAGTAATGGAAATGGCTTTGGAGTGCCCTTTTTAGTTTCTTCTATTTTATATAGGGAGGCGTGTGGCGCAGTGGGTTAATGCGCTGATCTTCGAATCAGAGGATAGCTCGATAGAAGTTCGAGTCCCACTGCAGTCAGCATGTCGTTGTGTCCCTGGGAAAGACACTTCACCCCAAATTGCTCCTGTGGGGATTGCCCACAGTATTGAGTATGTGCTGTAAGTCGCTTTGGATAAAAGCGTCTAACAAGTGACATGTAATGTAATGTAATATAGTGTTCTAAAACCATTAAACATTCATTCGGTGTATTGACAAGAACACTGCTTTACCATTACTACACTAATTTAAGGACTATTGATAGTACTGTAATACTACAGGATGCATTATTCTGTTGTATATAATGTATTACTTTATAATCAATAATTTATACAGTTATTAATATAATTAAAATACCAACACTATGAAAAGAGAGCACACAGGGGAGGATGCATCTCTGTCAAGGCTATCACAATTAAAGCCCACACTAATAAGTTCAGGTTGATCAACATATTCTAGGAATAAAGTAGATATTATCTTATTAAGAAGGTTAACCAAGGTTATATTGAACACTTTGGTTACATCACACTTGTTTTCCAAACTAAAATAGGGCAACCCTTTCAACTTTTTCTCTACTCATTTTCCTGCAATTAAGGCCCAAATATAAGTTAAAGCACGGAGGGGGGAGGAGGGGGAGGAGGAGGAGGAGGAGGAGGGGGGGGGGGGGGGGGGGGGGAGATACAGAGCCGGGTGTCATGGGCATTGCAATGTGGGTCATGCATCAGTGGTGCAAGCCAGCAAACAATCTGAGCAGGGAGATCCGAGCGCTGGTGATTTCATGCTTGTTGTTTGATGGAATAAATTACTTTATTTTTAGTGCCCCCGTTGAAGTGGTGCGGCAAACGAGTGTCTGCCAGCTGCAAATCCCCTTTGTTTACGCTTTACAAGTAACTGTAATGATGGCGAATTACATAGAGATCCACACACCACTGAATCCATGTGGTGTAATCCCTCACTAATGATGATGACATGCCGTCTAATTGAGATGGGATGATTTGATCTGGGCTATTCAGAGATGAATAACGTACATAAGTAGAATTCTATACCTGGCTAATGAGAGTGAAAGGACCAAGTCTGGCCCTTGTGCTGCTTATGTTTCAAATATTTGTATTGAGCAGAAGCATACAAGTGTAAGCAATAGTACTGACTTCTTTGGGGTGGAAATCATGCTTCTCTTTTTCAACATAGAAGACAAACAGAACAGCCAACAAGAAATAATACAGAAAAAACATAGCATGACAGGAATACCATACTCAATGATAGACATAGTGGGAGAGAACATACAAAATAGTATGTATAATTTAAAATAAATAAATCAACTTAAAGGGTGCAAATGAGCCCAGACTGCCCTTGTGCTGCTTATAATAGAAGATGTGTGTTTAATTATAATGGCCAAGGTTGCTACGGCTCATTTACACCCCTGATTGAAAGCATCACATGACACACTCTGCTGGTTCAGGTAACAACACCAGGAAGTCACACGCGGTGACTCAAAGTCGATTGCACTTCTAGTAGCCTGCAAAAAAAAACAACTGAGGAAACATATCCATCGGTGTTGTGCCCGTCGCTTCAGTAAACCGAGGTGTGGGTGGGGGAGCGAAATGGCTTGCTGGGCTCTGTCTAGATTGGTTTTAGATAACTATTGAAAAATAACTGGCCATGGCTGTCACAGGATTTGCAGGCAATTGGATTTCTTCAAAAACAGATATTAGATCCAGAAGAGATTCAGTGTGACTGTGAGGGAATGAGATTTCAAAGCGCAATATAGCCGCAGTGGAGATCAATTCGCATTTCAAGACTTGGGATTTATTACAGACAAAAAAAGCTCTTATATTTCATCAGAAGTTGCAATATATTGTATTCCTGCATCTGATGTCATGCGGTTTCACGTGCCTTTGTGTTATCAGGGATACTTTGCGGTTTGATTTGAGAGATTTCCATGTCTGGATTGGTATGGAAAATATTTCAAGACTGTCCTTAGATTTATTTATTTCTTTCAACTTATATATATCAATATTCCAATTGCTTGTATATAGACTATTCTCCACTATTTCTATTCTATTCTATTTTATTTTATTTACTTGCACTATTTTATCAGTTGTATTGTGTTGCACTGTGGGAGGAGCCCGTGACCTAAGATTTTCATTGACTACACTGTAGCTATGTACGAATGACAATAAAAGCCTTGAATCTTGAATTTTTAAATACTGCATTTCTGTTAATAAAAGTATCATGCTGGCAGAGTGCTTATGGTATTTAGAGCAGTCCTAAAATCAAATATGATCTGAGAATCCACTTCAAAATCTGAAAAACTATGAAAAGTATGAAATGGAAACCCTGTAGAGTGGCTGATGTTCTTTTATTCATGTTTTGTATGCAGCATTTATTATAAAAAGAGACCATGAGTCAGAGTCAATTTTCCGTCTGAGTCTTTCATGGAAAACCTTAAATGTACAAAGCAAAAAATGTCAGTCGATTTTTGCATAATAACACGCATTATCCGGACATATAAAGTACTGAAAAGCCCAGTCACACCTTCAAGCCTCTCTCATGGTGGCACTGCTGCTCATTTGTCTCCCGCTCCTCTGTTCCCAGCTGTGGGACTCCATCAGCATAATATTCAAAAGCAGCGTATCTCATCCTGCAATCGGTTTGCTTATGCATATGGAAAAGGTTGAGAGCAAAAAGCAAAGTTATGGCCTGGACCGACATGTATGCAGTGCAGTTTACTTTGATGTACGAGGAGGGATTAAGAGTGCGAGCTAGCAGATGATACACTGGTGTCCTTTGTTCTGCCTGTGTGTCCTGTGATTAAAAAGGATCTTATTCTTTCATTCATGTTATAAATTGGTTGCCGTTGGATGCATTTGCTCATCTATCATCACGGATGCACTTATTTCAAGCGGGTTAATTGTGTTAGTACATTTGAATAATGTTGTTTGTCTCTCTTTTTCTTGCAGAATCTCGTACTGCACAGCAGATAAAACTCAGGATAAAGTCTTCGCATATGTCTCTCAGAGTCAGTTCAACGAGACCCTGGAGTGCCATGCGTTTCTCTGCCAAAAGAAGAAGATAGTAAGTGTGCCACAGTTGTGAATTTGTTATAAATACCTGTTTGTGTAAAGCTATGTTTAGCTTGATGTACAGAAAACTCTTGGGCTTAAGCAGGTCTTAAAATCTGATTATTTAGGAAATTACTTTATACAAGGTTCATTGGGATTTGGGCAGCAGAGCATAAATGTAGCTAGTGTGTGGCTCCCTCTAGTGGCAGCACAGCTCCAAAGCCTCCTCTTTATACTGTTGGTCACACATATTTTGAGAAATTGATAAGATTAGAAATAGTATTGTCGTAGTAATAGTTTAGCTTATTATAACAAATGGTTACTTCTTACTCAAATACATCTATATATCACAGTAGATGGTTAAAATATCAGAGTAAAGATTAACCCTTAATAAATGTCCTAGTAGTTGTGGTATGTGGTCATTCAGAATAATGCGTTAATATGTGTTTAACAAAGATTATATTAGATGTAATACTAATATGCTAGTATTTAGCAACTTACATGGTTAATATTTGTACCGTTTTATTACAAAGCATTTTATTGAGTCATAACTAATTATTACATTTTATATTTCGCTATTTTTGTCTCATTACTTCGTTTTTTTCCCCATCTCTTGTCTCCAGGCTCAGGCTGTGACATTAACTGTAGCGCAGGCTTTTAAAGTAGCGCTTGATCTTTGGGAGATTGCTCAGGAAGGTGAGTTCACTGAACAGGAAGTAGTTACATTTTTACTTTATGTTTTAAAAAAAAATCATTCAATCAATCAAATGTTATTTATATAGCCCTGTGTCACAAAGTACACATTTGTCTCAGGGGGCTTTACAATGTGTACAGCATACGACACCCTCTATCAGACCTTTGCTAAAATATGAGTTGAGATAATCTTTACTCATACGACGCACTATATGTACTCCCTGTATTTAAATTAAGAATAATTGCTGACAACCAAAAGTTAAAATATTATCACATTTCATTTCTATCACATAGCTGGATCATCTTATTTTCTTCAGGTCAAGTTTTGAGAAGTGTTTTCTGTCTGCAGACAAAAGCAAGAAAGCCAGGACTTGCTGTTCTTGTGCAGCCAGCAAAGGGCAGACGGAGACAGCAGGCCCTCAGTGTGTTCCAGCTGGTACGTTCTCTTCATGTTTTCATTTCCCACAGGGCTTCTCTCTGTACATTATTTTAACTGCAATAATGAAAAGGTTTCCTGAAGGTTAGGATTTAATTTCAGTGACTTTCTATAAAGCATGGTTTCGTATTTGGGGAATAATCAACACACTATTTAATAGAGGGATTTGAGGGGAAAGTTTGGAAAAATACTGATTTGTTTTCTTTCAGAGTTTTAGATGAGAAAACACATGTTGGTTTAGGACATCTAAAGCTAGAGCCAGTATGCAATTACCTTAGCTTAGCATAGAGATTGGAATCAGGGGGCATCACTCTGTCTGAATGTAAAGAAAGTCTACCAGCAGTTTATCGTTATGTGCCAGGAAGTTAGTGTGCCTCTCATAAAATATTTGCACATAATTCCACTTGTGAACACAATGTGTTGTTTTTACTACAAACAATGCATGTAGCAATAAGGACATTAACAAATTGCTGGAAGGTAAAAATACATTCCAGAGGCAAATGTGTAAGTGGCACTCTTCCTCCCATTTCCCAAGTTTTTCTTTAACAACAAGTCATACTCTCGTCATAGACATCCGTCCTCTGGAAAGCTAGCATATATTGTTACCAGTGAGAAAGGGGCAAGTCGAAGTGATAATGCTAACAGAGACTCCACAAGGTCAGCTCTACAGTAAGTGAGAAATAACCGGTGTGTGTTTCAAACCATTAACGTTGGCATACAAAATATGCTGTTGCACAGATAAACTCATTACACATAACATTAGCATGTACTGTATGAAAATACTGCTGTTTCCCCAAAATATGGCTTCCAGTCTCTATCTGTCAGATGTGTTGGTGAAAAGCCCAACAATAGATGAATGCAGTTTATACAGGCAAAGCTTCACTCACAAATAACACCTGGCTCTTACCAGATTTCAAGAGCCGACAGCTTATTATCCACACTGGGCTTACTGGGAGTTATGCATATTGTGGTCATGGAACAGCAGTTTGAAGCAGAAAAACAACTCCACATATTGATCTCGTCAGGCTTTCATTCAGGTTGGTTTTTCTACAGCTTTCTGCCTCCAATTGCTTTCCCATCATTTTTGAGTGTTGCTCATTTGATTATAATATTGCATTTTATACTGACAGTCTTATTATTGGTTACATTTACTGCAGACTTTAGAATTACAATCGGTAAGGCCAGGATGAATTGAGGTGTTGTAATTCCAGGAGATAAAGAAAAGGCAAGATGATTATCATCGACTTTTCCAATAAAAATAAACCGTAATATATTGTCACTGAAATGAGAAGGCAATGAAATGCAGAGTGAGAAAAGACCACATTTCTCGAGACTTAAGGATTTTATAATCCTCGTAAACCCAACAGTATCTAGCAAACATGAATAAGTAAACGCTACTGTAGTCTGTTGCATAGTGACTTTAAAATGACCTTGTGTGCAAACCACGACGAGTCATTTTGTAACACACATTTAACTCCCGTCAATCAACCACATACACTTGGGATCATTCACCTAATTATCTGCCACTCACTACTCAGTCAGAGTAAACCTTAAGTACTTCCCTATGGCCGTGACATTTATAAGCCACATGTCTCCCACTCCTGAGAGGGTCAAAGTGTCTGCAAATGAGACCTAATCATCCATTCAGTTTGTGGTTAGTTAAAGGCTGTCAGTCCAGCTTCTTTTAATTCAAAGTAGCTCCACTTCCAGTAGCCCGAGGACACAGAGAGAAAATGTGATGTGAAGCCTTAAGGATCACGGGAGTAGGTCGAGACAGAAAGAAGTATGAACGTTTTTCAGACTGTTTAATATTCTGCCTGTTGCAGAGGAAGCTGTGAGCACCACAGGCTGGATCTGATGTTTTACTGCAGAGACAGAACAAGTTGACAAGTGTCTTCTTCTCTCTCTGCTGTATGTGTCCCGTCCCTTTCCCCTCTGATCTGTCCCCCTCTGTCTCACCCCTCGTCCTCACCTGTCCCCCTGACCCTCGGATCCAGAGCAACACAAGCCGCTTGTGATGGAGGAGAAGCTCCGGAGGCCCTTCTTCTCCGCGTCACTCAGCTCGCCCTCGCCTCGCAGTAACCCCACTCGAAGACGACCAATCAAACACGACTCTTGGGTAGGTCGCGCCAAAACTGCTGATTGTGCCGAAAGCAGAGATTACATCCGTTTTTATGGTTAGGTTAGATGTTATCCAACTTCTTGTTACCTGAGGCCTGTACTACAAAGCCAGATTTTCGCTTAGCCGGCTGACTTCAGGGAAAACTCGGGCTTTCCGGTCCTACGACGCTGGTTCTCTTTTTAGCGGGCTAGATCTCCATGGTAACTTATGCTGAGCGGCTAACCTCCTCGGGAGGAGGTTAGGTTGCAGGCTAAGAGATCAACTCAGTGAAAGCACCGCCTGCTGACCAATCAGAGCTCCGTGTGCAGAGTTTAAAGCGATCAATTCATATTACAGGATAGAGGAAATACAGAAAAACTGCCGTTGCAGGAAAGACGGCCGGCAAAAATCAACTGACTGTGTGAACGTGAAAATTAATAGAATATCCCCTCCCATCTTCAGAGCAATCTGACTATTATAACATTAGCGTTAAGAAAGCTTACTTAAATATCTGCCACAACATAAGTAACCGGATCAGAGTAACATTAAGTACAGTCCACGGCACTGTGAGTGCAGACGTCGATGTGTCCCATTATCATTCATATCATATCACATCATAATGTATCATATATTTCCTTATTTGAGTCAGCTTCTTGAGCCGTATCTGGCCGTGCAACACTCACAGTGTCACATACTGTATGCAGAAGTATTATTTTAAGCAACACATTAAGTTGACGAAACACTCGAGTCAAATGTAATTAAAGTCAGATCCACTCGTGTCTTGGACGGGGCAGTGATTTCATAAACCTGTTAATGTACGCATTCAAACACTTTTTCTTTTACCAGCTGTATTCACCTTGCAGGTGCAGCTATGTGGCTTTTATCCTGGATAAAGTGTTTAAGTCATGGATGTTTAAAGTTTAACTTCTTCATATTTGACTAATATTAAAGTTCACTTTTCATTCAGGAAGTATGACGCTGCGCTGTCAGTACGCTTGTCCGTGTTTGAGATTGGTCAAATGCTCCAAATACCACCCCTTTCATGTGAACGCGCACCTAACTAGATAGGACACGGCTGGCTTGAGCGATCCACTTGATATCCAGTGTCGTAGTACAGCTTAACGAGAGCGCGTATGTTTTGGATTGGGCCAACCGGCTAACTCAAACATATCCAGGTTAGGAAAATCCGGCTTCGTAGTACAGGCCTCTGATAACAAGTCCAAGACAACAACTCAAGATGTTTAACCAACACTAGTACTGGCATTTTCCTAAGTTTTAAACCTATATACCTCACTGCATAAAACTAATTTAGTATGGTTTTTAATTTGATAGCTTCCATGATAAAACTTACCTTGATTTTGGGGCAGTTTCCTTGCTTCTGAATTCCCTTTTCGGAGACATCTAAGCAAAAAACAACAAAAAAGATCAACATAGTTAATTATGACGGATGACTCGATCAGAATAAAGATGGTTCTGCCCATGCAGTTTGGAAATACAGTCTGTTTGCAAAAATGCTATACATTAGGCCAGTACAGTGGTATACTTCACCTTAGCATTATACTGTATCAATGCCATGTTGTGTAGATGAATTATTCCAACTCATTTAAAAATGGTGATACATGTGATGGACTGACATTGATACAATGAACTTGTCTAAGGGTGCTTAGCTGTGGACTATGAACTCATTCTTCCACAACGTTTCTTATCCTTAAAAATGGGACTGTTTTAAGTAGATAAGTTGGCAACAATCAGAGCGTAAAGGTAATGTGTAAATAATTTGAAATCTTCATGCTACAGAAGCTGCCAGTTTCCTGGTGTTTACATTTTCTGAACACTAGGTGGCAGCATATTCATGATAATGTCTCTGCAGGCTGATCTCATTCAGTATAACATATCTGCCTCACCCAACTTTATTTTAATACTCTCCTCTCTAATGTTATGCTATTTTATAATTCCTTCATGTTTGCATTGCTTCTGGTTATAATGAATATCATTTCAAGTCTTAATTCGACAAAATTATATTTATTTTATCATAAGAAAATCGCTTTTAAATTGGTTGGATCAATTGCTTACAGAGAACAACAAATCGATCCCTTCCAAATGTTTCCAGCCTTTCCCCGTATGTAAGTCATGCAATAGTGCCATACAGTCACGGTGATTGTAACATAAGTAAACATGAAACATCTGAAATATGCAATATTTAATTATTTAGCTCTTAATTAGTGTGTGTCTCACTCAGAGGAAATGAGTTGTGACAGCATCTGACTCAGCAGGATTGTAATTTGAAGTAATTGATGTGTTTATTGATTGTTATTGTTCATGTCCCAACAGGATGTTGACGATGGACTCGATGATCCGTTTTCAAGGTAACCTTATTCATAATACTTAGTCAACAGAGCACTGAGGGATATATTATTTTATTTAGGAAAGGAGACGGGATTGTTCTCGAGCACCAAACACTCCCCATAAAACCAAATGTATGAAACCATTGTTATGTTGATTTAAGTTCCGAACATCACCTCTTTATACTGTGGAGCTATTTTAGAGGATGACGGTTGCATTGAAGGTGACTGTCAGCCGTCAATCACCTTTCGGACTCTTTTGAATAAGAAAACCTTCAAGCGACACGTTGACTGACACGTATTTATTTTATTTTAAAACACTGAAAGTCAACACACATGCAACAGTCTCATTTTCACCAGTAACTTCTTACAAAAAGAGGCATTACATCTACTGTATGTCAATAAGCAGCTGTACGTAGAATAGTATGATGAGCATTTTAACTTTGTTTGGTGTTCGATACATATTTTACGAGATTGACTAGTGAGGTGTTGAACAGGATGTCAGTTTTCAGGCATTTGGTAAGATTGTATACAATTATTCTATATAAATGATTTGCTGTTAGCAACAAATACTCAACACCTACAGTATAGTGTTGTAACGCTTTTGTGTCTTATTGAATCAGAGCTGAATAAAAGCAATGCAGTTTCAGAGCTAAGCAGCTGTCAGCTCTAAGTGAATCGAAATAAATGATCATTTCAAGTAGTTGGAGATAACTTGATCCACTACCTTGAAGTGTTATGTTGAAGCATCTCAATAAAACAGCCTCACTCCTGCAACTCTGAAAATCATTACAAGCATTACATGAGGGCAGTTAATTAGTTTGATTAGCTTTGATACCGTATTATAGATAACTGCACAACACTGCCTGTGAATAGACTATTGGTGGCTCTGTCACACACTACAGTGATTGAGTGTGTAACTAGGCAGCAGTCTGCACTCCTGTGAGATCTCTGCAGCTCTTGAAGCCTCGCAGACAACAGAAGTGACTTTCCTTTCCTCTCCTGCCAACGTGATTGTCACCTCTCCCGACAAAGCTGTCAGGAGCACGGAGACTGAAGCCAGGAAGGGCGCTCCACAGTGCATCAGCATTTCATCTCTGAACAAAGATTACAATGCCACACCTTTTTTTTGTACTTTCTTTGAGAGTGTGGCGGTCTGTGAAATTGCAGTGAGACGCCTGCAGAGAGACTAAAATGTGAAATTTGAGTCTCGGTGGGTGTAGCCCAGAAAACACTGTAAACATGATATGATTTAACACTTATAACATCATGCATGTAGTCCCTGTGACATATTCTGCCTCAAAAACAGTTTGAAATCAGCCAAACGGGAAAGTGGTATCTGAGCCCTCGGCATAGATTTTCACATCCTGATATAACCAGCTGATCTGTGTGTATGTGTCCTGCAGTACTGTATTATCACTACATAAAAAAAAGAGCAGCAAAGGGATGGTGCCTCACACTTTAAAGGGATTGCAACTCATTAAATTGTGTTGCCTGCGGCTAAAAGATGTGCTTGCTGTGTTAAAGCATGCAACACTTGAAGCCAAATGGGTAAATATTATATACAGAAGTGAATGTAGAAGCTGTCTGCGTGTGGAAGGAGATCAAAAGAGGAAGGCAGGTCATCCCCGAGGCTTTTCTCAGCAGAGAGGAGGAAATACTGACCTCGAGTGTGGGTGTCAAATTTGGGGAGGTGGAACACTTAGATCTTAATCTGACATCCTAGAGGAAGGTTTTTTTTTGGGCAGTGTTAGAGCAGACCTCCTCTGCAGAGGTCAGCGAGGAGGTCAGGCTCTGCTGTGGCGGGGCACAAAAGCAGGATAAGATCTGACCTGAGAGCTGGAGGACTGTGGGTCACGTGGAGCTGTCAGGGCTGTCGCACATCCTCAGTGTTGCTGTGATGTGACTTTAGGAGTGTTTGTAGATCGGCAGAGAAGGGTTGTCAGTACCCTGTCTCGAGGAACCTTAAGGAGCCTTGACAGATGTGCATCCTGCCCTGTGTGCTCTCTCTGCATTTCATATTGTTTGTTAACTTTCAGGGATCACTTTTTTTATGTACCGTCATGGTTTCAATGCACCTCATTTTATGTGCATTATCAACGTGTGTGGCAAAAATCCCAAAAGAGATTTTACGCTTGGCTCAGGTGGAGAAGTTGGCGATTTGATAACAGCAAATTGTGCAAAGGAAATAGATTAGGAAACAGATTTAACAAACCATTGATCATGCTTTTTGACGAGATGAACAAATAATGGCCTCATCTCTCCACAAACATCTACTGCCTCACATTAATACAGAGACAAACCATTTCAGTGTTTGACGGTTGACTTTTCTACAGTACATCTGCATCTACAACTGATTGGTTCCCAACTGTTCTGACATGTTAAGAGCTTTGCGTAGCTTATAACATTAAACAATCCCAATATGAGTTGACACACATTGGATAATATACAAATACTTTTTTTGTTATCCTTAAGGTTTGGCGTGTTGGCTATCTCTCCTGTGTATAAAACCACCATCACATGACATATTGAGCCAATTTCTTACTTACATCTGAATCTGTGAATACAAAAATGGCATTAAGGGTTAATTGGTTGATCTGTGGTTTCCATTCCACTTAAATGTCTTTCTTCCAAGTAGCAGCACAGAGTCAAAGGGTCGCATGCAGTCTTCTACTGATGCAGCCCTACCAACCTCAGAAGAAGCATTTGAATGATTAGCTCCAGAACAGGTCAGGGTTTAGGCCTCTGGTCAAAGAAATCCAATTGTTAGAATAGTATATAGTTATTCAAGTGAAGCCTCATTGCTTATAACCAGAGCAATGTGTCTTGACACCAGCTTCAGTTCAAATGGGTTTATTAAATGGTTTCATTTGTGTTTGAGATTTTTTTAATTAATAGTGACCTTGGAGTTAAATGAGTATTATGCAGCTGTTGGCTTGGTACTGATGTAGCTAAATATTTTGACCTCATCAAAATGAGGTTCTTTTTTATTGCTGTTTTGTGTGTCTTTAAAATGATGTATGGTATCGCCTTTGCATCACATGGCGTGCACGTTAACATGAGGTAATCTCGTTGTCCTTTCTGTGAACTGTATCTAGTTCAAACTGCATTTGAAGTTTCTACATATATTCATCTTTGCTATTGAGTCACATAGTCATGATTTTCTTTTTCTACCTGGCATGCAGCAACATGGAAGTAGAGGAGATGGACACCGGTAAGTGACCGGCATGTGATTTAGATGCTCGGTACTGCATGTTGCCTTACATGTAGAATACCCCTCATTTCTGCACCGGACTCTTCCACTTTTGCTCTGTTCAAACATTACATCATTAAATCAGTAGCTCTCATCTTACACTGTGATGTCAAGCATTCTTGTGTGATATGTTGAAAACGAAAAAATAAATACCAGTTTCCCTGTGAAATTGGCGAGTTTGTGATAAACAAATAAGCAGCTAGCCCTCATCTTATTAATGAAGGAGTCCACCGTTTTTACTTTTGGTTAACTTGAAACTCATTATTCTTGAAGTCACTGATAATTGAGAAGAAATGACTTTCTCGCTTCACGTTTGCCTTCGTGTGTTCAATTATTGCACATAAATTCAGAAAAGCTTTTCAAATATGAAAACACTTAACTCTTCTCTCACACTATCATTAGCCAAACTACGTTGATTAGTGCAAAGCAGACTGGAGTATTCCCTGAAATAAGCAAAAGTACTAAATCCTGAATCAATGAGTCCTGACATAAAATTAGATTCACAACCTAAAGACAGATATTTCAATTTTTGAATCTTGTGTTTTGAGTTATCCTTAGTTCAACATTTGTCTTAGCATTTCTTTTTTCCATCAGAATCAGAAACTGAAATCCTCTCATGGCTCTCTGTATGTTTGCCCTCCCGCTCCTTCCCTGTCATTCCCGTCATTTTACACCGTAACCCTTCTTCTCTCCGTTTTTAACCTCTGCTTATCCGGTCAACCCTCATGACAAATACATATTTACTGCCTCTGACCTCTGTGGCAATCTTTTTTTCTGTCTTTCCGTCTCTGTCAGACTGGCCGAGTCCTGCTCCCAACCCGTCTCTGACCATGCAGATCTGAGTCCCTGGGAAGTTTACAACCACAATTTGTTAACCATCTGCAACAATGAATTTGAATAACTGGCAAAAGCTGCCCAATGTACAGCACCACCGAAAAATGACAGTGAAATCAGACCCCTCAGGCCTAGAGACCAACAACAAACCCGAAACAGACAAAACCATATCACGCTTCCCGGTGCACAACCCGTTTGATTTCCTCTGGCTGCTGCAGAGAGGGCAGAATGGATACCTTGATATTAGAAACTGCTCTGTCTGAATGTGTGCCAGTACACACTCCACTCGGACATATTCAGCCATACTCTTACTGCTCGATGAAAGGCACAACGTGCAACACAGCACTGCAAGATGAGTCATCACACAGACGGAAGAGATGCATACCAAGAATGGAGTCTCTTTATATTCCAAATATGTAAAAACAAACTATGTGTACATACAATGAGACTGTCACCTCTTTCTGAAATGTGAAATGTCATGTAAAGACAAAGAAGCATCTAGGACCCACCTTGGAAATGACAATATTTGAAAGAAGCATACACGTGATGTTTAGAGAATGGGGTACAATGTTTATTGCCAACAAATCCAAATGTAAATGTTTATTTTAAGGCCCAAAAGTCCCTAAATAAGTACTGCCTACTTTCTGTATCCAATGTTACGTTAACCTCGTTGACGACAGCATTCATTTTCATGTTTTCATCCACCAGGTGCCCTGTGCCCAAAACTTAACAGGAATTGGGTATTTTGATAACAAAGCGAACAATCACCATGGAAACTGAGTAACTTAATGTTCTTAAGAAGGCCACCAGATGTTGATAAAAGCTTTGGAAGCTCAGGAGTGAAGCTTCAAACTCAAGCAAACAAATCAACCAAATTCAGATAAAAATGTAAGCAGCAGAGGCAGAGATTTTCTCACATGCACTCTCTTTTATCGGCCAAGCTCCAATAACAATGGATTCTACATTTCCCATAAACCCATTGACAACTTGAAGGAATATTGTATTAGACATCCACATATTCCAAACTCAACTCCACTGATTTGTGAAAATAAGAAAGTAGATAACTCTGATTACATATTATGACATCATCAGGTTACTTTTGCTGTATATTAAACCACACGACACAACATACAGCAGTTTCCACAGACTCGGCTATTCATAACAAGCAAACTGCCATGCCCCTTTTAGAGAACCACATCTTTGTCTGATTTAGAAATATTAAATACATTTAAAAATACACATAGGATGACCCTCCTTTTGTGAGAAATGTGTATGATTCAGTAATCAAATTGAGTAACCCTTGTGCTGCTGTATGTGAACAATGTTAATAGATAGTGTTTGCAAATATCACAATCTTGTGCCACTCAAATCAACAGCAGACATCTCTCACAGACACCGACTGACATTCCTCTAACACTCTACTTCAATGCTGTCTTATATAAATATGACTTTTATAATGTAAGGAATACATACATTACATACAGCCACTGTACATAAAGATGGTGTTACAGAATAGCGATGATTGGAGGTTCTGAGGACGAGTGTATGGCGAGGCCAACTATTTCCATATGCTGTATTTTTTCAATGTCAGAGTAATTTATGTAAGCATATTGTATCATCACAAAGGAAGTAGGATGAATAGATTCAGGGCTTCACACATGTTGTTTTCAAAAGGTAATTATCACTCGTGTTGTTGCTTGTATGTTTTGCATTAGATTAGACAATTTATACAAATGTAATCACATGTGTTTCTTTTTATCACTGCAGGAATATTTTTTAAATATAGTCCTTCTCTCAAAGTAATCACCTGTTGCATTGATCGGCACAGTTCACATCTGCCTCTGTTCACTGTAATCTGTGCCACACAACACGTCTTTTGTCCCAAACCTCATCATAGAACAATTATTGCCCTCCTGAGACGCGGCAAATTATTTGTATCCGCTGCTTGGATGACGTTTTGCTGTCGAGAGGGTATTATATTGTGCCCCAGCCTGGCTGAAGTGGTCCTTCTCTCTGTATTCAGGGCATCAGCACTGTTGTCATGACACCCGCTGCAGAATAATTGGATGGCTTATCAGGTTACGCCATGAAGCTTAATTGCATTGTTTCATTCCTGACTGGCTGAAATGCAGCCTCCAATGTATCTTTAAAAAAAAAGAACTCCAAATCATATGATAAATAACCTCAGTACTGACTAAAAAATGCAGCATCGTTATTTCACCTTACAGTTGAACATCTTTCCTCTTGAGTGGAAGTGATTTTTCCAACACTGACTTCACTCATTGATTAACGTGTGGCTGGTTTCGGTTTCTGCTGATTCAATGCTTTTGAGTGATATTCGCAAATGGGCTGTTGTCCAGCACCCTTCGGACACGGAAATGGTTTCCAATAACGACATAAAACAGTACAAGTTTTGAGAAAAAATGCTTCATTAGCCAATGCAGAGACCTTTGTTATAACTATTGAATATACCCAGTCATTTTGATTGACTTTAAAACAAAAAAATGATTTTACTTTGAAGGGAAGTCCCTTTGGGCTTTTTCTTTTAGTAGATTCATCTCTATAAATTGTATTTTGGCAAAACTTGATCTGCCTGATTTAAGAGTTTTATTTCCTGTGTCTAGGATTCTGTAGCTCACTTATCCCCTGTGAATCTTGAATGGATGCGGTGCTCTGGCACAGCCGAGCACTTTCCATGCGTGAGGGGAGGAGGGGGCGGGTATCACATGCCAATTTGAGTCGGGGGTGCTCTGAATACAGATCAGTCCGCGAGGGTTTGAGGTCAGAAAACATTTGAGGCTTTCAGAGTTTTTCAGATATTGTTGCCCAAAATAAGCATGATGTTTACAAGATGGGTTTACTTTTCAAATATGGTGCTTATTTTCTATCTATGCAATTAGTGGGTTTCCAACAGTGTTTTGATCATAATAGCAATGTGTGTATAAACCACAAGCAGTTGATAAAAACTGTGTAAAAAAGGTGTACAGCATTTGGAAACTGTTATGGTTTGTTACATATTTATGCATAATAAAAGACTTTGTACAAACATTTAATAGCACTTATTTTTCTTATTGAATTAGACCGTGAGCTTTGTTAAACTCTAAGCTTTTACTGTCATACCCAGTGTAATTGCATGTATACACGTTGTCTTTCAGCACAATATAATAAGAAGTAACACATTTCAACAAATAATCTTCAAGTAGAGCCAATTAAACCACAACAGCCCGCTGTGAAGACAAGCACTTTATTCATCGCGGCCCTTCTGCTGATCATTTCAGTAAACATTACATTATAATCCATACTGCTTTTCTCTCAAACATGTCCCTGCTCTCTGAGGTCGATCCAAAGCGAGGACAGGCTCCTGTTTGGCTGTCTGACGGACTAAATCCCATCGATTCATTCAGCACACTGCCTATGATTGAAACTTAATAATGCATACCAGGTGCGTGCAACAATAGCTTCTCGTCTGTTTCCTCATAAATAAAAGAAATGTCCAAAAGAAGTTCATAATCTGGGAGATTCAATTTAAGATGCATCAATATTTGTTTAGCTGCACCTGTAACTTTTGTTATTATCATTTTTAAAAGAAGAAAAAAATGACGGAAAAGAAAAGAGACAAGAAGATGTGAGAAGGAGGTTTATTTTGCAATTGTATCATGATAAATTCTTCCATTGTTGAGGGTAGTGTCTTACCAAGCTGGTATAAGGTGAATCAGCTTTGAATATACCAAAAGAAACAGTAATCCAGAACCTTTTCGGAAAGATAATCACACCGCCAATCGGATTCAACCTTAAAAACATGATAAAGACCAAGAACCTGACACGGAGAAGGTTTTTGGTTACTAGTACTATAGCAGAACTTTTCAGAATTTCCAAATGACAGTTATTATAGTTATTACAAATATGCCATCAGTAATTATAAGACTTTAAAGACTCTACAAATAATTATTTATTGACATTTGTATTGATCTGGAACACTTCACAGAAGAGTTCAGAGAAGGGCTTTTATCCCTTCACATTTTGCAGCTGTTAAATCCAGTCCGAGGGAATTTGCGTGTGTGTTCTGTGAGAGTCCTCTGTTATTGCTTGTTTAGTCTGATGATTATTTATAGAGGTATGCAATATCATTTTAATTTCTAAAGACGTGGAGGCTGTATTACTGCTGAGTGCCTCTGATCTCATTATCAGACTGTGCAGCACCACAGGGGAAAACATGAAGGCTTTCAGAACTAGCCTGGTATCTCGATCTGTAAAATACATTGTGGTAATGACGAATCAAATAGCTATTCATATAAGGTGTTACAGAATACTTTAATATTGCATTTCACATTAACCCGTCCACTTTTATGAACCTGTAGACGGGACGCTTGTGGAGCCTCTGCAGCACTCAGCCCTTAAAAACACTATACAGAAAACTGGATGTGATCACCCTGTCTGTGGGTCTGTGTGAAGGAGAGACCTGTCTTCAGGAGGGAGACCACCAGATATTTTCAGAGAACTCACAGGAGACTGAGTAGCATCTCGGTGGGATTCCGTGAGCTGCACTGACAACATGTGCTGCAATTGTGTGGAGCAACCATTACACATTTTTGGTTTTAAATGATTTCAATGGTGGGCTGCCATATAAGTCCCCTGGTAGAGCTGGCGGCCCATGTACAGTATAGGGACTCGGTTACCGTGTGGAGGACCCTTTTTCGAATCCAGCCTGGAACCATGTACGCATGTCATCCCCTCTGTCTCCCCCTTCCAACACTGTCATCTCCAATATACTGTAGGCTAATCTGGCACAAAATAATCTTTAAAAAAATAAAAATATGATTTTGATGTTGGCTTTGTTTTGATCAGTATACTAGAATGTAAAGCGGCCTTGGGTGCCTTGAAAGGCGCTATACATATGTAATCTATTATTATTATTATTATTATTATTAATATTAATGACCGGGGAGAGGATTTGGCTATGACACAAGGTCGTCTGCTTCTCTCCACTTCTCCTGTTTTTGGCTCTCTTTCCTGATCTTTGACAGGTGTTAGCTCCCTGCTTGACTATCTGCAGCAGCCAGTCAAATCCTCATTTGATCCTCATTTAAAGATACTTTTAAATGTACTTAATCTTTTCTGATGTGCTTTTTTCTTACAAGGCACTCTGCAGTTAAAAACATTACAAGCAGATTTCCAGCTATTCTCTATTATCTTCTCTGATATTGTTCATAATTCAACAGATTCTATTTCAGGAGTTTTAACTTTGGGGCTGATATGTTCATTAACAATGTCTAATTTGTCCGTGGTGTCCTGGGACCGGCGAAGGAACAGCTCATTTACTATTCATAACTGTGTCATTAATTGCTAATTGGCTATTAAATACAATTTTGCAATGACTAATTCTCTACCCATAAGGTGTTCCACACTGCTCTAATGGCTTCATTTATGTTGGTAATGGTTGTAGCGTTTGATAATGAGAATCTATTCTGACTGGCATGTGGAGGTCAGAAATGCAGAAGTTTGAAATACTGCGTCTGAGGAAATGGGATGTTCAGGGAAATAATAAGAGCCAGTGCTGTGAGTATTTCCCATTTGCAGTTAGAGGTTTTTTAGTGATATATAGTTTTGGCTATCTGTACGAGGTATTTGCGGTATAAAAGTGATATAAAGCAGTTTTCATGGACAACATTTTAGCACATGCAGTGGCAGTTTACAGTACACCTCCAACAAACCTTTAACCTCTGAATAACCCAGGAATCATTATCAGTAATAGGTTGTGTTTAAAGCAAATTTCAAAACGTGTCTTGCTTGTATTCACATGGCAGGCTTTCTTGTTCTCCTATTTATAAGGTAGAAGCAAGGTTCATATGGAGGGCAGAGAGGCTGCTTACAGTATATTGCTGCACATAGGGACTAGTGCAGTAATGAAAGTAGACTCCTGTGACAAACCTATATTTATAAATCAATGTATTTATAGATGCAGTATATACTTCCGTCTCTGAATAACATCTATATAAAGCTTATCTCAGCTACAACAACAGCCCATAAATCACTTGAGCAAACTAATGGGAAGAAGACGGCAGCGCTTCTTGTCTCGTAACTTCTGCTTCATTTTGGATGAATGTTGTTGGTGGTAAAACTGACATTTGAGTTATTAATGGGGGTTGTATTATTGAGTAAATAGATACAGTAGCTTTCTGTGTGTTTGTTATCAACAAGACTCATTTAATCTTTTAACAATAGACCGACTGAGCTTTTTCCCAGTCGATCGTGTTCAAAGAACAGAAAATCTGAGAGCATCAAGGCTTTTGACTCGACTCAAGTAGGGCCAGCTCTCAAATTGATTGACTTTTACAAGACAGGAGTAAGTCTTTTCAAAATCCCTGCCTTCTAACTCTTACTGTGCAGTGTACATCACATACAATTACCATCCATATCAACTGGTTTCTGTACAGTCGCAAACCTATCATTTGGAAAAAACTGCAGTCTTTCATTGAAGAATATGGATCTGAACTAAGGAAGATCATAGGCTATTCCGGAGTCAGCTATACGTCGATTTAAACTCATCAAATATTAAAAGTGTCATAATGCTGCAGTGTGGGAACTGTTTTAAAGTTCTTTAAAGGATCATGAAGCACCAGGAGGCACACAATCTAAATGAATTGTGTTCGACATATTGGCGTTGTGCTTAAAATACTGTCAGGATTTTGCACTGAGTATTTTTTTTTTACCCGAAATGGAAGTGAGAGATGATGATTTTATCCGCCTTATCATTACCTAATTAGTAGGAGGTGCGTTCAAACACTTTCTGTAACAAGACTTGGCAAGTATTTTGTGCATAAAGTGCTGTTTTTCTACTGTACTGTAGTCTCAGCCAACATTTAATGCACACAATGCATCTTTGTTTAAATCGATGAGGTGTGTGTGTGTGTGTGTGTGTGTGTGTGTGTGTGTGTGTGTGTGTGTGTGTGTGTGTGTGTGTGTGTGTGTGTGTGTGTGTGTGTGTGTGTGTGTGTGTGTGTGTGTGTGTGTGTGTGTGTGTGTGTGTGTGTGTGTGTGTGGTGTGTGTGTGTGTGTGTGTGTGTGTGTGTGTGTGTGTGTGTGTGTGTGTGTGTGTGTGTGTGTGTGTGTGTGTGTGTGTGTGTGTGTGTGTGTGTGTGTGTGTGTGTGTGTGTGTGTGTGTGTGTGTGTGTGTGTGTGTGTGTGTGTGTGTGTGTGTGTGTGTGTGTGTGTGTGTGTGTGTGTGTGTGTGTGTGCGTGCGTGCGTGCGTGCGTGCGTGCGTGCGTGGTGGAAGTGATATACGGATGCATTTCTGTGAGAGACACTCCATTACATTAGCTGCAACTCCGTGATGGGACATTCAAAAGAAGGTTTATTTTACACTTCAGGAAATGTACAAGATTTTCGATGAAGGTCGGAATAGAAGAAAACATGAACATCTTCAAGGGACTGCAATCATGTTTATTCTCCATTGTTGGAACTTAGAACACACATCAAATGCTATTCTACAGGCAAATGACCTGCATGCAACGTTAGCAAATGAATGAAATATGTACATACATTATGAAACATTATGAAATGTGGAAAAATACAATGTATTTTAATATCATTCGAAAATTTAAGACATGTCACTGTGGCGGTTCTTACAAATGAATACATGTTTGCTTTCTCTCCCTGTTACCAAGCTGCCCTAAGCAGTACGATAACATACAGATGTGATGAATATATTAACACTAGTTGCAATGGGAAAATGTTGATTTACTAAGAGCTGAGTTGCCTATACCAGGTGAACGTGGTGTCTAACTGCACATGCCAATATCAAAAATACACTGCGACTTTAAAGTCATGAAGACCGGCCTCCTTGATCAGATGATCGTGTCTTTTTATATTGCAATAACTTGCCAAGTGGCTGGCAGTCATCAGTGTTAACGGCACCATGGGTTAACATTAGTTTGTGTCCTATCTACCTGCAGGAGTAGCTACTGTACTGTAATGTGTGTGTGGTCATGTAGATACAGTGTGTGTGTGTACATGTAGTTAGGTGTTTTCCTACAAATGCCGGGTGCATTTTGCAAACACAGCTTCAGCCAACCCTATTCACTGATGACGATCCACTACGCATGTTTTCTCATCAGTGACAAAGGTGGAGGAATGCATTGATGTTCGAAGAGAGAGTGATTTAACGTTGTCTTGCTTCTTCTCAAACCTCAATGATGTTGATAGACGGCACAGAAGGATGAAACTGCAACAGAAAAGATTAAAGACATCATAGTTAGCTTACTATTTTACTTTCTCATGTTTTTTACAAACTGTGAAATATGAATACCAAGTCAGTTTATTGGGTCATGAGAATAAAATGCCCCCTATCCGAATATCTCCATCCACAGCTCGAGAAGTACCCTTGTCATTTTGCTTGCAAGCCAATCAGAATTTATTTAGCTTAAAACAAAGTGGTATCTTTTCTCTTTGGTGAGATGAAACCCCTCTAAGACTTTTGTTTAGCCATGTACACAATTGACTGATCGTAGACCTTGCATAAGATCTGACCTCCTAATGAGGACTGGAAGGAGAGATAAGCCAAACACAATGAGGCATCCTGAAACGATTGCCCCTCAGCTTATTTAAATTTAAATTCAATATGGTGCTAGTTTAAATCTCAGCCAGAGGTCAACACACACAATGTTAAAGACCTCTTCTATTGATCGGCCACAGCCTCATTACTGAGCTGTGACTGCATACATTTGTCTATTCTTGAACTGACCACTGAGAATCCTAGAGCATCAACATTAAACCAACCATTTCTGTCCTATTATAGATCATGCAATATATATCTTCCATAACAGACATGCTGCTTTAATGTTATTTCTAGAAACTGCGGCTTGAGAAAATAATCCTTGGAGATCTGCAGGAAAAACACCATTAGGTTTTATTTTTTCCCAGTGGAAATTTGATGGAAGATGTTGCCCTCTATATCAGATTTTCTAAATATCTCCTCAGATGGGATGAAACCAATTGGGGTAAAGTTGAACAAATAGGCTGTATTGTCTAAATGTGTTCCGGCAACAGTGTTGTCTGTGTGCTGTTAATGACAAATAAAAGCATCTAACTAATAAAAGGTTACACTTTAGCAATGACCTGGCATATTCTATTTTTAGCAGTGATTACCATAATCCTCTGTCTTCCTAGGTTCGATTCAAGATTTGTTTTTACTTTAAATGAAAACCTAGTTTTTAATTAACCATACATTAGTGTTCTCCACATTTCTCCACATGCAAATTCCATTATCTAATCAAATAAAATGTCAATTTCTGCCTCGAATCTAAATTTCAGCTGCTCGTGCCTAATCTATTTATAATGAGATTATTTGGCGAATAAAGCACAAGAGAGAAAGCTCTGGTAGGTCAGCAAAAGTGTGGAGCTGATATGTACACCATACCTGGGCAGAATTTCCATCATTAATCATGGCATAGTGGAGCTCTTTGTTACCCAGCCTGTACAGATGTACGTGCACCCAAAATAAATACAGTTATCATTTTAATATCCAGTACAACAGAGTTTCCAGTTTCTAAGTGCCAATAGGTGGGCACTAAACTGTGAAATTCTTTCTGCTGGAAGGTCATTTTGTTTACCAACAGCACGACACGGAACATGAAATGGAATCCTTGACACGTCTAAATAAGAAGAGGAAACGTGAAAATAATAAGTAAGATCTAGGCTGAATTCCATTTAGTGTCAGGGTCGTGGTTTTGTGTACGCTGGCTCACTGTCACACAGAGAGACGCTGTTTGTTTACACATAGAGCTGCATGAAAAAGAGCTTTTTATTCAGATAAACCCCGCCCACCTTGCTCCTCAGCAGCCCCCCGCTGTGGTGCTCCGGTGTGCTCCTCTCCGACGACGACGGCTTGGCCTTCTCCTTACTGCTGCTGTTGCTGGAGTCGTTGTCCTTGATGATGTCATACTGCCGGCAGAACAGGGCAATCACAGCTGCCGGGAGGAGAGAGATGGGCACACACACACACACACACACACACACACACACACACACACACACACACACACACACACACACACACACACACACACACACACACACACACACACACACACACACACACACACACACACACACACACACACACACACACACACACACACACACACACACACACACAAATGAGGATAGGAATTCAGCGGTGATGCGGGGGGACTGTCACTCTCAGACATGTCACCACTTCCTCTAATGCTGAAAGGCCATGCGGATAATGGAATTCTGTTCCTCTGGGAGTGTGAAGCTCTGCCTTTATCGGAAAGCTTAGAAGACAGTTATTCTCCATGGAGTTTGCTTTGCTACAGTAAGAAATCTGCCAGGTGCCGTACTGCCTCCAGTTTACTAAACACTGTAATGCGCACAAATACCTTCCTTGCTTCACTGAGGTTATGAATATCTATGAGAGTCGCATCATTAAATATTCAGACCCTGGTATCAAGTTCTGGTGATGAACATTACTGTAGCTGCAAGAAATCAAGGCACGTGTAATTCATTTAACTAACACATTATTATTAATGCAAGTGCTTTGCGACACTGAAACTAAATGTCTTTTTACAGCAAATACATATTCATGGTAGGCATTTATACGGGTTTGTTGCTTGATTAAATTGCAGCAGCATTACTGTGATTTGAAAAGTGATTATTTTGCATTTAAATGGTTCACATTACAGTTTATTGTAATGTTGTTATAAAGTCACAATTTTCCTCAAGAGCTCAGCAAAAACAACTGATCTGCACATATGATAATGGTTTTATTGAAAGCACTTTTTGAACCAATCAGCAAAAGCGATTAAAGATTGAAAAAATCTCAAAATGATTGTGATAAAATAAGAAATACAAAAATAAAATGCGAAAAAACAACTATCTTTGCCGGCTGGGAATCAAAAAAGCAGGGAAAATGGACTTTAAAACTGGAAATGAGCAGCTCATTATGATCGCGGCACATGAGGTGTTTTTATTCCTTCACTCCCACTCCTCATATTCTCCATGTCCCTTCGGTCTCTCTCATTAGTATTATTTAACATCTCGCTCTGATACTCTGGGGTGTGAAACCTGGCGTCTGGCAGCCTGTCAGATCTGCCACTTCTCATTGTGCCTCAACACTTCATTAAGCTGCACACTTCATCAAAGGAGTAGAAACTCACGCAGGGAAGGAGAGCTTCGAGGCAGAGAATATACAGGACAGCATGATGATGGTTTGACAAAAGTCTAGAAGGGAAAATCTATGCTCCGGTTTCTAAACTTTAACTACAGAATATGGATTTTAAAGCTCTTGTTCTGGATGACTGTGTATTGATTGTTGTGTCGATGTATTGATGTAACTACAAGATAATCTGTAGTGTAAAACCTCTTTTAGGTGTGCTCCATTAGTTTGTATCATTGAGGCTAACAATAAATGCTAACACGTTGCAGTTCCAGTGGAAACAATCTGTTCTCTTTTAGCTGATTTGGCAGAATTTTCATTTAATTTCACCATCGACACCGACCAATCAATAACATGATATGCTTTACCTTGAATGTATAGGTATCAGATCATATCGAATCTCCAATGAGGCTATTAATGATGGGACAAATTTAAATATGTGTTACTTTAACAGGACATAGTACTAGGATTGTTTATAGAGAGACTTGGTTATATAGCTAATGATATATAATCTAGTGTTTCAATAAATTAATTGGCCCTATTAAAACTTAAGAAATGTAATTTGCAAGTACAATAAACACCTCTAGGAAGGTGTCAATTTGTGGAAAATAACATTTTTAACTACATCCAGGTAAAAACAATCACTTATGTAAACAGGAATTCATTTCAGCACCTCAGGCTGTTACTTCCTGACATAAAATGTAATGGGGCAAACCACAAATTAAACTCACCAGCAGAACACTTAAATTGTCCTAACAGCGTTTCTTTAGTGGTAAAATGTTGTATTCACACAATAAAATATGGACTTTTACTATAACCGTAACCATAAAATATACGTATCCTCTTACTGTGATCGATAAAGTGCTGCTGTATTTATTAAGGTAAAAGACGTGCACGCTTTCTTTTACAGTTTAGGTATGTTTCATTGTATATCTATCCATGAAGAAATACCATATTGCCTTTAATGTTCTTCCTTTAAAAGATCATATTACCAAGCTACATATCTACATAACGTATTTTCTTGTAAGTGCTTTTTTAAAGACTAAATCATTATTATTGTACACACAATCTGCATACCTACCTGCCCACATGACCAGGACCACCACGATGATGATCATCTCTCCTGTTTGTAGATGTCGGGACTTATCCAGGCCCTGCACAGTGGGGTCATCTAGAGAGACCACAGGAAGGACATTTGTAGTCAACACACACTCCGAGGTCTAACTACTGAATACTGAGGACTGAACATTTTGACCTTTCCTTAATTGATACAACAAAGAACAACATACATTGGACATTGAAATGCAATCCAGTAAAAAAAACATCACACACAATAACACATAAGTCTTGACATAGTGTCAGTAAAACCGAACTACCCTTCACAAGAGAAGAGCTTGTTCTCTGGATGTCCTGATAAGACCACATCCTGTCAATTAGCACCGGTAAAAGTTGACACGCTCTTCATTTCTCATGATTTCTATGCCATTTAACAAAAAACGTAGTCAGGAAATGTGCTGGGCATTACCACAAATCAATCCTGTAGCATTAATCCTCTAAGTGGATTGACTATGGGCCTTTTTCCACTCTGCAAACTATTTCTTAACCCGCATGGATGGAACTCTTCCAGAGCACCACTCTTCCCAATTGCTTCTTTCAGTGAATCAAGTCGTCAGGAAACTGGGCCGGAAACTGTCAGCTCTCTTGGCGTGATGGCTGCTACAAAGTGGGGTCAATTACTGCCATCTTGGTTGTGTGCATGGGAAACGTAAATGAAGAAAGGGAAGTTGTAGAGTTGTAACTTTAAAATAGCCTCAAATCATTGTGTCTTTGTTGACTGTGGGTCATTGAACTCTTGAAGAACAACGTATGTCAGGACAATCAATGCAAGTTATTGTAGCTTACACACATACAGTATAGTTCTGTTTTATATGAATAATTTAGCAATTTTCTGATTATTTTGTTGGTACCATTCAGACTTAAAGAACCGTAAGTTATACATTGCATAATTTAGAGGGGATTTGCCCTCTACTACTGGGTCCCTACTGTCTACATTTACAGTCATCAGTAAATAAAGGCATCTGCTAACTACCATAAAAGCAATAACACATTGTTTAACCAAACTACTGAAATGCATAGATACAACTACTAAGAGAAGGCTGTTTCATAGAGAATCTACTGGTAGAAGGCTGTGTCAGTAATTAACCTTGAGGCTTTGGTATTCTGAAAGACCTTCCATCTAAACGTCTGCAAATGCCTTGTTAACTGTGTTCTAGTTTCTCTTTAAAGGGCAATTTCCATGAGCATTTTAATCTTAAACGCTAAAAATGAATGAACTTGCACACGACAGAATGTAAAGAAGTAACAATTTGGATTAAATCCAATAAACAAACCATCAAAGCGTACACATACCTTGATGCTTAGTGGCATCGTAAACACACAGATGGCAGATAACATAAACTAAATGCTAATGCTACACCTTTGAGTCTGAGTTTCAGCGGTTTGGTTGAATATTGCTTATTCATGCCCTGCTGTCAGTTAGTAGTTGCCTTTTTTTAACTGTAAATGTACCTTTTATTGACCCAATAGTGAAGGTGAATTGCTTCCCCTTTTAAGTGTGCAGGTATTACAAATGGCTCCTGACTGAAATGTTCAAAACAACTCAGCAATGAGCCCCCTGTGTTATCTATCAGCTAGCGTGAGATGTGCTTCCAGCAGCATGTAGGCACACATTATGCCGGGTCAGGACTCAGCTCAGCACTAAGTACGACCTACGAGCTGCTCTCCACTTTATTATCCCACATCTCATTCTGTCAGAACCTGACCCACTGAATTATAAACTGGCCCTGCACATATGAAAAGTAGAGTTAATCATAGAGAAACCACTTGTATCAGGCTGTTACAGTAATTCATTTGATCTTTGAGGCTTCTGTATTCTGCACATTTCCATCTGAACTTCCTGCTCTTGTTTACCGTGTTGATCTAATGATCCTTAATTTGAAAAACGTGCTGCTGACTGTGAAGCATGCTGATATTCACCATGTGCATATTTGATGTAATATACAAGCGAGTGATGGAACAAAATGATGACCTGAATAACATGTTGTGCTGCCGTATCGTACATATTTCATGTGGCATTGCTACCACACTCAGATATACGCTGTGCTGTAGTCGGGAACGTATGGATTGTGATGCCTTCGGTGCACTCAAAGAGTTCGTGTCGAGATAATTGGTTGACCTTCCTTCTGCTCACCCCAAATCCCAGCATGTTGTTTGTGGCTGTGAACTGTGTCGGGAAGCCATGTAACAACACACTGGGGGGGCTGTACTGGTGTCATAATGATGCACCCTGTGATTTATTATTGCATTATGTCTCCTAGAAACTGTGTTTTTAAAAGAAAACATGTCTCCTACAGTAGCTATACAGTGTATTAAACATGTGGGTTCAACTACAGCTGAGTACAGTGCAGTATAATGTGAATTCATTTATGATATAAAATCTGTATCAGTATGGGTTGATGTTAATTTTTTTTAGATTTGACTGCTCAAGGCATCCATCCTTTGAAATTATTCTTTCTTTCTGTTTTGATCTCTTTTGTGAAACAGAAAGAGAGCAGGTGACAATCGCAGAGGCGGCTTGTTTTGGAATTTTTTATATAATTTAATTGGAGGTTGACTGACACTGTTCATGCAAAACAATACAGCATGCTAATGTACAGTAGACACACAAATAGAAACACCCCATATACCAATATCTAACATTGTTAATCCCTTGTACCTCCATTATGCTGGGATTACTCCTCAGTAAGATACTTTTTAGTTTGCAGAAGGTTATACAGAGCAATTGATTACTTTAATGGAATATTAATAAACTGCCGACATATGACAACAATTGATCTTAAAAAGTCTCCTCCTCTGACCACAGTGAGACATACGTCACTCTTGAAGGGCAAGCAGAGAACACAAATATATACTCTGATTAAAAGCTTTCCATGGAAATAATCAAATTGAAATAGACTTTGGAATGACATATTGATCCTCAGTAGCCTATTTAAATTCAAATTGGCATATATCTTGCCAGGAAATGCTTTATACGAAATAGATTGATTCTGAATCTGGCTCTGGCAAGGTGTACATTCAGTTGCATATGCACTGATATGTAATTACATTTTCAAGATAATTGCGTTCAGGAAAAATATATAAGCATTATTGATTTATGGGTATTATATCTATGGCTTTTTGGAATGCCTAGACTATGCTTCAAATCAATTTAGTTTCAATAGGATGCACAACTAGATTACAAATAATGTTTAAGGAGCAATGGTCAGCGGCAGGATCCTGAATATAAAAAAGTTCCTATTCAATTAAGATGCACTAAGGTTTATGACTAAGGCATACTGTATGATGCTATCTTGGAAGGAAACATTGTAAACATCCTTTCAGAGAGGGCAAACGCTTGTTAAGAGAAAGGATGGAGGTTATAAAAGTATTGGAGGTGTCTCAAAAGAGATAATTACATTTGTGTATTTGATATAGCAAAAGTTCATTTACAAAAGTTTTCTGCTTGTTGTGGTTAAAATAAAAATGTAAGTCTGCATACATTTGCATACATTATCAGAGTGAAAATATACAACAACACAGACCCTTATATGAAAACTGAAGCCGAGTCATAAACCCGACACAAGAAATGTGATGTGATTGGACTTTGAAACTGGGACATGGGAAGTCAGCAGTGCAGGCATTAGATTTATGGAAAGCTGACACTGTTGGCTTTTACATTTACCAAAACAAACTCCCACAAATGAAGCTCATGCACTGAGTGGGCTGTTTTCCTGACCCACTTGCATGACTCGTGGGGGCTACAAATTATGATTAATGGTGCACAGTGAAACCTTTTCCAAAAGTAGTAAGTGAAATATTCTCATTCTAAGCGCTTCATTCAGATATTCATGGATAGTTAACTCTCTGAAATCCATTGCTTTTAACTAATATAAACACAGATACAAATGTGTGTGTATTTAATGTATAGCAAGAGTTAAGTAGTTCAATGTTTCTGTATGACTTAAATGGACAGTGTACAGGCTCTTCAGCTGAACTTGAGCCTGAATGTGTTTCTTTTTCTTTCACCGATGGTGCCAGCTCAATTTATGTTACCAACCCTGAGTCAGCTAAAAAGGAAGACGTGTATGATTCACCTGCATCAGCACTTTCTATATTCATAACCTACACCACCCCATAATATAACACAAGCCAACATTGTTTGAAGTAGCAGGCCTGTTTCTAGAACGGTGCCAAACTCAAGCTGTCATTGTTTAAACTGTTAATAGATTTGGCTCATCCCATAATCATGGCTAAAGGAATGTAGAGAAGGGCTTTTCTCTGAAATGTAGCCTTCCCAACTGCCTAAAATAAGCCGCGTTCACACCGCGTACTTTGCAGTACTTAGTGCCGGCACTTAGTGCCCCGGCACTTTTTACCCCAGGGCACCAAGTACCAATCGCGTTCACACCGGAGTACTTTTCCCTGAGGGAAGATTACGCAAATGAGCCGCTGACGTCACTTCATCTTCTTCTGCTTTGGGTTTACTGGCTGGTTGCAAACAACTTCACGGCGTATACTGCCGCCCGAAGTCCCCGGAGTTGGGGACTTCCGGCCGCTTCTACTGAAGCCTTCCGAGTAAATCCCCAGAACGCCGACACCTCCTCATCACTCCACCGCTCCCATGTTTTTTTTTGTGTTGCCATAAGTTATTCTCTCTCCGTTGGTGCGCGGGGCGAATGCTAATGCTAATAATGCTAATGCCACAAATACAATGGCGGCTTCACAAAACTTTTCAGAGTTTTACGGGGCGTGGTTTGCAATTTGCCCAGCCAATCAGAACTGGGGCACTTTTCCCCCCCAGGATAGTACCACCTCTCTAGCAGGCACTAAAAATGGGGGTAAAAGTTCCCGGCACTAAGTACTCTTTTTGGTGTGAACGCAACATAAGGGGTACTAACGGAACTAAACGGAAAAGTACGGGGAAAAGTACTCCGGTGTGAACGCGGCTATTGAGAGTGAATGGCTTTTTCTGACACTTTCCTCCTCTGCCATGAAGAATTGAGAATTACTAACCCCTTTCTCCATTGGTCATGGTGTTCATATTTCCCTCCAGCCTATGAGCCCAGACACTGAATCCAAAGTGCTTCAGAGTGTGAGTTTGAATCTGATTAGTTCACCCCGAGTTATATAGAGTTGCTTAAATTCAGAAGAGTTGCCTGAACAGTCTGTCAATAATGAAATGGTCTACAGGATAAAATATACATGCGTGAGAGGAGGCTTTAGGTTACTTGCACTTTAATGTAGCTCATTTTCGATGTCAGGCCGCTTAAAAGCATTCAACAGCCAGAAGAGGCTTGAGCGCGAGAGCAGGAAAAGCATCTGTAATGGGTTGCTGCTGTGTTCGCCTCGGGGGGGGGAAGCTTTATGTTGCGTAACAGAGTGAGGTGAAACACTCTGAAAAGATCGATGCAGTGACCTTTTGTGACCTTATCGATAATACTGCATTTCGACAAACTTTTATAGCATTTGATAGACTGAACCAACTCAATACCTGGCAGTTAAATTATATATTTTTGACATTGACATATCCCATGAAGACACAATGAATTTATCAGACTAACAAGTATTGCCTGTGTATCCGAAGAATGATATATATTATTCATCACGCCACAGAACTACAGTATTGTAGCGCAAAAGCATAAAAAGTCATTTGAAAAAAGAATACAGCCACTACTGACACTGGGTGAAGTGTGTATGTCTTCATTACAACAAACATTTAATTTGAAAGAAGTGCTTTTGTTGTGATATCTCAGTAGCATGTAAGGAAATGTCTTCAAATTAGGCACAGTCATCAACATAGTCATGATAAACTGTTTATAATCTGAAGGTCAAAGGTTGATCCACTTCACTGGTTGGCGGAGACTGTGTTAGTAGCATATCTAATGGATCTAATGGATAGACTTTTAGTTTTGTTAGTAGTTTTTTAACAATAATAGAGTTCCACTTTAAGGAACTATAAACTATGTGGCTACACAAACAATATGAGTTAGCAAGAAGGATTGATTGTTGGTTTTAGTGTTGTTAGAGGGTTGGAGGACGATATTAAAAAAACATATGGCCAGCCTTAGCGTTTAACTTCAAAGAAAGGTTTTAGCACATGTGAAAACACGAGCCCCTACTCTTCAAACCACGTTTTATTATTGTCCTTTAACACAGACAGAAACACATGTATTCAAATGATCTTTGCAAGAGGCAAACAACCATACTGTATGCCACAGCTCCTTACCTTGGTTGGAGCTGTTGGAGGGGAAGCGATCTGTCTTTTTGAGGGTTCGAAAATGGACCTTCTTGCTGGCTTGGCTCTCCCCATGAAGGCCAATTGACTGGACCTGGATGATGTAGTCTGTCTCCTCCTCCAAGTCCCAGAGGACGCAAGAGCGGCTGGTGGTGTTGACTTCCCGAATGAATCGTTGCATGTGTCCCTCCTGCCTCTAGGGATTTGAACAGGGATAAAGTACAACAAAGTAGATTGATCTATTGAATAGATGCAATAATCAATACAGTGTTGGTAATCAGGGTGAAGAAACAGTCCTGCAAATGTGTCCCTAAGGAAGAAACCTTCGTAAAAATGCTAAAAAAACAATCATGTACCTCTTGATGGAGCCATGATAATGTGAGACGGAGGTTACCTACCAAAGTTTGCTGGAGAACGACATGCTGTGTGCTTATTATATTAACAGTTGGCACTTTAGTTTAGCCGTATGGAGTCTTGACTGGGAATTATACATTTGCAGTCAATATTCTGAAAGCTCGTGACTCGAGGCACTTGCCGTCTAGACTAATCAAAGTCTCAGACTTTGTCTATGACCTTTCAGAAGGTTACTGGAGCAACAAAGACCCAAAGCTGTGAGAATGACTCTCCTGTATCATCCAGATCTATGTGTGGCTCTAGGTCGAAGTCTCTGGCCCTGCTCGACTAAAAGACCTCTGTAAACTATGAGTAATGTAATTATTTACCACGATATACATCAAATTAAGATGCTTACCATGACAAACATCTGTGTGTTTGGGTCATTTTGGTGTTGTACACAGACCATCAGTCACACTAAGTGAAAGCAAAGTTAAAGGGTTGCATGATGCTTTAAAGCATAAACACAATTACATAAACATATGGTGTTCACCCATTCAGGGTTAACATTTATTGGTTTTCCTATATTAAGCCTATGAAATCGTTTTAGCCTCACAATTGCAGTTTGGCGGCTTCACAAAGTGGCCCTTGTTTTCTCTTGACAATTCGACCATGCCAAGTTTGATTCTGACTCCAAGCTTGAAGGCAATATTTAGTCACCCTTTCTGCATGTCAAGCAAAGCTTTACCCAAGAATACACACCGAGATGAAGACACATCTTCATTTATCTGGGAGCCTGTGCATATGTGCTAATACTTACTCATTATGCTGGACAAACTCATGAAATATAGTGTTTGATCAAAACTCCTCTATGGACTTCAGTTAGTGACTACAGTATATTATCATTTAATTGTCCGAGTAATATGTTTTCAGTCACTCTGGCTGGCACGAACGATGACAGGGTGGGTTTCAGATTCCAGGTGCACTTCTTCATACTCGCTGCATGGTGTGCCAACAACATTTCAACAGGACATGACAAAGGCTCAATGCCAAGTCACAAATCTAAAACTAATGCAATTTTCCCTTATGGGGGGTTTTCTGCCAACCCGTCCATGTTTCGCCATATTCATAATACAAGTTTAGGACTTACCTGTTGTGAGATCGAAAAGCCGATTATTATATCTCCCTCTGGAACTTCCCAGGATACAGTTGCCGAGTCGGCTCGCAGGTGCATGACGGACACATTAACAGGAGCCGGTGGCCGGTCTGACGGAAAGGAAACAGAAATACACTTTCTGTTAATCCACCAGATATGAAATGATCCAAGCCATATGTGTCCACGCTGCACCTGGAAAGTCTTGGCACTGAACTCAACACTATAACCTGACTGTATGTGTCATCATGGTACACTAACTGCCAGGTCTCATGTTATAAAAAGCTAAATATTCAATAGACCAACAGTTATAAAGCACCTTTCTTTTCTTCCGACCACTCAAAGCGCATTAAAACCACATATCAACATTGACCAATTACCACACAAGGTGCCAAACTGCTCTTCAGTATCTTATCTCATGTTCATTCATACAAACTCACACACTAGCTGTGCCTTCGGGAGCAATTTGGGTTCACAATCTTTAAAAGCACATTACAACATGCAGCAGATTGTAGCCGAGGTAAAACGACGATCTTCTGATAAGTTTTACCTCGTGAACCGTTCAAGCACTGGACTACAGTGAAGTTGCCTCTTTTTTGATGGGCTATATGGAGTTTTGTTTGACCAAAGCACATTTCTGTTATTCCTTTCATGTCCAGATACCAGCTTTACTGTTTACTGATCCTCTTAGACCAATAAACCATTGGGTTGACATTGACAACTGTTTTCAAAGGCAGCCTCAGTGTGGCCACTCAAAACAACACAATACTGTATCCGCTCCTCTGACCAAACAATAAGATTACCGATGAGTAAATTCAAACACCTTAGTTAAGTGTCCTTGTTACTAGCTGTTATAATTGCCTGCTTGCATTTTAAATCAAACCTGCATCAATGTCTCATGTTTTATGTCCTTTATCTTAAACAGCCTTGTCGGTCGAGCTGACCAAAGTAACCATGGTGTCCATTTCATGTCCAACTCACTCAGGCATGGTTACGTTTCTACATTCTGGTACATTGCAACCATCTATCATGATGTGGTTGCTATTGGAAACGTTGATTGCAAAGTGGGACTAAAGCCTGAGAAGCAAAGGCAGGAGCGCTTGAAGGGGACAGATCTAATAAAGCGCCCTATACGTTTTCACAGTCTCCTAACAATAGCTCAGATCAGAGGGATAGATGAAATGGGATTGGCCGTGCCGATGGGGACCTGGAGGCTGTCCTCTGGGTCTAATGGACTCTGTGTGTTGTCGCAGAAAGTGACTGGAGCAATGTTGAGAGGTTAACGTGAGTGGACATGTCTTGAGATGTCAGATTTGTGAGAAATAATGAGAAAATAATAGGGGATCTTATGGGGATCGCATCAGATAAGACAAAGCTTGATACTTTAATGCTTTTCCTAATGAGTTGTAATTACAGTATCAGAGCTGCTCTGTAACTACCTGTAGTACGATTTGTATACGAAGCTTTCGGTAGCTAGTCAAGGGAATGTTAATTGACAGTACAGTCCATTTGTATTTCAAACGCTCTTATTAACTCGTAGAGCCTGGGCTTCATAACCCATAACACAGTTATCTTGAGATGATAGCCAAAGGCATTTGCTGTACAAGGACAATATTTCATCCCAGCAGTGCACTCGTGGCATTATGAACTGCATAGGGAGGGGTCAAGGTCAAACACAACACGCTTGGTTCCTTGGGCTCATGACAAGGTCAGAGATTGGTAATTGAAGGGGAGCGAATGAGCTGAACAAGAGGCCAGAGTAATGCTTAGCCTGTGGTGGAGAGGAAATGAGTGTTCCCACTGTAGAGAGAGCGGAGAGGGGAGGGCCTGGCTTTAAGTATCAAGAGGTCAGGAGGTTACGTCTGTCTCCTTTTGCCCATTTAATGAGTATTATTTATGGATTGTCACAAACCTGGGGGTACGGATTGATCGTGATTTTAAACTAGACAAACAGATCAATTCTGTGGTAAAATCCAGCTTCTTTCAGCTAAGACTTTTAGCAAAGGTCAAGCCTTTCCTTTCTTTTAATGACTTTGAGAAAGTAATACATTGTTTTATATCCACTAAACTGGATTACTGCAATGCTGTGTACATTGGAGTAAGCAAGGCTTCCCTGTCACGCCTACAGCTGGTCCAGAATGCTGCTGCGCGCCTCCTTACAAGGACAGGCAGGCGTGAACATATTACGCCTGTACTCGCCTCTTTACACTGGCTACCAGTCAGTTTTAGAATACGATTTAAAATGTTACTGTTCGCATACAAAGCCCTAAACAGTTTAGCCCCACCGTACCTGGCAGATCTTTTAAAACCATACACACCCACACGGTCACTGAGGTCGGCTGACAGATTACTTCTGGTAGTCCCAAAATCAAGGCTAAAGCAGCGAGGAGACAGAGCCTTTGCTGTTGCAGCTCCAAAAGTATGGAACGAATTGCCTCTCCAGGTTAGACTTGCTCCAACTCTGCCTGTTTTTAAATCTCGTTTAAAAACCCACTTCTTTTCCCTGGCATTTACAGACCAGATGACACTTGTGCTTTTACATTTGGGTTTTTATCTTACTAGTGTTTTGTATTGTTTTTACGTCATGTAGGAGAGTTTTTCAGTCTGTGGATTCTGATCTGGTTTCATTGTCTCGTGTTTTACATTTGTTTCATGTCCTGTCTGTTTTTTATGTATTTATGCTATGTTTTTATACAGTTGTTGATGTTCAACTCTGTTGTTTTTAAATGTGCTATATAAATAAAATGGATTGGATTGGATTGGATGGAAGCAGGTACTTATGTGTGAAGATAGATGTGCAGAAGGTTAAGAGGGAGCGCAACTCGCATAAAGAATATATTGTCCTTGATCTTTGGAGAGCTACGGGGCTGTGAGTCATACATATATATTCCAGTAATGGCTTCTGTGTCCTTGTTTCTAAATCACTGCTAATGTTTGTGTCACGTACATACTGTATGATGAGCATGCTAATGATGTTATAATTCAATCTATTATCAGTGAGATAACAAACCAACATACTGATGCTAATTGGCCAACAAAGCCAATCAACAATTCCCTCATAACATGTTTCATATAGCTATATATATATATATATGTACAAGGATTACACTTCTCTTTATTTTAAAATGCCCACAGAGAACCACCTTGTATTTCTAAAAGCAACATCGAAGTTGTTGTTTTGTAAAATGCATCGTGACCAATACACACTTTGCCAAAAATGATAAAGATAATCATTTGTTTTGGATAAAATCTGACTAGTTACCAGTTAACACTATGAAGCTTACATTGCCATTTGCTAGATTGTCATACAGACCACTTCAAAATCAGGTGCAACATTTATCTAAGACAGGACACATTAATGTCTCCTTGTCCTTTAGGTAATGGGGGTTGCAGACAGCAAAGCATGTGCAAATATAGCAGCCAGTGAGCGTGATGCATCGTCTGTGGCTCATTTGCTGGTGATGGAGCAGGTGACAGGGCAGTTAAAGCAGGCCATGAATCATCAGTAATGTATGAGTAACGACGCCCTATATGATGCAGTTGGCATTGCAGGTTGTTGAGCAGGTCAATTATATTTTCAACTTGGACTACCTGGGTAAGGTGACTTTTCCGCACCAGATGGAAGACTCTTAGCAGCTTTAGCCATTCATTTCATATTCTACAAGCTCATAAAATATACTTCCAATAATGTATTCACATTGAGCTCAGGAGCAAATTCTCGAATGCAAATATTTTCATTGATGTAAGGTCCCATTCCCCTCCCCATGTTGTCTTCTGGCTTGTTTGATGTTTCCATCTACTGTACAGTAATAAGTGTTAAATATCATCCAACATTCTAAATAAACTGCAATATATCCAGAACTGCGCTGCCCGCCTCCTCACCCACACCCGCTCCAGAGACCACATCACCCCCGTCCTTTAAAACCTGCACTGGATCCCTGTCCGTCAACGAATACACTTCAAAATCCTTCTGCTAACACACAAAGTTCTCAACAACCAGCCCCCCCCCCCCCCCTACCTCACCGACCTGATCCACCATCAGACCCCTTCCCGCAGCCTTCGCTCATCAGAAGCCAACCTCCTTTCTATCCCCACACGAACCAAGCACCGAACCTGGGGGGACAGAGCCTTCTCCATCGCTGCCCCCACCCTCTGGAACTCCCTTCCACAACACATCAGAGACTGCACCGACCCCCCCACCTTCAATAAGTGTTGAACAAATGTTTATGTATAAAAGACATGAAAAAGTGGATTTTGCACAATAGGTGACCTTTAATATTTGTTAGCTGCCACGTTTCCTGAGTACGACCCACTCCACGTAATGTGTTATGTAAGATCTGCGATCAAACAGCGATAGGTCAAAGCGTCCGAGGCGTGTGTCAGTGCAAACAAATGGTGAGCCCCTCTTGGGATGTGGGCCAGTGCCAGAGTGAATCATACGTGTAGCCAAAGCCCGGCACATTAGCTACTCCCCATCTAACCGGAGTGCACAGAGAGAGAGTGAAAGTGCTGCTGGATCTCTGAATGGCTGACGAGCCACGTGGAAAGGAGCCCAGTTTGATTTGTTAGAGCTGGCATCTCATATTTTGTTCTCTACTGTATATTTGCTTGCGACGCACGATTGGGCAATTTATTTTGATTTACGCATAGTTAGTTTATTGGTTGCCGATACTGAATATTCACAGCAAAACAGAAGTGATATATTTTCTTTTATGGTCCAATATTCAACATTTTGATTCATCCCAATGCCTGTGCAGCGTTTGGTCGCAAAGCATCTTGGGCAACCATGACACATTGATTAAGCAGAAAATATTAGTTGTGAGTAGAAAATGGGAAAATCACCTGTCCGGTTCACCGGGAACAAAATCTGATAGATGACGTGTCATTTCCATTTTGCATATCGTTCAATGTCGAAGAAAAGCAATAGGGTTGAAATGGTATCCGATGAAAAAGCAATATAAAAGACTATTTCCCAAACTAATAGCACTGATGAATTAATACAAAAATACAACCAGGGAACTCTAATTTCTGTTTCTGTTTTAGGGACCTTAAATATCATTACAATTTATGAAAGGATGCTGTATCTAGTTGCACAGTAGACATCCTAATTCTACACATTTCTATAGGGTGCGATAGCAAGTTCAACTGTTATTTTGGCTGCAGTTAGTATCAGTTGCAGATTGATTTAACTTTAACTTCTTTTGAACCCAATTATTTCTATGATTTCCATCTCATGCACTCATTTCCAGTTGAAAGTGTCACAATTTGTTCTGTAACTCAGTTAATGCCCCAAAAAAAGACCTTTACAAACTATATCGAGTCTGACATGATTAAGTGTTCAGCTCGTTATTCTGCAATACATGTTCCAAATGATTGATCAATTACAATAAAAACTCATAAGTCATATTGCTTTAAAATGGAAAACACTGCGCTTTACCAAGGTTGTGCACCATATTAAAGCTCATATTTCAGTCTCAATTACCTCCAAGCCAGTGAGTTTAACGGGCTGCATGTAATGTAATCCATTTATAATACATATAATGGCTGCAGATGTAATATATCCTCTGACATGAAGGCAATAACTCATAACAGCGGCTGTGAATGTTCAAACTGCTTCATCCCGATGTGTTTCACAACCCAGTCGTGGGATGTCTAAATGTCCTCTGCACAGCAGGAGGTTGTCGCACATCTGCTCGCAGGCCTATTGCAAATCGCCTGGTAGTGAAAATCTAAAGCAATGTCATGCTGGTTTAATCTCAGCCGCAGCACTGTCTGCCCCCATATTACCTTTGAAGACCATTTTTTCTTGTTTCATTGCCAAATTTCATTCCCCTCTGAGATCCTGCCTTTCTTTCTCATGTGGGAGGCAACAGTGATGCTATGTGGTCTTTGATTAAATCTTCAGTAGTGTCTAGTGCAACTGTTTGAAGTAGCTACAGTATGTAGATGGATACAGATGGAAGGACTTGTCCAGCCAGGCGTGGCTAAATCCTATGCTTTTCCCGTCTATTTTAGAGCCTCTCCACTGTAGATGCAATTACTGTACTGTCCCTCCCTTTAGGTACACTCCGTCTTTTTCTCAATGACTCAGAGGCTGAGATATGTCCGTTTGGACCAGATGGGACCAGGTGCTAGTCTAAGGTGAATGTAATCAATGGCCAAACCCATGAGCATTTCAAGCCGCAAGCTAACATTTATGATTCTAATACTGTTAAGTCAAGCTTTTATGAGCAGAATTATTGTTTACAGAGTTTGTAGCATTGATTTTATTGGCTCCAGCTCAGTGTTTACTGGTTAGACAGATGGCGAAAACAAGACACCAACAAGTGTGAGCTTCTAAAACAGATACAAGATAAATAGTCCAGTTTTTCCACACACCGTAGTCTGTATTTTTGTTTAAATGTCTGCCATGTGACAGCAGATACAATTATTACAACTCTGATGGATTCTGCGCTAATACCAAACGTCTATTTGTCAAAAATGCGTCACCAGGTTTATGAACAGCAGATTGCCAATTTCAAGAATGATATGAGCCTCGCCATCCAGATAAATCCAATAAAATCTAATTCATGTTTGCCGAGCGCCGGTGGTAAGTGGGATTCATTTTCTAGCTTGTTTTCAGACTGTAAATATTGTTACCCGCATTCAAGTACATCTTGTGAGGTTGGAAAAAGAGAAATCAAATACCTTGTTTGGGTTAGAAAGACCTTGTGGCATCATACTGGGGGGGGGTTTTCTCAACGATGTATTATAAAGGAAGCAACATATTCACTTTAAGTCATGAATATCTGGTTAAGTTGCATGCTTAATGGATGAAATGAAAACGAATTGACAACTATTACTCTAATTAACTAATAGAAAAAATTGTAAGCAGATTTTAATGATTGAAGGTCTAAACTGAAAATGTTCCCTTTTCTTAATGTTGTATAGACATCATTATGAACCAAAGAAGCTTACAATTAATTGATAGAATCCACTGAATGTGAATCCCATCATCTCGTGCATGACTGCAGCTGGCAGTAACAAATTCAACATTTATTAGTTTGCTTTGAAGCTCATTGCAACCGCCAACTTTATATTTATGAGTGCCATGTTTATTATTTTAACAGTGGCTTTTCCTGCTCTTGACAGCCCCATGCAGAACTGAACTGAGATCAGAAAGGTTTTTTGCATTTCACATATCAGCGCAGAATATGACAAAAGCTCGGAATATTTGTATCAGGCACAGAGAAAACGGTGAAGTGCCAATCTGATTTTCTCAAGGCGCTATCACATGTAAGTCTCAGTTCCCTTGAGAGGCAAGGGAGAAAGTGATAGAGGTAGACAGGTAGATAAAAAGACAGAGATGCTGGAGATGCACGCATAAAGAGGCAGATAGAAATATTTCTGCTACAGAAATAAAAACTGTTAACATTAAAGCAAGTCTGAAACTCCAAGCTTGCAATGGAAATAATGCAGAAGTACTTATAATTGGTGCTCATACTGAAAAATAAGACCACCTACTACAGTTGAAGCAAGACAAGCAATCTCTATCTTTCATGTTTGACTGGTGTTTCTATGGCACATTATTATAAGAAAGTGAATGCCCCTGTATATTTTGGTCACTTATGAGAGCCTTTACACATTTTCACATTGTTCATTAACGCAGTGATTTAACAATTTGTCTAACAAATGAGAAAAAGTGTCTTGCAAGTGATCAGGCAACGAAAAAAGGCTGGATGTGGCTTTAGTGCAGATTTACTTTATAGGACATTATAGGTTTCATGCTTTAAACAAGCTGTTTTTTATAAGATGCCTAATAGGGCAAACTGCCAAGGTTATACTAAAGGTTATTATATATTCGTGAATGCAAAAAAATAAACTCAATGTCCTTTTTTTGTAATTGATTCAAAAGGTTAAAACAGGTTATCTTGTAATCTGTTCTACATGTGGTTAAACATGGGGTTAAGGGACGAGCTATAAGTAGACCTTTGCGTAGAAACATATTCATATCTTGTTTAATTTGAATTCATGAATAAAGTGAATCATCAGGTGCAGATTAAATTCCAAGAAAAAGCCTCGTTATCGCAGTGGCAGCTTTATAACACTTAGAGCATGGCTAATGGCACATTTTACAAGGCTACAATCATTGATTTGACTCCTCTGCTGTAGAGGCGTTCACTTACTTGCTCCTACCAAGAACATGCCGCTGCCAAAAAGCAACAGGACCACGGAGTTGACCAAAACAAGCAGGCGAGCCATTTCTCGAAGGGTATCGCTGCTCCTCTTAGAATAAATTGCAGATATCCTACGCTTGAAGGGCAACTAATTCACAGCAGTTCATTTTCTTTGATGAATGAATGAATGGTCACTGGCTGTTTCGGGGTCGAGGTGGTCAGTAAATAGATAGCCAGTGAAAGAACGTGACAAATGATGTGTTCAGGAACATGTTGTCGAAGCCGAAGTGGATTCTTCATTTAGGTTTTAAATCCGCAAGTCCTTGAAATGTGTTGTCGAAAGTGTAGACGTCCATCATCCTCGAGAGCTCAGGTATGAAACAGGGAAAGGATGACGCTCGTGGGCTCGTCGGTCCTCTCGCCGCGGGGCCATTCAGCAGCATGGACAGCGCCTTAAGTTAAAATTCACAGTGTCTTTTAGCGTTCCGCAGACCAGTGTTCACGGCTGGTTACGGGGTTGGTCATTCCTGCAGTGCTTTCTCGATGTAGAAGCCATGAGACCCTCACTATTAAGCACTTAGCGTTTCAGCTCAAGTGCACGCGCAGCACACCGTGATTAATGCTCCACGTGCCAGCAGCGGCTCTACGCCTACCTGCTCACACAGCTGCTTGAACATTTCCTCAACAAAATAAGCTAATATTTAGCTTAATAAGTAGTGTTTTAATGTTGTGTTGAATAGAGGCGGTCACTTGGTAAACATATTGTAACATATTGATCCGTTTTGTTGTTCAGTTTGTTTGCAACGTGCCACTGTTTTGATTATTACACTACACATTACACATTTGCAGTGGCGTTTTTATATGTACAAAAGTGGTGGGGCACAAAAAACTTAGATGTCTATATATAAGCTTCTGCAGTGACGTGCAGTGAGGTTCATGGCTGGTGAGGCACTGGCACTGACTCTTCAGGTTTACAAATATTATATTTTGACCTAAACCAAAATATAATATTATTTTCAAAAGCTTTTTTTGTCTGATGCTTCGATTAATTTTAAACAGACAGTTCAACAAAAGGATACCCAAAAAATGTAATTTTATCATTTAAATATTGAATTGTTCTCTCTTAGTAAGATCCCATTTTCAATAAAATGGCGGTCTTACCTTGACTTGAAGATGAAGTCCATTTTCCTATCCTTCTGGACAAACATTTCTATTACTTTTTTGTAAAAGTCCTCCTTATCTTCTTGTAGTTTCAAAAGTCTATCATAAATCTAATCCATAGATTTATGATAAAAAAATTATAAAAGTAGGGTAGACATGTGGATGTTATCCGGCTAATCAAAACGTGCATTTATCTAACAGGTACGTTTCCCACAGATCTTATTTTGAGCTATTTTCTAAAATCCTCTGGAGAAATCTCATTGCTTTTTTGTGCTTACTTCCTGGTTTTAGGACGCGCCACTGCAGCTCTCTCGTCTCCTCTTCACACAGCACACTTTTCGCGGCACACGTACTTACAGCCAATCAGCTCTGAATGATTTGAGATGACGTATGGTGGGGATGGTAGCTCCGTGCCCCTCTGGTCATTATTTTTTTGCCACACACATTACATTACAAAATACTCTGAGCATGCGCAGTGTAGTTTTTACAGTCACGTTCACTTCACAGCGAGAGGAAGGGGCATAATCAGGTTTTGTCCCACATGGCTCTAAACAGCTCAATAGGCACACACTGTGACTGTAGACACACTAATTAGAAGAACACAGACTAAAACAGCAATGTACAGACGAATCAGATGATTAAACATGATCTTAAAATATATTTTATATATATTTTTTTTTTTTTTTTTTGCATTTTTGTAATCATTATTTGTAATACTTTCTGCTGACACTAGGTGGGGCTGTGCCCCACCTGCCCCTAATGACCAGTCGCCACTGCACATTTGTATCATATAGATGCAGGACTTGCACACGCCTGTTATCTAACCGACAGGTCCGCACGCACTCTCCAGCCGAAACTCTCTCGTCTTATTAATTTAAGCATTTTCTTATTAATTTATGCAGCCAACCCCCCCCCCCCCAAATGCATAACCAGCCGCTTAAAGGTGGGGTAGGTAAGTTTGAGAAACGGGCTCGAGATACACTTTTTGTTATATTCCATGGAATGCTCTTAACATCCCGATAGCAATGAATATCTTAAGTGCTTTGACAAAAAATCCATAAAAAAAATTCATCTGTGGAAGCCGTAGTACTGTAAAAAGCACGACCCGGCTAAAATAACTGGATGGCCTACCTGCCTGTCAGCCTTCCATCTGTGCACAAACTTATCTCGTGCCCTCATTGGTCATGTGCGCGTTCTTGTGTGGAGGGGCTCTGTAAGGAAGTGGCAGATTTGTTCCGGCTGTGTATTTTCAAATTCTAGCGAACTCGAGCTGGTTTCTCCAAAATTACCTACCCCACCTTTAATGCGCAGTGCAGATTCGGTAATGAATAAAAAATAAGCTTTCATTCACAAACTAAATCAGGACACCTTTAAAGTTTTACGTCTGTTTCGCTCCTTTTTTCCTCTCTGTACACAGCTCCAGTTTTATGGGATTAGTTTTGTGTCATAAAGATAAAGCAACACTTTCTCAGAATCAAGCAAAACTAAAAGTTTAAGAGAAAAAAAAACTGAGTCAAGCTAAATCAATTTAATTTAAAAAATAAAACTATAAGTTGCAAACAAATCATTTGTGTAATCATGTAAACTATAAGTCTTTTTTCTTTGTTTTAAAATATCTTTTTGTTTGCGGTTCTCTTTGCTTCTTTCTCAATGATCAGACTTTTGCTCTCGCTGCAGCTCTTCTCGTTTGCGCTCCTTCAATTTTTGTTTTCGATTCTGACACAAACGTCCCAGGTGGGCGGGACTTTCAGGGGTGCGTCCCCATTGGCTACTCAGTTTTTTGAGTGACAGCCCACTACACCACAGATCATACAGTGCAACTCATGCAGCAAACTCCGGAGTCCACTCGCCCACGTTAGTGTCGGTGCCTCCTGGGGAGTTTTCATGAAAATATCGGACTTATCTTATGGATTGCTGTGCATTATATTTGTGTTGTGTAGTTTATACTTTGTTCCAACTTTAAATATTTTAATACCTGAACACCTGAATACACTGCTGCTGTAAAATAATTTCCCAATTTGGGATTGATAAAGTGTCTGTCTGTCTATTTATTTATTTTATAGATAAAAAAAACACATCTATGCATTTTCAAGCTAAAGGTGATACACAATATAAACTGTATACTGTTATTTTTTCAAAGACATGTTATTTCAAAAGCATATATTGCTATGTTTAGGACAAACAATTAAAGACTGCTTTAATTGAACAAATTCTACAATATAAAAGTGGCAGATTTGCTTTATTAAACAGACCAGACCTAGGTAGCATACCAACACAATTAGGAACATTCTCACATCTTACTATGTTGGTCTGAAGAGCTGAAGCATTTATTCATACACAATGGATAAAAACTATTGTCTCATTCTATATCCTGTGAGAAAATGATATACATTTAGCAGTAAAAACTCGACATACTATTCCTGAGGAAGGTATGAATAATCAACAGATTTGAATGGAATCTCTAACATTTTCATGTAGAATAAAGACAAAAGAGTGACATTACATTTATTTAGATTTGAACCAGAAGATGAAGTCTCAAATAATGTTTTAAATAAAAGGACATAAAACAAAAAGGTGGATAATAATAAAATCTATTAAATGTATAAAGACATTTGGTCAAATGAAATGACACTGAGCAAGTGATAACAGCAACGCACAGCATGGATGAAGATGGTGCAGGTCTCTCTTCATGCCCCCCCTCCGTGGATCTGATGCTGTCCCCTCAGAGGAAGTGGGAAAATGGGATAAGACCTCTGGACACCACGCTGTCTCAATGATCCACATTGTTAATATGAGAGGAAAATAAATGTTTTAGGAAATAAAAAATATGAAGTTAACAAATAAAACACAGCTCAGGGGCAGTCATGGACGGTAGGTTTTCCTACAAAGAGAAGTAGTAAACTCAGCCTCCATTGATTTTCATATCAAATTAGCGTGTTAATAAAATAAGCTATCATGGCTTATACTTGCATATCTAAACAGAATCATGAAAGCATGTTGGTACAGTCAGTCAGGCACACAAGTCCGTTTGAGTGTGTGTGCCGGTGTCTGAACGCTCACTCACTGCTAGCTATGTAGCTAACTGTCCCTGCTGTTAGGCTACTAATGGCGCGTTTCCACTACAGCGCGGAGCACGGTTTAAGAGGGCTGTGACGTCTTTGGTTGCGTTTCCACTTGGCCGAGTACCGGCCGGCGGGTCCTAATTCACAGTTTTTCTGGCCTCATAAAATCGTGGGTCTCGGGCCAGAGACAACGAGGCTGAGTCGGGCTGAGTATGCTAAACTAGAGAGAGCATCGCTGGCAAGGGGGCTACAACTACAACAAGATGGACATATTTGACCGTGATTTAATTGTAATACACGTTTCAAAATGATGCCGAAGTAACAACATACTGATACCGGTTAGTAAAAACCATGAATTAATGCTTTGACAAGTCTGCAGACAGACGGCAGGCGAAAAACCTTTTAAAATGCGTGTGTTCTAAATGGAGATTGGCTAAGCTAACGCAGTATATGCTCCGACCGTCCACACTCACAACAACGGCCTATACAGACATAAATAAAGCAGCGACTGTATTCACCATGACACAGGCAGTCTGTGGTTTGTACTTGTTTAACTTTTGTCTAGTTTCTGAACATATATGAGGAGCTGTGAGCTCTGAGTGCTAACAGCTAACGGCTGTGTTGTTTTTCTGGGGTTCTCTGAAGATCACGTCACGGCTCCGCCTACACTGCGTTACTATAGATACTACCCCAGTTCCTAAACTGTAATGGAAATGCGCCATAAAGTGAGCCAGTCCTAACGAGGCCCAGCCATACCGAGCGGGGCCGAGCGAGGCCGTGTAGTGGAAACTCGCCATTAGCCACCTGGTTGACGAGGCCAAACCAACTCCTGATGTCCGTCGTGGAGCCTGGGGTGGGGAAGTCCCGGATGGCGTCCAAGTTTTTCGGGAGCGGTTCGATGGTAGATTCCGACACCCTGAAGCCGGCGAAGTCGACGCACCTCTCCGCGAACTGAAGCTTTTCCGGGTTCAACACGATGCCCGACCGGCCGACACGCGTCAGGAAGTCGATGGTCCTCCATCAGTGTTGCTCCAGGTCGGTGTCATAGTGGATGGTGTCATCCACACAACGTTCCTTGCGTTCATAGTCCGAGAGGACGGCGTCAAACCGACGGTTGTAGCCATCCCCTGATGACAGGAAACCCTGTGGTGCCCTGGTGTAGCGCCAACGGCCGAAGGGCGTGATGAAGGTAGTGAGGTGGCGATCCGACTCACGCAGAGGGACGCTGTGGTAGCCGTTCCAGGCATCCGTGACGGTCTTCCAGGTGCCCTTCGGGACGCGGCGTGCAAGGTGGAACGGGGACTCAGTGGCGAAGGTCTCACGTTGGCAGAACTTGTTGAGGGGGGAGAGGTCCACGGTCCTGCGGGGGGAACCGTCGTACTTCGGAGTGACTACCATGCGATGGCACCACGCCACTGGCTCGCCGTATGGTACGCGTTCAATGACCCCGAGGGCTTCGTCCCGCAGGAGGTCATCGTGGACCCTCCGCTGCCAGTGTAGAGGCACTGTAGCCGCGGTGTGGCATGCCTTAGGCGTAGCTGCGGGGTCCACGTGCATCTCGATAGGTGGCCCCTCCATGCATGTAGTGCCCGATGGGGGCAAGTATTGAATGTCGACGAGGCATATCTCCTGAGCAGCCAACCTTTCATCCGGCTGTTGTTCTCTGGCGTACAAGGGAACGGCAGAGCTGCGGGGCGCGCCGGGGGGACCGTGCGCTGAGGACATGAGCACTGGGCGTCCTGGGGGTCACCTGGCCCCACGCAGCCGCCGTTGGTTGACCTCGTCGCATTGACGGATAAGGGCTGGTCTGGCGTGTCAGCCGTGTCAGGGCCACACCCGTCCTGGGGCCCCCATGCAATGTCGTCCGACGGGAAGCCCACGGGCAAGAGGCCGAGGTTGAGCAACGACTCGTAGGATAGGTACATGGCCCGGACTGAGCTGCTCACGTATACCATGGAACGGCAGGATGTAACACGCCCCCCGCTGCAGGTCGTCGAGAGCCTGGCGAAGAACGCTCCCTCGATGGCTATAGGGGAGCGGTTGGCGGCCGACAGGCTGAGGCTGATGGGTCGCAAGTTGTCCCGCGCGAAACCGCAGGCCAGGAACTCCTCCAGAGACCAAAGGTCCGACTGCGCGCCAGTGTCCGCAGCTCGGTGCGCAGGACGCATGTAGCGACTGGGATGACAGCTAGGGAACGCATGACGGCGATCAGATCTGGCAAGGGTCCGGAAGCGGCGTCGGGGACGGCTTTCAACAGGCTGTCTCCAAGTACAGGCCCAGCGCACTGAAACAGCTGGAATGGGGCCTGGGCATTCCCTATGCCTGAGCCGGCGCGGAATACATTCCAACGGCGGATGAACGCGTTCCATTCCTCTATCGATACGCCCACATCAACTTTGGGCCGATCGAGTCTCGGGCCGTGAGGGGCTGGGGCCTGGGCTGGCACGGCCATGACAGGCGCGGCCATGACAGGCGCTGCGTGCTGGTGGCTAAATCCATGAATCGTCAATAGGGCAATGACGAGTGCTTCAGATACGTCTTCGGATTTGAACTCGCAGCCGGGGGCAGGGCATCCAACAACGACCATGGTGTCGTCATGAAGAAACACACTCCTCAATGTCAGTTTCAGTGTTTTAATGACAAAGATGACGACACCCTGAAACAGAGTAATACAGCGAGGTAAGCTGACAAAGTATTACATACATGCATGTCATCATTAACACAACACAAATATACGCTACGACACCACGTATATATACACCAACAATAGTGGGAACAGTCTTACATGTGTGAGTGGATGAACGTCTCGACACGAGGCGGAGTGAATGAACAATGTTTGAACTAAAAAGGCCGCTCAGTACTACCGGGTCAGAGCGCGGCATATCCGGTGCGACGCTGCCCTCTAGGGGCCGGCGATAAACTCTTCAGTTCAGGGTTTTTATTAATGGTAATTTTCAGACTGTGAGTTGTTTAGTGGTAGCTCATATAGTCTTGATTCTTGTGGTTAAACATTTCGCTCCGTATTTGATGGTAGTGGTGTCTAAATTCATTCGTCACTTCCTTTTCAGTTTTTGTTTTTTTTAATCTTTTTTCTTTTCTTATTATTGTTACGTCCTGTCTGTGTACACGTGCTTTAAAATGTATTGTTTAATTTTACATATTTGTCATATAATAATCAAAATATATGTTTACAAATGTTACATAGTCTTTGTCAGCATATTTTTGCCATGTTATGCACCCCTTGCTATCTTACATAATACAAGTGTCACATTCATGAAACTTGCTCCATTCATTGGTACTAGTCCTACAACTATACCCTGAAGAATGCTTGAGGGTGGGAATAATACAAACATCTTTTTGGGTGGGGTGCATTTTATGACAGGCCTGGTTATCACAATATGCCCCCCCCTTGCTATCTTACAAAATAAAAGTGTCACATTCATGAAACTTGCTCCATTCATTGGTACTAGTCCTACAACTATACCCTGAAGAATGCTTGAGGGTGGGAATAATACAAACATCTTTTTGGGTGGGGTGCATTTTATGACAGGCCTGGTTATCACAATATGCCCCCCCTTGCTATCTTACAAAATAAAAGTGTCACATTCATGAAACTTGCTCCATTTATTGGTTCTAGTCCTACAACTATACCCTGAAAAATGCTTGAGGGTGGGATTAATAGAAACATCTTTTTGGGGGGGGGTGCATTTTATGACAGGCCTGGTTATCACAATATGCCCCCCCTTGCTATCTTACAAAATAAAAGTGTCACATTCATGAAACTTGCTCCATTCATTGGTACTAGTCCTACAACTATACCCTGAAAAATGCTTGAGGGTGGGAATAATAGAAACATCTTTTTGGGTGGGGTGCATTTTACTCAAGCAATTTCTTCTAGATGAAACGGCCGCGTCCTTATAAAATGTCATGTGGTGCGACCATGTTTTTTCTTAAAACTAAATAAATTCCTTAACATTTGTAACTATTTGTACAAGTTGTCAGTAATTTTGAGTGTTTAGAAACAAGGAATTTGCCTTTCTTTAGAGATTTTGTTAAAAGTAATCTTATATTTTGGTTAAATAATGTCAAAATTATCATCTTAAATGAAGTTGATGGGCTTATTTTTCCTGTAAATAAAATAAAACTGAGATAAATGTTAAAACAATACAATTCACTCAAGCATACTGTATCAGTAAAGGCAAAAGACGGTCGCACCACATGATCAGTGGTCGCTCCAAATGACATAAAGATCATACAGACAATAAATGACCATACACAATGTTGAGTTCAAACACATGTTGTTCAAATTTTGGAATAACAACATTTCAATAAAAAATGTTGAAATACATTTGATCTCAAACATTTAGAAAACAATACATTTAAAGCAGTACAAATGTATGACTTTTTACAAAAAGCATTTCATTTAACAAAAAAAGTATGGCTTTTAGATATAACATTGTTAAAAACCATGTATTAACAAATCATGTAATGTTTTACTTTACAGATTTAAGTGAATTGCACAATATGAACCAACATTTAATTTGATATTATTATTACCCTTGCTTCAAATGGGTTACAGGATTGCCTATGTGCGGGCCTTTCTTCAACCCCAGGCACTATTGAACTTTACCCAATCTTGGCTGCTCAATTTAGAGAATCGTGAGGTTGCTGGCTCAGGTTCTGCGATGATAGATTGAACATCTTTCCTATCGTAGAAAATGATGTCAAGAATTTGTGGCCACATGAATAAATTATTTTCACCTGACTGCCGCATGCAGCTAACCTGGACCTCTTCTTTCACAACCTCAAGGACCTGACCTATATAGGGAAGTTCATCATAGGCAGTGGCGTTTTTATATGTACAAAAGTGGTGGGGCACAAAAAACTTAGATGTCTATATATAAGCTTCTGCAGTGACGTGCAGTGAGGTTCATGGCTGCTGAGGCACTGGCACTGACTCTTCAGGTTTACAAATATTATATTTTGACCTAAACCAAAATATAATATTATTTTCAAAAGCTTTTTTTGTCTGATGCTTCGATTAATTTTAAACAGACAGTTCAACAAAAGGATACCCAAAAAATGTCATTTTATCATTTAAATATTGAATTGTTCTCTCTTAGTAAGATCCCATTTTCAATAAAATGGCGGTCTTACCTTGACTTGAAGATGAAGTCCATTTGCCTATCCTTCTGGACAAACATTTCTATTACTTTTTTGTAAAAGTCCTCCTTCTTGTAGTTTCAAAAGTCTATCATAAATCTAATCCATAGATTTATGATAAAAGAATTATATAAGTAGGGTAGACATGTGGATGTTATCCGGCTAATCAAAACGTGCATTTATCTAACAGGTACGTTTCCCACAGATCTTATTTACAGCTATTTTCTAAAATCCTCTGGAGAAATCTCATTGCTTTTTTGTGCTTACTTCCTGGTTTTAGGACGCGCCACTGCAGCTCTCTCGTCTCCTCTTCACACAGCACACTTTTCGCGGCACACGTACTTACAGCCAATCAGCTCTGAATGATTTGAGATGACGTATGGTGGGGATGGTAGCTCCGTGCCCCTATGGTCATTATTTTTTTGCCACACACATTTCATTACAAAATACTCTGAGCATGCGCAGTGAAGTTTTTACAGTCACCGTTGACTTCACAGCGAGAGGAAGGGGCATAATCAGGTTTTGTCCCACATGGCTCTAAACAGCTCAATAGGCACACACTGTGACTGTAGACACACTAATTAGAAGAACACAGACTAAAACAGCAATGTACAGACGAATCAGATGATTAAACATGATCTTAAAATATATTTTATATATTTTTTTATTTTTTTTTTGCATTTTTGTAATCATTATTTGTAATACTTTCTGCTGACACTAGGTGGGGCTGTGCCCCACCTGCCCCTAATGACCAGTCGCCACTGATCATAGGTAACAATCACAAACTTTCCACGGAGGTCTTTTACACTGGCGTGTTGCCTTGGTGGATTAGGAGTGCTTACCAAATCCTTAGAGTGGCTCTCGTGTTCCTCATGTCTACCAGTTGTGGGTGATAACATGAGCATGGCTTCATTTCTGCATGTGTGCAAAAGCATGAAACCTGCCTGTGACTTATTTTACCAGCTTCTACAGACAAAACCTGGTGAATCTTTAAAGTGCCCTTCACTGTTGCCAATTTGCCTGGAATCAGCTCATCATATTTTTCAATGATTTATTCGCTTATCCAATGGAAGGTAATAGCTGAGCCAGTTTTTTTTGCAAGCATCTCATAAACATCCAGTGGAGTCTTTAGGTCGCCCCCTCTTTGGACATAAAGATCTGCATCTCTCTTAACCGCACCACCAATGCCATCTGGGGCTCCCTTTCCATGGGACTTTCAGAGTAGTTCCATGTAACTTGTGTGAAATTAGAAAGGAAGGGAACAGTGCTGAGGAGGTAAAAGTTTGCTTTGTTCCTGTACTGTGTACAGGGCCCATCACTGATTACATGTAATACTGTAATCTGGGGGCAGGTTGCCCGAAGCTCTTTCAGTATGGGCTCCAGGTGGGCCCACACTGCCCGCTCATCATGGCGGAGGCTGTTCGACAGTGTGGCATATGACTTAGTGCCATTGACTGTGTAGAGTACAGCAGTGTGTAATGTGGCTTGCTTTCTGCTGCCTCCAAAATGGTAGGCCTGTATTTCAGTACTCATCTTGAATAGTTCTCTGAAAAATCAATGTGTAGAACTGCTTCAGTGTCAGTGAGATTTAGTTTGAGGTCACGAAACTGTTCTGTTTGGTGTATCCAATTAAATTGATGAATGGCTATATGTTCAAACTTTTTCTGGAATAACTCTTTTAACTTCTGGATTGTCCCCGTGTATGTCTGCTTTAAAACATTTGCAAAGTTGTTCTCTCCTTTTGTTGATGTGACGCGCTCCCATTGATCCCAAGAAACTTCGCCACACTCTGTCTCAGGAATTTCTATTTCTTCAAAGCAGCAAGTGGGACATTCGCGGTCCATGCATGCTTTATTTTTACGATCACACACAATCATACTCAACAATTCTGAGATGCTGGTTGTTTTAAGCAACCCTCTGGTAGCAAGTTTGTTAACCAAGAGGCGGACATTCTCATGTTCCACACATGCACATGTTTCTCTATCTCTATGTGTTGGCTCTGTGATGTAAAAAGGCCGCCTCCTCACAAATTGTCTGTATGACATTGAGAGATGCTCTTTGACCTCTTTTTTGTACTGGGCATGGAGCTCAGTGAGGGGCTTGGTTAGAACCCTCCTTTGCATTTTCTTTTTGTTTTTCGTGATAGTGTCTTTTGCTCCCTGGCAACAGACGACTGTTTTCGTCTCTGGACAAAAAATGGACAACAGCTTGCTCTCTCTCAGCCGATTTGTTGGGCCCTTTTTGCTTTTTTCCCCCACTTAAGCCCACTCTCTCTCTTGCCATTAACCTCTTTCCACTCTTCCGAAATGTTTCTTTAAGTCTTCTCATTTTTGCAAGCTGTTTTCTTAGATGTAACACCTGCTTTTTTATTTTATACTTCTCTTTCTGAAGTTTTTTGCAACGCCTTTCTGCAGAATATGTAGTAACTTTCTTCTTTTCCTCTGGTGTGGAAGATGATGGGGGATTACAAGTTTCATTTAGGGGTATTGGGTCCACCATAGCTTGTCCTGCATGTTCTGGCTGTTCTTGTTCTACATCTGAAAAGTTCTCCATAGATGGTGGTGTAAGGTCAAACAAAGGGTTTGCCATATTGTTCCTTTCCCTGTAAGTACTGGATGCAGCCCTCCATTTCTCTCTCTGTTTCTTTCTCTCTCTCTCTGACAGCTCACTTGCCTTAACATATGGAATCTTTCCCTGCTGTTTCCTTCTCTGGTAGCTGAAACATATATAAATAAACAAAATGTATAGCATCATGCCATTTATCTATGATGAATAGCCTATTTTATCTCGGATGGTTGATAGATGACAGAGAAGATGAAAATGTTAACAGAAAAGGAAAAGCAACAACACAACATACATTTCTCTTCTCCTTGCAAGGTACTCAGCTCTTGCTGCAGGGTCAGAATGAACACGCTGCCTATGGCAAGCGCTTTTTATTTTACTTGACAGTGGCATCTGTTGAAATAGAATAAAACAGTTAAAAATAAATAAATACATAAACATTAATTCATAATGATTATAATAATGTAATTATTTGCCCTAATTTCATGATATATTAACCATAACCATAACCCTAACAATTTTTCAAAGACGAATAAAGTTGCATAAAAATGATTCATTGAGTCTAAAGTAAAGTACTATAAGTATATAAATCCTCAAATGAATATTAAAGCATAAAAAATGACAAATAAAGATAAACTCCCAAGTCACTCAGAAGCATGTTGATCCTTTTAAAAAGTGTATTTCAACATGTCTGTGAAAATAAAAGATTTTGGTTCTCAGGAAAAGATTGTTAAAAAGATCCCCCTCCCCTTCTCTGAGGCGTTGCCATGGTTTCAATGTGCTCAGTGTGAGCCAGAGCAGATACAATCTTTTATAAAAGCATTTAAGACAGATATTAAATACTGGAGTTACCATGACAGCTGTCTATTTCTGGCTGACATTTCTTTGGTATTTAGCTCAATAGCAGACATTGAAATATGGGGTATTGTGGTGACCACTCAATGTGTTTTGACCTTTGGTGTTGAGTTTCTTTTCAGAGATGTAAAGTCTATATCAGTGGTTCTCAAATGGGGGAACGCGGACCCCTAGGGGTACGTTGGAGTACTGCAGGGGGTACGTGAGATTTATTTTATGTTAATGAAAAAAACAACATAAGTAATGCATTTAAACAAACTACTAATAGTAGATTAACTACTTTATTCAAAGGTTTACAGTCATTCTGGATAATAGAATGGGAAAAATAAACGGGGTGCTCTCTTTTCCTCTCCCTCTCTCTCTCTTTCCCTCTCCTGACAGCCCGTCAGTCTCGTGCAGCTCGCTGAACCTGTACTAAGTGACCCGACAGTAAAGAATAAATATATTTATAACTAGTTTAGCTTGTTCCAGAGTAGATAAACTAGCTAAGTGTGTTAGGTCTAACTCTTAGACCAGTGGTTCTCAAACCTTTTTCAATAATGTACCCCCTTTGAAAAAAAGATTCAGCCAAATACCCCCTGATCAGCGCAAAAACAATTTGTTAAGGAAAAAAGCCTATATAAAGAGGTACAGGACAGCGCTGCACCATCAGTGTCTGATTTATTAAAACAACAACATTGTAACTGAGAAACACTTAAATGCTACATTTCAAATGTTTACAATCCATCACTAAATTCATGGCAAACCAATTTTAACATCATGCAATAATGCTAAGACGACATTAGTTGCATTGAACTGATCTTTTTAATAAGTTGTACTTACAATGTAGTGAGAAACATGGGCTTGTGCTTCACTGAGGATCTTTGTCATTCTGACAGGGAGGCAAACTGCAGTTATTACACTTCGCGTTTTGAAATATGTGTAACTGTTAATATAAAACCCACACTGCTCAAACTTCGTTACTTTTCCTGAAATTGGTATATTTATTTATTTATTTTGGGGCGTGGGGAATGAAGAGAAAAATATATATGAGCATTTTATGAACATGGGATTTTGACCCCTCATATAAACATATGCATAATGCTGCGCTATACTTTGCGGCCACACACCGTTGCCAAGCAACGCTTATTGTTTAGGTGTCCTTTGATAAGCAGGCAGTCATATAATTAACTAGAACTAGCTAGATCTGATAGATTTATATAGAAGTATAACCGGACGCGCGAGAGAGATCAGATCAGCTGCTGCTGACAGAGAACACGCAGCTCTGCATGACTGTGACGGACCGTTGAGTGGAGCAAAATGAAATACACAGAGGACATGTATCTGTAATAAGAGTAAGTTACTGCCTTGCTGGAAGTTTATTTGTAAACCTCTTAGGCTCAACTCCATGATATACAGTACATCTGCTAATATATCCCTGTGAAAAAAGGCAACAGACTCAAACGTCTCACATTAATCAACAGATTGAGGAACATACAGAACAAGAACATCTCTCTGCTTAACTTTTTCCAACATTAAAAATGTATTCATTAGATAACTTTATCTGCCTTTATATAATATCCCTTCTTAATCGAAATGCAGCAAAGAGATGTAAACGCTGCTGTAGGAATCAAAGGGTTAATATGACGCAGGGTTTAAGCTCATAACATCAAAAAAGCTTTTAAAAGTAAGTGGAAAGTATAAAATGTTTAATAATTGATCAAAGTTGTGGATTCACTGGGAAGGAATTATAGTAGCATTAACAAGAGAATATTGGAAAGAAAACAAAAGCTTCAACCACACTGGAAATTGTTCTATTAGGAATTCAAAGAACGGCTTACAATGGAGGAGCCAGAATGATCTATACAGGCAGCACTCAGGCTCGTGGCTTTTGGATTCAGCACAGCAGCACTCAATTCGTCCCGCACTTGAATTCTGCTTCATTCTAATATTGGATGGAGTTGTTTGTTTTGGACATAATGGCCTGACTGCACTAGTAGCCCCTGTTGCTCAGCTGTTTACTGCACGAGGGAGAGTAATCCTTCATTTGATGTGCTCCCTCTGTAATACATGGAGCTCTGCTAAATGAATTCCAGCTCTGTGCAAAAACATACAGCTTACCCACATGATAGGATTTTCAGTCTCAGTGTGGGAGCTAAATGTATGCCTGATGGTTTGTGTGATGCTCCTGGAAACACATACATCCCTGCAGGTGTTGGAACATTGAAACTGAGAATTGATTTCATAACACAGAGATTGAATTTGCATGGTGCTAAAACATCTACACATTATGAACACTGTTTCTACAGGCAAAGGGATGGAAGAGCTGACGTCTTTTTTGCAGCAAAGGTTATGCTTGTTCTGTTTTTTCTCATTGATGTGATATCTTTCCATTCAGAGTCAGATGTCGATTTCCTATGTTTGCAGTCAATTTTACATTTGACAGATTGCATACAGAAATGCCGGCAGCGTGTTGATGAATATCTTCTTGCTGTCAAGTACTTTAGAAGTACATGGTGGAGTTTTGTCATGTGGTTAGTTTGCCATCACTTCAGCAACAACATACTTTAATTTTATTTTTCATACTGTATACGTACTGTACTATTTAAAAAAAAAAAACATCTATTTTTTATTTCTTTTAAGAAAGTGGTTCCCAACCTTTTTGGTCAGGCTCTACATTTGTCTCTGTTCATTTGGGACATGAAATCGTATAAAGGAGATAGTGTCAGCATTATCTTTATTACATACAACCTATAGTGTTCCTGCGTGAAAAACATAAGGCCACTAAACTATACTATACATTAGGAATGTGTCACATTACTGGACTGTTGGATGAATCTAAAACACTACAGCATGGGAATTGCTTAATGCAGCTGGTGTCTTAAAGAGCTGGCTTTTAATGAATAAATTAAGCAAGTAAAGACCTTTTTAAAAGGCAGAGGGTCACCTTCAAACCTCTCCCAGGGGTTTGAACCCCATTTATCCCTAGCCGCTCCCACTGCTTTAAGTCACATTTTTCTCCTTAGTCATTATTTGATTAAAAAAACGTTGTAAGAAAAATATTTCTTAAGGAACGGGTTAACAATACCCAAAATAGCTTCACCTGGCAAGAGGAAAGACTCAAAAAGTGAATTTCTTGGCGTTCAGTGCCCAGTGAAAGAACTTCATGAGTAATGAGAAATCAGAAAAATGGCAGAGTTTTAATAAGTGACTGCAAACTTCGAGTGCTTATAATTCAATATTTTCCATCCTCCTGATGACATTCAGGTACTCAGAAGGGAAACATAATGTTTAATGACACCTTCCAAAGTCCAAAGAGTTTTATGGCTCGAAAGGAAAAGCACTTAAGTCCCAATTAGGTAAAATGGAATGACTGTATTTTATGTTAAAGCTAAATGGACGAATTAATCTTCTCATCATAGATTTACCTCCTTTTTTCCAAAGTTTTTATCTTGACTTCCCACTTTCTGACATTAAATGTAAAAGCACTTATAGAGAAAGCATACTGTGGTCGAAAGTGAAGACCATCCAAGGTCAAAGCCACCTACATGAATATTTACGTTGACATTTGGTACACAATCCCCCGCGAGAAGGGAGGAGGTGACAGCAGGGATCTTAGCAAAGTGCTGCATACTGATCAGGGATGATGAGCTAACAAAAGGTTAATATGTCCATGACGCAAGGAACCAGCTGTTACTTAAGTCCACAGCTGTGTGAGATGTAGCTCAGTGTTTTACTGTGCAGTTAAGGTTTATGGGATTGTACTGTATGGAGTTAAACTAGCTGAGAAATGGATGCTCGCACTTATACCAGAGTACATTGGTCTGATTCTTCATCATTTTCCACAGTAAAATGACTTCTTTAATGCTTAATAGTGGAGACCAATGGTCTAAATAGAACATTGGATGGTCACATTTCAGCCCACATTGCGTAGGCCAGCAGGATCCTTTAGTACTTTTGACTGCACCAGCGCACATATAATTACATTTCCCTGTAGTTACCGGTGCCCTTGACTCATCATTGAGCACAACCACAGTGGTCAATTATCAGATACATTTGAGGGGGTGGTGGGGTTCCTGCTATGTTCCTAAGGCTTCTTACAGTAAATGAATTGACAGACTCATATATCAAGAGAAAGTATCAATCTAGCAGATGGTTTTCCAAATCCTTCAGCCTAACAGAGGGAGCAGGTCTCCATCAATTGTGCCCCTTTGTGCAGATTTGTTTTTGTTTTGGCTTCACCAAAGAAAATTCCATTAGTTCATCAGTTGACAAATGGATGTCTTGTCACAAGCTATATCTTAGCAATATGAGCCAAAAGAATGCTCTGTTTTTCTCAGTCTTTATAGTTTTCTTTAATGTTTTGCATTACTTCATATAACAACCGTGCCTCAGGATGTTTAGTTTTCGTACACCAATCGGATGGTTTGATTCCCAGCCACTGCAGTCGACATGTCGGAGTGTCCTTGGGCAGGATACTTTACTCCAACATGCTTAATACTGTAGACATTTGAGACATTGTTCATATAGGAATATTGGATTTGTATCCAATGGATGTACAGTATGTTATGCTGTGCTGTAGGCTTCATAGAAACACACGTATTTGAACTCTTCCCACAAATCATTGTTTGCAGCACTCTATTTGAGCCGTTAAAGGAGCAATTCTATGTTTAAAGCCCTCCTCGACAGAAAAAAGTTAAGGAAATAAAACTTTGTATTACTGTAGGAGCAAAAAAGCCCATAATGTTCGGTTTTTGCAGAGTAAGAAACAACAGTAAAAAAAATCTTTAAAAAGTCCAACTCGGAGAACAGATTTATTTATAGTATATGTACAAAAAGACTCTAGGTAATATGTCTTAGAATATATACAATTAAATCTGTAAGTCTTTTTAGAGAGGTGTTATACGTGCAAATATCTGATAATGACAAAACTATCCTCCATCTCTTGGTTTTATGGTAAAAGGCTCATTTTGCAACATGTTTCGCAGACATCTTCTGTCATCATTTTCAAGAGCCCTCACATCTATTGGACCAAACACTCGTGATTGATGGACTCCATTAATATACTGACATCAAAGCCCAGGAGAGGACACATGTGTATGAGGAGCATAATCTCAATTGGACAACATTGAAAACAGCAACATTACTGGAAGATGAAAGCCCATCTCTTTTCATCTGTGCTGGATGTGCTCGTCTTTATCTCAGAGAGCAGGGTTACCCTCAGAAGACACTAATGATGTGTTGCCTTCTGCAGGGATCACTCATCAATCTGTGTGTGAGCCGTCGTTTCCCGTCATTATTTGTCTAAGGCAGCTGTGATGAACAATAGGAGGGGAGAGAGGATGATTAAGCCCCCCAACCTTTACCCCACATGTCTTGTCATCTTGTGTTAACATCACGGCTCATTTCAAGGTGATGCTGCCTATCAATCACACGGCAACGTGAGACGTGATTAATGCTTCTTCCCTCAGTTCACCAGCTGACAGACGGATGTTATTATGATCTGACCCTGTGGGGAAGCTTTTGAGAATAGTGAACAAATATTGGCTTCATAGCATTCACAGTATGTTGCACTGGATGTAAATATTTAGCTTATGCTCGATAGATTGATTCTTAGCATATTGAATGGCGTAAACAGCAGAATTAGCTAATAAAGATGCATAAATGAATAATGGGTGAAGGCAAAATATCGTATAAGAATGACCTGTATGCTTGTACTTATCTTGAGTGCCTACCAACAGAGGTGGACAGTGCATTTACTATATAAGTTGTACTTAAGTACCAATTAGAGAGACTTGTACTTTTTACGAGTATTTCCATGTTATGCTATACTTTGTACTTCTACTCCACAACAATTCAAAGGTTAATCGGATTTGATTGATAATGTGAAATATAATCAACCCTTCAATAAGAATGTAGTTACACCTGGATTAACATTCACAAGCTACCCTGCAGCATACAAAGTCATTACAACTAGCTGCACCTTTGCTAGCTTTAATAAACACAGTAATGCATTAGTAATTATAATGAAATGGACCATTTTGCATAATAAGTACTTTTACTTTTACGTTAAGTTTATTTTGATGCTAATACTTTTGTACTTTTACTTGAGTAATCTTTTGAATGCAGGACTTTTACTTGTAACAGACAGAGTATTCCTACACTCTGGTACTTCTACTTTTACTCAAGTACAAGATCTGAGTACTTCTCCCACCAACCTGTTTGAAGGTTTCAGGAAGTCGGAAACATTGGATTCAACAAGCTATTAAGATGATGCTCCCCTTCCCATGTCACATGCAGGCTCTTTAGAATAAACTGCCCCCCTCTTGATCTATCAACCCATGGCTACCTTTGCAAGCCAATCAGAGCAGAATGCTTTCACAGGAGCTGTAAATGCCTAAAGAGACAGGCACTTTAACATTTGGACATTCAGACGGTACGAGTAAAATAAAGTGTCTTTTTAACATTAAAGCATGTTAACATGATCTAGTAGAAAGCAAAATACAAAGATGTGCGATTAGATGCCTCGTAAGACGGAGAGATAAGATCGAATGAATACAGATTATATCAGTGTGTGACAGTCCGGCCCGGTGGTTAGAGACCACAGCTCACATGATGCCACATCGGATATGTGAGGTTGATCAAAGTTAGACTCTTTAGCAGAACGTTTCATGATAGACCGAAAATTATTCCTGAGAAAGTTGTGACAACAAAAGTCCACATAATAATGCTGTCGAGTCATTCAGTATTTCTTTTTTTCAAAACACTTAAGAAAACCTAAATGGCTTGCATCTCTCCTAGGAACTTCTATCATTAATATCATAACATTGCCAACACATGATGTTGTGAAGTATCATTTTACAAATTGCTTGTGATGGGAAAACTCACTTCGTGTGAAGTGAGTGAGTGAGTTGAATTGATCAGTACTTCACTGTTCTCATTTATCAGGCTCAACAGTCTCTTTACAGTTTACAGCAGAGTATGTCATGTGAAACTGTGCAACACTGACCTCTGCAGGAGGACAACGGTGTAAACATCACTGTAACCTGCATTAGAAATGTCAGACTTTTCTTTACTAACATGTGATGTATATATTTTTTATTTGTTATATACGCATAATTTCTGTTGGGAAAACATTAGTCACCATATGACTAAGGGGAAATGTTAATTTCCATAATTGATAAAGATGGGCATCCAAGCCAGTGCAGGTGTTGAAAAGTCCAAACTCACAGTAAAACTGTCCTTGCTTCTATTCTTCAGAAAGATTGATATTACACAGACTGCCAATGTGGCGGCTATCTAACGCTTGCAATGCATTTTAATGAAATGAATGCAAGATGCTGTGAAACATAGCTCTCCTATTGTTGCGTCAGTTGGAAACTCTCCAAAGTGTATGTCATTTCATTTATTTTTCTAAGAGCCCTCAGCTCAGCCATATAAATTATCCTTTGCAATCGCTGTAACAGACTGTTTTGATGATTCAACAGGAAAGCAGGCCAGTGGTACATTAACACCATCTGTCACCGACTGATCCATAAAATATATCTAGACTTATGGCAGATAACACTTACCGTGATGATGGTGCACTGGTGAATGTATGAATTCGTTTTAGTTTTCTATTAACTTATTCACAGAAGAGTGTATACTGTTTAACAAAGGAAATGAAAGTCTAGTCCTCACTAACACTAAGAAAGTGGATCACATCACTCCTGTTCTGAAGTCCTTACACTGGCTTCCTGTGTGTCAAAGAATAGATTTCAAAATATTGTTGCTGGTTTATAAAGCTTTGAATGGTTTAGGCCCAAAATACATGTCTGACCTACTGCTAAATTATGAACCATCCAGAACTCTCAGGTCTTCTGGGTCTGGTCAGCTTTCTGTCCCCAGAGTCAGAACTAAACATGGAGAAGCAGCATTCAGTTATTATGCTCCAAATATCTGGAACAAACTCCCAGAAACCTGCAGGTCCGCTGCAACTCTTACTACTTTTAAATCCAGGCTGAAGACTTTTTTGCCGCTGCTTTTAATTGAACTATTCACATCTTAAACTGCACTGTAACTTTTAACTTTTATCCATGTATTTTTTCTTTTAATGTTTATTTTATTGTCTTTTCTTTTTAATGACTGATTTTAAATGCCATTTTCATAATGTCTTCCATTTTTGTAAAGCACTTTGAATTGCCTTGTGTTGAAAGGTGCTATATAAATAAACTTGCCTTGCCTTGCCTTGCCTTGAAGATTGAAGGTGGTTTACCGACCAACAGATTGAAAAAGAAAAAAGCACAAGCACAAAACAGATATTTTAAACGTAAAGAAAATGTGAACACCTCAACCAGTTTGTCATGGGAGGTCATTCTAGCTGTGTGGCATTTCAGGAATGCTGACTCACACTTCCTGTTTCCTGTCCATTCAGGAAGTGGCTGGGTTTAACCCCTGGCTGCCGCGGCCCTTCCACTCTCTTATCTTCAAGATACTGCCGGCCCCCCCGGGGATGCTTAAGCTAGAGGATCAAACCCACTGTAATTTAGGAAAGTGAGATGCTTTTAAAAGCTTCCTGTATGCAACTCTTTGTAATCACTCATCACTTTTACATTTTCCTCCATTCACCAATGTAAAAGTTAAAATACCAAACTTTTATTTGGTCTGCAAAAGTGATTACGTGTGATTATTATGTTTGTAAGGGATATCCTGTTCATGCAAAGCCTCATTTTGAGTGCCGCCTTCTTTAAAATGGGTCAATGAATAACAAATAAATTAAGCCAGTGTTTTAAAATGCCTAGAATACTTCATTCTGATTTGTCAATACATAATTTCTACAGTTTATTAGTAGCAACAATATTTTGTATCAAATTAATTATCTCTTTGGTTGCCATGTAAAAGGGGGATAGTTTTATATATAAAAATAGGTAAAAATAAGACGTAAATATTTGTATTTACATGTATGCAAGTACAAAAAGCCCCTTTCCTGTATCCATTGAAAGGAATAATAAAGGGGGGTGGGAAAGTGCAAATGATTGTGCATGTATGCTCAGGCTGCTCGTTTCTGTACCATGCAAATGGTTCATCTTTAACTCTACCTGGTCCAACTTTGCTGGGTCCATATGCCTTTTAACAGCACGCATGGACTGTATATGTATTTCAATATTTCTTCTTTTAACCAAATCCTAATGATGTCTTCTCATACTACAATGTGAGCCATCAATACCAGGGTAGTTGGCAACCCTTAACATTTCCTTTTTTGACTACAACTTGTTTCAGAAGCTCTTACTGTCGCTGCATAATCAGCTACTGTATGAATAACTTTCAAAATCACTAATAAGATAGGAGTACAACATTCTGTTCATTTGAAATGTTTGAAAAAGTCTTAAAAAATATATATCTTTGGTTGGTCCTCATCCTTTACCCATGCAAGTCTCACATCTGTCTTCAGGACATGTTGTGGTCTTCAATGTTATCAGCAGGAAACCTTCTCTTTAATCACGGCTGCATCTCATATTGTCCCTCCGTGGCGATGAAGAAGTCGTTGAGAGTGTTCTGCAGAAACTCAAACGTGGGCCGTTCCTCAGACCTCTGCCCCCAGCACATAGTCATAACATCATAGAGTTCCTCAGGGCAGCCGTCCGGACACGGCATCCTGTACAACAGATCTAGACTCCTGATCACCTCTGGGTTGGTCATCCCTGATTAACATAAAGAAAAGAGGCATTACGAGACATTGCAATATTTGTAGTCATCATAATGTGCGATTTTCATAGCTGCAAAGTAACATTTCCACTGGTTTCTAAACAATTTCAATGTAAGCTAATTTCATTTTTTCTCTCCTTTTACTTGTTTCTCACTTCTCTTACCTGGGTAGGGTATCCTTCCATATGTGACTATCTCTGTGAGGAGGATCCCAAAGGACCACACATCTGATTTGATGCTGAATGTGCCAAAGTTGATGGCCTCTGGAGCCGTCCATTTGATGGGAAATTTGGCTCCTAATTGTCAGTTGAAAAAGGCAGAGGAAATTGTGTTACTCAGCAGGGAAATGCAAAGGTATGTAGGTGTATATATATTTCTTTCACATAACTAAAACATATATAATGTGATAGAAGATGTTATCCATATCGCTCACTGCTGAGACTCTACACTATTTCACATCACATATTCAAATAATGTGCAACTAATTATTCATTTACACCTTTTTAACATCTGCAAAATATTGTAGAATTGTAAATAGGGTCAACCTTTAAACTTGCAGGAAAAGCTACATACAAATATTATTTAACAGTCAACAGAATAGATACAAAAAAATTATATTTTTATATTTGAGTGTCTATTTAAATTTCAGTGGGGTGGCTGGTGCATTGGCTCCCTTCAATTCATCCAATCAGTATTTCCTAAAATCCTGGCTGAGGCCTTGGATGCATTTATTGTCCAATGTGAGGAAACCTTTGTACATACTGTACCTTCTTGAGCTGTGTATTCTGATTCGATGATCCTGGCCAAGCCAAAGTCTGCTATCTTGCAGTGGATGTCATCGCTGACCAAAATGTTGGCTGCACGCACATCTCGGTGAATGTAGTTCTTCCCCTCGATGTACTCCATGCCTTCAGCAATCTGTCATATAGAGAGAAAGTTATTTTGTTGTCCCAAGAAATAAGACAACTTGAAAGATATCTGTTTTACAGCACATCCATAGGTGAAATCGAGATTTGGTGCACGTGCTGCTTGTGTGTGTTTCCTCTGGTCAGTGTGTAGAGTACAGCTCCAGCATGTGTGTATACTGTATGCGTGCGTGAATACTGTTTGTGTTTATGATAATGGCAGCAGTGGGTTAAACAGGAAGTGCCGGCTATCAGGAAAGGGCTTTTTTCGAAAGGGGCAAGAAGTTCTGAGGGAACGGACTCTAAATGGAAAATAACATGATTTCCTGTCCGGATGTTAATAATTGACGTATGGGGAGTCTTTCAAGCCAGCAGAGCAGAAGCCGTACCACCTTACCACATAAACCACACAGCTACTGCTGACAGTTACCACGTGCATTCACATCATAGCGGGTGTGGAAGTATATATTAAAACTGACGTTCAGAGTGCTATGATGCGTCCTGTGTGTAAAAATAGGCTTTGAGGTCAAACGCTTTTGTTTTTGTCAGAAAATGCTAATACTAACATAGCATGCTTTGGTACTTTTTCGAATGAAATACGGACGCTCTAACAGGCAAAGTAAACAAATAAACATCCTGTAGGCCTATTTAGAAATGTAGAGAAAGCTTTCATGACTGTATTGAGAGGTCTATGTGATGAACAGGCCACATACAACATACGATTCTTCGCACTCACGGACATCATGTTGTTAAAATGAGGCATTTACAATCATAAGTCTCCCACCTGCGCTGACATGTCTATCAGCTTATTCATCTTGAGCTTTTGCCCTTCATCTGATTTGAGATAGTCCAGAAGACATCCTGCAGATGAGAAAAGAAGAAGGATGATAACTCTATCATCAAAACATTAAAAGTGACAAAGAAACATTGCTGTTTAATAGAAAATACTAGATAAGAGTTTAGATAAGGTTAGATGTTTCTGCACGTTAAGTCTTACATGATACTCAAAATGTGTGTATATACATCATTGCAGACACCTGCTCTTTACAGCGTCTTTCAGTAGAACAACCTGGCAATACATATTTTAAAGCATTTTCATGAGAGGTTTTGATTAATAGAGTTCCCAGGTCATCTTTAACTATATAGTTCTCTAATTAGTTTTTTCTCTCACCAACAAACTTCTTATATGCTCACTAAATAATGGAACAGCTGATCATAAATGGCCATTGAATATAAACAACTTTCTGACACAGCATCATAAATTGAAAACTCTAATCTTCACAAAGTTTTTCATTCCTTGGATTTGATTGCATTACTTTGTAAAATGTTGATTAAAAGTAGGCGTTTTTTTTAAAGGTTTGGAGCAATGGCTGCAACCAATTCAGCAATTTCATCGTATTGTCCGATCCCCAGAAAAAGATTCTGCGACCATGATGATTATAGTTATAGCTTTATATTTTTCAGGCAAACATGACACATTTTCTCTGGTTTCAGCTTCTCAAATGGGAAAAATACATATATGATTATTTGTATTTTTTGTCTTACCATTGATCATGAACTCAGTGACGATCAGAATGGGCTCCTTGGTGACCACAGCATGGAGGCGCACCAGCCGCTCGTGCTGCAGCTGCTTCATCAGGTTGGCCTCCTGGAGGAAGGCTGCCGGCTCCATGGTTCCCTCCTTTAAAGTCTTTACAGCCACTTTCTGGGTGCTCTTATAGTAACCTGCAGTGGGGATCAACACGGTGCGCTTAACTCACTGCACTCTTCCATCTTGGCTTATAAAGTGTTGCCAATTTCAGGACGATTTGTTAGCTTCCTCTCACCCATCCACACTTCTCCAAACTGCCCGGCTCCCAGTTTCTTCACCAATTTCAAGGTATCTCTGGGAATCTCCCATTCATCAGGGGCCCATGGCAGCTCGGGGGCCTTCTCCTTACAAGGAGCATGCAGCCGCTGGCACAAACCGTCTGATGCGCCTGCACCCAAACGTGACACATGAGGACTTAATTACCAATATCTCTGTTCCCTCTTTAGTTACTATTTTGCTAAGTTAAGTTCCTCAAACATACCCATGAGCTAATGTTCCTTAAATAGTTTTAAAGGCCTGTATGTGTTGGCTACTCACTCATAAGTCGCTGTGCATTAAAAGCCATTCTAGAGATACTGCCTTCTCATCTTGTGGTTTAGCCACAGGAGTGGAAAAACAAACAGGAAATGCACAACACAAGGGTCTAACTTCCCCTTTCAATTAACTTTTGATTTTACAGCAGTAAACTAAGGCACAATGTTTGTTCTATTATTTCTTATTAAGGAACAATTCAACTCCTATGTGTAATATTTTTTAATGATTTTTGTGGATAGGTAAAAAGCGATCTGTTTATTACTTACGGGTGTAGTATTGAACCAGTTCCTGTAGAGATGTGAAGGGGTTGGAAGGGGAGATGTAGTAACCACCTTTGTCCAGACAGCGAATCTTGTAGTGTTTTACCACATCTCCTTGTTCTGGTACATGATCTTTGACTGACAGTGAGAAGGACCCTAAAGAGAAAACACGTAGACCATCCAGTTACATTTAGTTCTTAAAATTGGTCATATTCACATGTTTCTAAATGTGCTTCTAAAAGTCTACTTTTGGCGTGATTATAAAAAGAGACTGTGGCAGTCACCTTTGCTGGTCTCGCTCTCTCGAATCAGAAAGGCCCCCGGTTTGTTTCCAGGGGCTAAAAGCATACGTTCGGTCTCTCTCCTACTTATGTCCCTGTAAAACCATCTGCAGAGGAGAGAACCACAAAGGACACTGCATGTACAGTAGACAAACTAAAAACACATACAAATGTATTTAACAGTACAAAGAAGTCTTATCTGCCATGCAGTTTGGTGATTTCTTACTTTTCCACCTCCAGTGTATCTGCTCTGGCAACATAATTACACGGGATGTAGCCTTCCTGTCCGGTCTCCAAAGATTTAGCCATCCACCATTCTCCCTCACTACAAAAGTGGCAGATCATTTTTATTTATCTGCGTTAGAAGGACAATTTTGCTTCACTGATTAATATACCATGCACTAGGCAGAATACTTACTCTTGTAAAACCTTAAGTTTGTCTCCCTTTTTGAAAGGTAGATCCCTGTCGTTGGTTGCTTCGAAGTCATGTTGTGCCATAAAAACAACATCATCTGCAAATTAAGCACATTTATTTTAAAGGAAGAGCCCTGTCTGCTGCTACTCTGGACGTAAAAGTTAATATAGTCAAAGTATATAGCGTAAGCATACAGAATGTTTTTACACTGTCTGTGATAGTGACATGAACACTATCCCTCCCCCAGAAGAGAACATAGGAAACACAACTTAGATTTTAATCTCTAAAAGTGGCCTCCTCTTGCTGCTACTAATGTGTCTCTGCATAGCAACAGTCAAGAGCAAAAACGCAGGAGAAAGATTGTCAGAATGCGTGCGGTCAGTGATTACCAGTATCCGTAAGGGTCCGTTCACTTCGTGCCTAAAGAACAGAAAGATATGTCATTTCTAGCATTCAAAACGTGCAAAACGTGAATGAAAAACAATGGCAAATGAATGAAAGTAAATGAACATACTTTGTACTTATTAAGGGGACTATAGATTATCTTTTAAAAGGTCTACTTACTATGTGATTGGATTGGTTAGAGGCCTGAGTGCTGAATTTTCTTATGTAGTTGTCGTCCTGTACCTGTTTCTGGTCACTGCAAGCGCAGCCCATCCTGCATATATATTGGAAATCTTTAGTTAAACAGCATACTGCTAACAATATGTTTGGTGGGTGGGGTGTAAGGGTATCATCTCACCCTTATTATACACTCAAGATATTAAAGGTGTTATTGTGAACTGTAATAGATTGATGGAGACTAGATACTAACACTCATACCGTTCTTCCTAAATATACTACAATTCTCTTTATACTATGATGCTTTTTGCCGCCTAAACTAGCATGCTTATCTCATTGTAATAGTATACAACGCTGCATAATGCATAACCCTAACCCTAACCCAGTTCATTTTACAATATCAAATTTACAGCATATATTTTCATTTTGATTTGTACCTGATTAAGCAGAGGAGCCTGAAGCTGTTTTCACTCTCCTCTCCTCTCACTGCAGGGCTCCGTCTGTGAACTCATGCCCGGTGCTGTAAAAATGAATGAAACTCGCTCAAAATCTGCGTTATCATCAGAGTAGAGATTCTTGGTGTGCTCAAAAACAAATCGCTCTCAATAAAAGGAAGTGAACAAATGTGGTTGTTGTGCAAATGTGAAAGTTAAAAAGTCAACTCTTGCACAGTTACAATGTGCTATAGCGAAACGTGAGTAAGAGGCGTGGACTAAGCAGTGTGGCATTATTTGCCTTGCTGTTCATTGAATTACTTTAGATTTCAGCATATTTGTGACTGCACTGTCACAGGAATATTGAAAAAAATACTTTAATTATGCCATAAATGTAACATTTCCCTCAGATAACAACTGCATTGTGACAATCTTAGAGCTTTAAACCCTACAAATACCTCATGACGTGTCATTAAAACTGTGTAAATATTATAAATGACAGTTGAAAAACGTACTATAATCTTTATTTTTGTTTTAGGTGTGACTTTTTTGTTTGCGTCTCATACTGTAGATGTAGAGTCAAAGGAATTTTAGCTGCATATTGCACACACTGCCAACATGTTGTACCATATAAATACCGTTATCTGGCCTTCTATACGCACTAGGAATATTATTTTTTTCTCAGTCAACATTTTTTGTATCCATAATGTAATAATAGTTTGTAACAACTACTCCAAATATTATCCTTTGTTTATCATTAACCATGTGAATACCAGTAAAACTCTATTAGCGTTGAACCATTCCAGTCATTTGGTTTTCTCCTATTAAAAACTGTTTTTTAAATGTACTTTTGTTAATAATTTCAACACTGTTTAATAGGATTGTTCATTACCTACATTTCTGTTAATACTGGCAGATTTTGATATGAGAGAAACACACAGCAGATAAATACCTTGAACTTGTCCCCCAGCTTGTGTCTTCAAAAGTACTCCAGATGCAAAATGTCTTCAATTTCCTGATTGAAGGCTAACGCTGTCACTCTCCTTTACTGTCTGTCTCTCTCTCTCTCTCTCTCTCTCTCTCTCTCTCTCTCTCTCTCTCTCTCTCTCTCTCTCTCTCTCTCTCTCTCTCTCTCTCTCTCTCTCTCTCTCTCTCTCTCTCTCTCTCTCTATGTGGCTTTCTCTCTTTCTACTTTATTTTTCTCTCTCTCCCCCCCTCTAAACACGGCCTCCCCTGAGGGACTACAATGAGTGTACTGTAAATAGATAGGACTGTGTCTATTTATTTGTGTCCCATAGTTCCCTTTTCCCTTGCATCTGAAGCACATTATCTTACAAAACATTACAAATTGCCTCATCTGCGTATTAAATGTCAGGTTTATCTTAAATGAAACTTTGATGAAATACAATGCATCTTTGGTCTACAGACTAACAAATGCAACTCAGCCAAGGTCCAATTACAAAGAAAAGGGAGTTTACTAGTTTCAGCAGAACGGTTTATTTCCAAATGTGTGTTTTGCATATCAAATGAGATTTGCAGCGCTGTGTGTATCTGTATGGTTGACTATAGGGTTGGCTATAGGTGTGGTTTTGTGCTATATTTAAACCAGTAAGCATAGTTTCCATGACTCATGTCTCAGTTCCTCTAGTGGTTTTAGCTGTGGTGGGCTTTTGTTTATCTCTTCAACTCTAAGTCCGTGCAATCTCACAAACAGTGATACATGTTTTTGTTGCTTCTGTGAAGCTGCACAGATTCTTGCCACCAGAGGGACCGGTGAACAGGTTGTGAGCCCTCTAGTGGAAATACAATGTTGGAGTATCTGCACACATTGGAATCATTTATGTGTTATTCTCCTAAACCTGTGTAAGGTCAAAGGTCAAATTGGAAAAAAATTGGAAGAGAAATATTGATTTTAAAGTGATACACATTTTGCACTGTTTTCTAATAGTGCAACTTTTTATTTCAAGAAGTGATATTATACTGCTAATTTGTCAAATTATTCTATATCTGCCAATTGTACTTGTTCTACTTTAATATACTGTAGATTAAGGTTCATCTTTTTAATTAATTTCCTTTATTTTCAATTTATAGAAACACAAACATTGTGATACCTTTATTCATTACCTTTTTATTTAGTAAACCTTTTTAACTATAGGCTGTTAGTTACTCTAGTCAAATAAATGTGACAATCAGTCATTACTAACCTTTAATTTAAATTGTAAACCATACACTCCAGCATGTGCTCTGCATCAGCCAATCAGCTAGCTTCTCCCTCACAGCGAATGGGACCCAGGTACCCTTTATCAAAAAGACCACTGTTTGCTGTCCTGGCCCCAAAATGGTGGATCGAGCTGTGTCAGGACAGCAGAAAGTCTACACATCCTCCATTGCAGACTGAAAACCCAACTATGTACATAAACGTCTTCAAAGTCTACGCAATGATTCTGTATTCATACAAAATGCAGTCCATGTGAGGTACAGTGCTTCCTGTTTGTTGGTGTTCCTCAGTGTTGACACTAGAGGGCGTAAAAAGTCACGTTTTAAACTCCTGACTATTCTAAAGTAGGTCCACTTTACCAGCTTTTCCCTAAATGCATGCCAGTTCTATTTATACATGACCCTTACATTGCCCTCGTATAAAAGAAACAATCATTCAATAGAGAGTTGAACTTCTGAGATTCTTTTGTTACGTAACACTTGGGTATCCGTAGCTGGTGCAGATGACTGTGTGCGGATGTGAATACAGATGTGAAGTCTTTGACATTGAGTGGGGGAAAGATCGCGAGCTGATGTGCGGTCAATCTATCAAAGTATAACAATGCTTTTGGTTTTCACACCATACACTGCAGTTAACCAGCTCTTTCCTATTCTCATCACACAATACAGCGAAGAGGGAATTCACCTCCTTCGATAAACACACAAACAATATGTCCTTGAGTTATCTGGCAGTAATTATGAACCCTTTTGTTTCTGCTTTGCATGTTCAGTGACTATTAAACGTTATTAAGGATATATCAAGGAACCTTGTGAGGAAGATATCATTCAGAGTATGTTGTGAGCTATAAGTGCGGGGAACAATACATCTTACAGCACCGGAAGTGTTTGTTTCCTATGGGGGGCTTTTATACAACACGCAACGTGGGGATATTACTCTCTGGGCAACACTTCATAAGTTTTTGTTTGGACCACCTGTGCTGTGTGTGGGGACTGTGCCGTGCTGTAGTTCTCTGAAGGAACAACCTGCACATACACACAAGTAAACACACACACAGGCTGCAGGTGCATGGTGAGTGTTATTGAGTGCGTCCTGGTTACTAACTGCAGTTTCTCTGTATGCTCCCTTCTTCTGGTTTTCCATCAGCCCTTGTTTTCTTCCCAGGGCTTGGCGGATGCTTATGTACAACCCTGTTGGGGTCCCCAGACATTGCATCCTGCCTGCAGTTGGGTCATAAGTGGCCCCACAGGATAACCTGAACAACGGTGGGAAAGAAAGGGAGCGTGGGTCTCCTTTACTGACGCAGCCCTGGCCAAAAGCACACATGCTGCCAAAGAGCCTTTCAATTCCTGTCATCAATGTGAGTGTGCACCGCATGTGACCCACAATATGTGCTTATCGGTGGTGGACTCAGTACAAAGTAAAAGTACAACACTTTTAGAATTACAAATGTACAAAACATGCCAAAAGTTATAGTTTTCAATCTGCACAACAGCTCAATTCTAAATCATTAAGAAATACGATTATTGAAGTTTTGTTTTGTTGATGAATTAATGTGTTTATTACTTCAATATTGCAGCTGGTGAAGGTGCTTTAGATAACACTAACTTTAGATACAAGTAAAGTTGTACCTAAACCAATCATACTTTATGATACATTTTTAGATAATTATATATTGAATTATTCATCTGATTCTTCAAAGTAGGTAATGTCACAAAAATGCATGTAGTGAAGTACTGTAGAAGAATAAAGTAGAACAAATACATATTCAATTAAAGTACCTTGAAGCCTTAGTAAAGTTCTGGCCTAAATATACTGAGTTACTGTTGAATATTATCTCGAAGCTGCACAGTGAGTGTTCAGTCAGCATTTATTAAAGCTTTGATTTAAGCTCACGCACAGTTACACACACGTGCACACACACACACATCAACACACAGGAACACACTTTTCCTCCATTTTGATCCCCCTTTACATCACAACAGGCCCCTCTTTGACTTCCTGGCTGTGTGGGAACCATTTCTCTCCTCTGTCACACATGAAGTGAGAGAAGGCCTTGCTCCTGCATTTGCCTTAAAAAGACAAAGTGATTGTCAATAAACAAGGAACAATTGAACTCCCCCTCATGCATTCAACAGGCACGTTGCTATTCCTCTGGGGTCTTCCAAGGTTTTGGGAGAGCTTCACTTTTCCTATTCCTTTTCGGTAGGTGAAACCATTTAAGCTTTATTTCTGGAGTTTACTATGAAATCAGTGCTTCCAACATAAACATTTACAGTAGTGCATGTTAAAGGATAATCTTTGTATACCTACTCCTTTATTTTGGAACATTTATTTATTATTTCATGCATTATTATTTGTGTATCTTAAACTTCATAGGTATAACAATCCATTATTTTGAGATTTTTGGGAAAACTCAATATTCCCCTGTACCTGTCACTCTTTGTGTGAAAGAGAAAGTCACATGGCTCTGCAGTCTTTGCAGTTGGCATTCTGGACAGCTGTTCCTGGGGCAAGTTGCTCCGAGGTAAACATGGCCGCGGGAAAGCCCCTTATTATTGTGCTCCGGATGACGTTCCTCACTCTTCCAGTGTTTACGGTGGAAATATCTCTGTGCCAGCAAGCAGGTGCTTCCTCCAAAAAACTCTCTGCTTTTTGAGATTTGAGGAATAAATACATCACACCAACTAAAACATGAGTGCAGCATTCATATTTGAAAGTGTTAATATGATAAATATTGAAAAGTGGAATAGTGTCATTGTGTTTCATTCAGAAACTGATTAGGTTTTCACCATTTACTTTAAAGAGTAGCTGAGTACTATTAATCACATTTCCTCCTTGGAAACAATGTGGTCAGTCATTACTTGATGATTTCTAATGAATCATCATTCTTTTGTATCATTTTACTTAAAAAACAGATACAGTGGATCAGCAGTTGTAGTGTTCAGTGCAGAGGTGGGAAGTAACAACGTAGATTACTGTACTGTACTGTACTTAAGTAAAATATTGAGTATACTATTGTTATGCTACTTTATACTTCTACTCCACTACATTTGAGAGGTAAATAGTGTACTTTTACTTCACTACATTTATGAAATACCTTTAGTTACTTTACAGATGTGGATTAATGATGTGAAATATAATCAACACTTAAATAAGACTTTAGTTACACCGAGAGAAAGTTCACCAGCTACCCTGCAGTATACAGTACACAGTCATTAAAACTAGCTGAACCTTTACCAGCACTTTAATCCATCAATAATTATAATCAAAACATTACATAAATATTATTCTGAAATTGGCCAATCTGCATAATGAGTACTTTTACTTTTGGTACTTTAAGTATATGTTGATGCTAATACTGCTAGTACTTTTACTTGAGTAATCTTTTGAATGCAGGATTTTTTACTTGTAACAGAGTATTCCTACACTCTGGTACTTCTACTTTTACTCAAGTACAAGATCTGAGTACTTTTGCCACCTCTGGTTCAGTGTGGCAGATTGATCATCTGCATGTTGCACTATTTATTTGATATGAAAATATTTCAGACTGTTGTGAATGTTTGGACAATACTTATTCAAATAAAAGTACAATTGCTTGAAAGTGAGCGTAACGTTTTCACTGATTATGATAATAATATTTTTAGTTTTTAAGTAATGTTCAATGTTATCAATCAATATTCTGAAGCACTGATAATCACTTTGTGGTGCCTTACATACATCTCTGTGTATGAGTGCAACACATAAATATGTTGTTCCAAGAGTGTTTCATGCATACTGACATATTTTCAGAAGTGATGACTCATGTTGTGTTGTTTTTTTAATTGAATTGTCTGTAAAAAGAATAACAAAAATGACTTAAAAGTAGTTTTTATTAAATAAATAATCAGTACAGTACATTCAATAAAGGTAGTAGCCACTGCACCACAGAGAATAGCTTATTTTCTTACTCATAAACACTGTTGAATTGTTTAAAATACAGAACAATAGTACAGCATGCCACGATACATAAATCTCTGACTTTTGTTTATTTCCTGAGATGTTTCCGTAAACCTGCTAGAGAACTTATTAAAGCTTTCTCGCAGCTTCCTGGTTAAAACTATGAAAATGCATTCACTAAAGTTAGTCATCATCCAGTTTTTCCCTTTATATCGAACACTAAAATACTGCCATGAACAATACTGCAAAGTAGTTAGTTAAACATTCAAAAATAAATATCAGTTTTTCTGGCTTTCCAGAAATAATGACTATAAAAATATATATCTTTACTTTTACCTTTGGAACCAAAATGTTTTATTCCATGAAATACATTCGGAAAACATTCTTGCTAAGTCTAGCAGAAAATGTTGAGCAGCAAATATTGTTATACTGCAGTAATTTGAAGAAAACTACAGTATATGTGCATATACGACATATTTAAGACATTAGTGTAACAGTTGTAGATTCTACAAAGTACCATACATTTAGCACAGTTTACTATTATTGCCATGTGTCTGTCTGGGGCCAGTTTCAGTAGGTAACATGTAACAAACATTTATAATGCATTAAAATAATACAAGTCTCATTTAACTTTGCATTCAAAACTAAAAAAACGGCTACATATATATATACATTCAAGTTTTGATGGTACATTTCTTCTTCAACTGTATGATTGACATGTGTTCAGTCTCAGCATTCCACATGCTGGAACAAAGTGCTTGTTTCTTTAGTGCTTTTTGAACCATAAGTTTCAATCAAGTTAGAAATTAGAATAATCTAGGTCAATTATTTACATTTCGCTCTTTGCATTTCTTGTAAGGTCTCTCTCCAGAACCTTACTTTATGTCTTAATATAACAAGAATGACCTCAGACGGCACATTGCCTGCTTCTCGTTGTGATTTTCCTTGTGTACACCCCTCGTCCCACTCTCTTTTCCCACCAGCTTTTGCAGAGTCACGGTCAACTTATGATGAATTATTTTTCAAAGTCTTTGACTCAAGGCTTGTAACTTCTTCTTGGCTGTTCATCTCATTCTCAGAGTCTTCAACATCAGCATAAACGCCATCGTCCGATTCTGCTTTCACTTTGATCAAAGCACCAAGTGTCAGTAATGTCTTTTCCCCAGATGCTTTTGTAGCTGCCTCTCCATTTACTGTCTGGCTTGGAACTAAATCTTGCTCTCCGCAATCAGTTTCGTCTTCTGCTTCGTCTGATTCCTCATCTGCTTCATCTTCTCCGTCAGCTGACTCTCCCTGGTTTCCATCCCAGTCTTCATTCCCTTTTTCACCTCCCTCTTTATCGGAAACTTCCGCATCTTCAGCATGGCTTCCGTTTTGGATGTTGATACATTCACATTGTGTTACATTTGTTTCGTGTACCTCATTATCGTCATCTTCATCGTCCACTTGTTTGTTTTCTTCATCGTTTTCCTCCACATCCTCATCTGGCTTCAGCTCAACCACATCATCAGACCCTTGTGTTTCCTCCTCTGCCTCTGGGATGGCCTCTTCCTGATGCTCGTCAGTCCTCTCATGTTCTTCTTCTCCTTCTGTATGTTGCTGGCCATCTTCTGTGTTATCGATTGATTCTTCCCCTCCTGTTTCATCTTCTTCATCCTCCTCTTCCCCTCCACATTCTTCTCGACCATCGCTCTCAGTAATCTCATTCCCTGTCGTTTCATGCTCCGCTGATTCTTCTTCTGCTGTTTCTTCAATGTCAGCGTCTTCACCTGTTGCTCCACACTCCGTATCATTTTCAGCCTCCTCTGATTCCTCTCCAGTTTTTTCACCTTCTTCTTCTTCCTCATTGTGAGATGTATCATCGCCTTCTTCACCTTTATCTTCTTCTTCTTGAACAAGATCTTCCACAGCACTGCTTTCTGCATTATTTTCACACGACCCTTCTTCAGCTGTCCCTGAATCCCCGCCCTCCTCTTTCTCAGATTCGAGTTCACTCGCTTCAACGTCTGCCTGTTCTGCTACAGTGTCCTCTTCGCCAGCTACTTCCTTCATTTCATCTCCACTTGTGACAGCATTCTCTTTTTCTTCGGCTGTCACCTCTCCATCTTTGTCACTTTCATGTTCACTTGTAGCGTCAACGTCTGCCTGTTCTGCGCCACTGTCATCTTCACCTTCACTTGTGACTTTTTCCACAGCGCTCTCATCCTCAGCCGTTGTTGCTTTGTCATTACCTGAGGTTTCGTTGTCATCGTTAGTAGCGGTCTCGTCTTCCCGGGATTCCTCTTCAGCCGCCGTTGCTTTTTCGTTATCTGAAGTTTGACTTTCATCGTTTGTCATCTCCTCATCTTCATCTTGGGTGGCTACATCGGACTCTTCTGCCATAGCTTCCTCGTTGACGGATTCATTTCCCCTTGTTGCTGCCGCAGCAGTCTTGTCTGCTTCAATATCATTTTCTTCAGCTGGTTCCTCCGACAGTTCATCATCTGTTGCAAACTTGTCCTCCGCAGTCCCTTCGTCACTGGTAGCGGCAACATCTTCTTCATCATCAACCACTGCTCCGTCCACAGCTTCTTCCTTGTCGGATTCATTGTCAGTTGTGGCTGCCAACGCTGTCTCTTCTGCTTCAGTTTCATCTTCAGCAGCAGCATCATCATCTTGTCTTTCTGCTTCTCCAGCTGGTTCTTCTGCTGAGTCATCAGCTGTGGCCGAGTCATCCTTCTCATCTGCAGATTCGCCCGCACTTGTGGCAGCAACATCCTCCTCATCATCACCTGTCCCGTCTTCCACAGCGTCTTCTTCAGCTCCAGCAGCCTCTTCCTTAATGTCATCTTCACTGGTGGCAGCAAACTCTTCTTCGTCATCAGCTGTTCCGTCTTCCACGTCTTCTTCTTTGTCTGATTGGTGTTCACTTGCGGCCGCCACCTCATCTTCATCTGCTGCAGCTTCATCTTCAGCAGTTTCCTCATTCTCCTCTGCAGATTCAGACGCACTTGTGGCAGCAACCTCCTCCTCTTCATCGACTGTCCCGTCCTCCACGGCCTCTTCGTGTTCAGACTCATGTTCACTTGTGGTTGCCATAGCGCTCTCTTCTTCATCTTCATCTTCTGCAGCCTCTTCTTCCTGTTCGCTGGTGGCAGGAATCTCTCCGTCATCATCAGCTGTACCTTCTTCCACAGCCTCTTCTTTAACAGATTCGTGTTCACTTGTGGCTGCTTCATCAGCTTCATCATCTTCATCATCTTCATCATCTTCTTCTGCTGCAACCTCATCTTCAGCAGTCTCTTCCTTTAAGTCGTCTTCACCTGTGACCTCTTTGTCTACAGCTATCTCATCTTCAGTTGTTGCTTCTTCAGCTGGCTCTTTCGCCTCCTCATCCTCCTCATCCTCCTCATCATCACGTGTCCCTTCTTCCACTGCCTCCTCGTGTTCAGATTCTTGTTCACTTGCGGCAGCGTTACTGTTCTCTTCTGCATTTTCATCTTCTGCTTCGTCGGCTTCGGGGGCCTCCTTCTCCAGTTCATCTTCGTCGGTGGAGGCAACTTCCTTTTCATCGTTAGCTGTCTCGGATTCATGTTCACTTGTGGCTGCCACATCTTCATCTTCAGCTGTGTCTTTGTTTGATTCATCTCCTTCTGGGACAGCAATCTCATCTTCAGCTTCTGCTTCTTCTGAATCTTTTTCTGATTCATCAGCAGTGACTGTGTCTTCGTTCTCATCGGCAGACTCCTCCTCTTCATCAACTGTCCCTTCTTCCACAGGCATAGTGACGTCTTCTGCGTTTTCATCTTCTGCTGTGGTGGCTTCTGCAGCCTCTTCTTCTTCATCAGCTGTTACTGTTTCCACAGCCTCATCTTGGTCTGATTCGTGTTCACTTGTGGCCGCCACATCTATTACGTCTTCCACACTTTCTTCCTCTGATTCATCCTCACGTGTGGCAGCAACCTCCCCCTCGTCATCCTCATCGACTGTTCCTTCTTCAACGGCCTCCTCGTGTTCAGACTCGTGTTCACTTTGGGCTGCCACCGTGCTCTCTTCTTCGACTTCATCTTCTGCTGTGGTGGCTTCAGCATCCTCTTCCTTCATTTCATCTTCACTGGTGGCAGCAATCTCTTCTTCGTCATCAGCTGTTCCTTCTTCCACGACCTCATCTTGGTCTGATTGGTGTTCACTTGCGGCCGCCACCTCAGCTTCATCTGCTGCAGCTTCATCTTCAGCAGTTTCCTCATTCTCCTCGGCAGATTCAGACGCACTTGTGGCGGCAACCTCCTCCTCTTCATCGACTGTCCCGTCTTCCACGGCCTCTTCGTGTTCAGACTCATGTTCACTTGTGGTTGCCGTGGCGCTCTCTTCTGCATTTTGATCTTCTGCTGTGTCGGCTTCAGCAGCCTCTTCTTCACTGGTGGCAGCAATATGTTCGACGTCATCAACAGTCCCTTCTTCCACAAGCATCTCTTTGTCAGACTCGTGTTCACTTGCGGTTGCCGTGGCGCTATCTTCTGCATTTTCATCTTCTGCTGTGTCGGCTTCAGCAGCCTCTTTCTTATGTTCATCTTCACTGATTGCAGCAATCTCTTCTTCATCATCAGCTGTTACGTTTTCCTCGGTCTCCTCGTGTTCAGACTCATGTTCACTTTGGGCTGCCACGGTGCTCTCTTCTTCGTCCCCCTCTTCTGCTGTGGTGGCTTCAGCAACCTCTTCATCTTCACTGGTGGCAGCAATCTCTTCTTCATCATCAGCTGTTACATTTTCCTCGGTCTCATCGTGTTCAGACTCATGTTCACTTTGGGCTGCCACGGTGCTCTCTTCTTCGTCCCCCTCTTCTGCTGTGGTGGCTTCAGCAACCTCTTCATCTTCACTGGTGGCAGCAATCTCTTCTTCGTCCTCAGCCGCCTCTGCTTCCACAGCCTCTTCTTCGTCGGATTCATTTTCCTCTTCAGCTGCCTCTTTGTTAAGTTCGTCCTCACTTGTCCCGGCAATCTCATCGTCTAAAGCGACCACATCTGTGCCCGTATTCTCTGTCAGGGATGTATCATCAACCATACCTTTGTCTGCATTCTCACTCTCTGCCCTTTCATCTTCTGTTATGAATCCCTCCTCATCATCATCGATAGAAGAGACTTTGACCGTTTCTTCATCTTCTTCACTGCCTTCAGACCCATCTTCTTCGTCCTCTTCTATTTCTCTCACCGCCTCGGAAATGACTTTTCCAATAAGCGTTTCTACTGCTATTCGGTCACTTTCTTTTTGAGAGTGAGACGTGCAGGTGGTTGCCTGAGTGTTGCCAGGGTGACCATTCTTCATCAACAGAAGCCTCTTCAGGTCAAAGTCCATCACAATAGGTGCCGCATTCCTAACGTCTGCAGGGAGTGGCGCCGTAGATGCCATTTTGTTATCCATGCACGTTTCACATGGACAATAGTCGTCATCATTTTCACTGCGCTGGTCGCTGTAAGATGTGGCTGTCGCTGAGTCACTACTTTTTTCTTCTTGAGGATCAGCTGATTGTTTGAGCATAACCTTCAGCCTCCGTCTTCTCTCTGTTTGTGTGGTTGACGCACGGGACATTGCTTCTGAAGGTGGTCTTGGTAGGCCTGCAAATTCTTGTATTTTGTTCAGTTCCCTGTTTATACTTGTTTTGATTCTTTTTTGGACCTCGGTTTGAAGTTCATTTATCATTACGTCAAGCTGCTCGTTATTATCCAAGTTCCACCGGACTTTAAACTCGGTCATTGCATCGACATAGTGTGTCATGAACTGCTTTTCAATTTTGGTTAACAAAGTCAACACCCACACAGGATCAGGTGACATCCTTTTGCTGTCACTTCCTGAACTCTTGTCTGACGATGGTGGAGTTTCAGGCAGTTCTTTTGGACTATCATTGCTTCTAATTGTCTCGTCTGTTGCCGGATCATCTTCCATTTCTTTTTCCTTAGACATTGCTTCTACTTCTTTCTCAGATGTCGACTGAGCTTCTGCTTCTGCTTCATCTTCACAAAGTTCTTGTACTTTCTTTAACCGACCTGGACTTGTATGCAGTTGAGAGATGTTACCGTTCACACCATCGCTACTGTTCCCTGAGCCAGTGGAGCCGCTGTTGACATCAACACCGGACGACGACGTATGATTGAAATCATCATCCACGTAGCGCTTATCTTTCCTCTTTAACACTTGTTCATTTTCTGGAGGGTCACAAAGCCAAAGAGACTGTAGAATATTCATTAGCTCTTGGTATCTTTCATCCTGTTCGTTTGCATTTTCAGGATTATGTACTATCAACTGCAACTTCACAAGGCAATCCAGAAGACCTCTTGCTGAAGCGCTTAGTTTGCGTCCATACACTGTAGAAATCTCTGGTAAGCTATTACATCTGTCGAGCTTCGGATTCAAAAGAACTTTCATCACCTGTACAGACGAGGTAAATATTTTGGAGACATCATCTCTCTGAGTACAGGTATTGTCGGCATTCGGTGACGCCATGCTTATTTGGCAGTCTTCATTAGGGATGCTGTTTTGAACAATTCCTTCATTTGAGTCTACTGTATTCTCAGCTGCAGAGTTTCCATTCATCTCCATTCCGTTCATTTCCTCTTTTGTGTGGCCATTATTTTGTTCATGACAGTTTCCATTAACTTCCTCAATGTCGTACATATCCCCTTCTGCTGGTATTGAATTCAGCCATTCGTTCACCACCTCAGTAGGAGATGCATTCGGAAGGTTAGACGGGACTAACTCAAAGTCATCCATTGTTGTGTTGTGTCTGCGTTTGCTGCTTTTGTCACTTTTGTTATCCTTGACACTCCTACCGATGTCTGTATTGTCCAGTGGACCAGGATTTGTCATCCTCTTGGACATATCAGATTTAGATTCTGCCGTGCCTGGAGTCTCATATGAGTCTTTCACAAAATCTGAAATGGAGAGAGTTTGGGACAAATCACTTTCATCCGAAACATCAGATTTCGCAACAGACTTCGATCTGGAAGTAACCTTTGAAGTTGCATGTTTTGGATCTTTCCTGCTTGACTTGCTTTTCTTAGAGTTACAACTCCTTTCATCAACTGTGTGTTGTTTGTCCTCCTTATGCGAACTCTCGTCATCAGGATGAATGACTTCTGGAGTTATTGGAGAAATATCTTTTTTAGATTTTCTAGATCTGACACTTGACTTGACGGATAAAGAACTTTTTGGCCGTCTTTCACTTTTCTTTTCTTTAAGTTCGGATACGGTTGACTTTTTAGAACGTCCTGAAACCTTAGACTGTGATGACAAGGCTGAAGGTACTCTGTCTTCAATTTCATCAACTGTCACAGCAGGGATTTCGGTGGCGCCTAACATTTCGGATCCATTTGAATTTGCTGGTGTACTTGCTTCCTTTCCACCAGCAAGAACAACAGATACTCTTGATTTCTTTGATCTCTTTGACAAATTAGATTGAGCTGAGATGGCACTTGGAGCTCTTTCAGATTGCTCTTGAGTATTTTCTTCATACCGAGTGTCAGAATTTTCTACAGGAGTTGCAAAACTGACTGACCTCCCTGATCTGTTAGACATTGCGCTCATCGGTCTCCCCTCAGTGAGTTCTTCAGTGTTTTCATCTGCAATGTTAGGGACATCTTGAGCAGCTTTGGATTTCTTTGATACCGCTGAAGCATTTGACTTTCTTGATTTTGCTGATTTGATGGAGATGCTACTCGGTGCTCGGTCTGTCATCTCTTCGTTGTCATGTTCCCCTTGATTATTGGAGACTTCTGAATGATTAGACTTTGCCCGTGTTGATTTGGCAGATCTTGCTGATTTAACTGACACGATGCTTGGTGGTCTTTGTACAGTGTCCTCATCATTTGACATCGTTTCTTCAGCAGGTACTTCACATACTTTTGGCTTACTTGATTTTACAGACGTGGCTGACTGTAAGGATGTGGCTGACATTGCACTCAGTGCTCTTACCTGAGCTTCTTCTTCACCGTTACATTCATCAGAAATGCCAATAGTTTGGGCAGAAGCATTTGTTATCGTAGATTTTGCTGAAGCATGTGACTTTGCTGATTTAGCTGACAAAGCACTTGGTGCTCTGTCTTCAGCTTGCTCTTGGTCATTTTCTTCACCAGGGCTTTTCAAGCTTTCTTCAGCTTGTACATCTGAGCATTTTGACCTTTTTGATCTGGCAGAGATATTTGTCTTGACGGACTGAGCTGACATTGAGCTTACTCTTCCTTCAGTCTCTTCATCAGCGATTGCATCACTGTGTACAGAAGGGACACGAGAAGCTTTTGATTTGTTAGATGTTACAGAAACATTGGATTTTGCAGACTTTGCAGACTTTGCAGACTTTGCTGACTTTGCTGACTTTGCTGATCTGACTGACAAAGTGCTTGGAGCTCTCTCTGGATGTTCCTCATGATCAGAGGTTTTTTCTTCAAAGGGACCATCAAGTCCTTTTGATTTAGTTGACTTTACCGAAATGGATGACTTTGCAGTTTTGGCTGACATGGCACTCTGTGCTCTTTCTTCTGCTTCTTCTCCATCATCTACTTCATCAGGACTGCCAGTAGTTTGGCCAGACTGAACTTCAGAAGCTTTAGATTTGATAGATTTTTTTGAAGCATTCGACTTTGCTGATCTGACTGACAAAGTGCTTGGAGCTCTCTCTGGATGTTCCTCATGATCGCATGTATTTTCCTCTGCTGGACCATCAAGTCCTTTTGACTTAGTAGACTTTACAGAAATGGTTGACTTGGCAGTTATGGCTGACATGGCACTCTGTGCTCTCTCTTGAGTTTCCTCTTCATCATCTCCTTCCTCAGAAGTATTTTTTCCAGACTGAACTTCAGAAGCTTTAGATTTGATAGATTTCTTTGAAGCATTTGACTTTCCTGATTTAGCTGACAAAGCACTTGGTGCTCTCTCTGCAGACTTAATAGAGACTTCAGAAACGTGTGACTGGACTGATCTAGCTGACATGCTGCTTGCTGCTCTTTCTTCACTTGGCTCTTCCTTATTTTCTTCATCAGGGCTCTCTGAAGTGTTTTCTGCTGCAACAGTAACACAACATTTTGACTTGTTTGATATTTCAGAAATGTTTGTTTTAGCAGAATGAGCTGACATTGAGCTCAATGCTCTCCCTTCACTTTCACCTTCAACAACTCTTTTCTCAGAATTGTCATCAACGTTTTCCAAGGGCACTTCAGAGACTTTGGATCTTCTAGACTTTGAAGAAACATTAGACTTGGTTGACTTTGCTGATCTGACTGACAAAGTGCTTGGAGCTCTCTCTTGAGTTTCTTCTTCATCATCTCCTTCCTCAGAAGTATTTTTGCCAGACTGAACTTCAGAGACTTTGGATCTTCTAGACTTTGCAGAAACATTTGACTTGGTTGACTTTGCTGATCTGACTGACAAAGTGCTTGGAGCTCTCTCTGGATGTTCATCGTGGTCAGGTGTATTTTCTTCTGCTGGACCATCAAGTCCTTTTGACTTAGTAGACTTTACAGAAATGGATGACTTTGCCGTTTTGGCTGACATGGCACTCTGTGCTCTCTCTTGAGTTTCTTCTCCATCATCTACTTCATCAGGAGCGCCAGTAGTTTGGACAGACTGAACTTCAGAAGCTTTAGATTTGATAGATTTCTTTGAAGCATCTGACTTTCCTGATTTAACTGACAAAGCACTTGGTGCTCTCTCTGCAGACTTAATAGAGACTTCAGAAACGTGTGACTGGACTGATCTAGCTGACATGCTGCTTGCTGCTCTTTCTTCAGTTGGCTCCTTGTCGTTTTCACCATCAGAGCACTCAACACTTTCTTCAGCTGGAACATGAGAAGAACATTTTGACTTGTTTGATATTTCAGAAATGTTTGTCTTGGCAGAATGAGCTGACATTGAGCTCAATGCTCTCTCTTCACTTTCACCTTCAACAACTCTTTTCTCAGAATTGTCATCAACGTTTTCCAAGGGCACTTCAGAGACTTTGGATCTTCTAGACTTTGCAGAAACATTAGACTTGGTTGACTTCGCTGATCTGACTGACAAAGTGCTTGGTGCTCTCTCTTGAGTTTCTTCTTCATCATCTCCTTCCTCAGAAGTATTTTTGCCAGACTGAACTTCAGAGACTTTGGATCTTCTAGACTTTGCAGAAACATTAGACTTTGTTGACTTCGCTGATCTGACTGACAAAGTGCTTGGAGCTCTCTCTGGATGTTCCTCATTGTCAGGTGTATTTTCTTCTACTTGTGACTTAATAGACTTTACCGAAATGGTTGACTTTGCAGTTTTGGCTGACATGGCACTCTGTGCTCTTTCTTCAGTGTCCTCTTTATCATCTCCTTCATCAGGACTGCCGGTCGTTTTGACAGACTGAACTTCAGAAGCATGTGACTTTGCTGATGTTGCTGACATGCTGCTTGCTGCTCGTTCTGTAGTTTGCTCAGGGGACTCAGACTTCTCTTGTGCTGGAACATGAGCAGAACATTTGGACTTGTTTGATCTTTCAGAAATGCTAGACTTAACTGACTGCAGTGACATTGAGCTGACTGATCTTTCGTCACTCTCCTCTTCAACATCAACTTCTTCAGAGGCATCCCCACACTTTTCAGAAGGAACTGCAGAACCTCTGGATGTCTTAGACTTTGTTGAAGCATTTGACTTCACTGATTTAGTGGATTTGGCTGTAACATTTGACCGTCCTGATTTGATTGAAATGACACTAGGTGCCCTATCTTCCTCATACTCAGTAATGGGTTCTCTATCTGAGCCGTCGCAGCATTTTGACTTACTTGATCTTGCTGAAATGTTAGACTTAATCGATTTATCAGACAAGCAGCTCGGTGACCTCTCACTGGTCTCCTCTTCAGCATCTCCTTCGTCACAAATATCATCATTATGTTCGGGAAGAGCTTGAGAAGCTTTTGATGTTGTAGATATAGCAGAGGCACTTGACTTTGCAGAGATTACACTTGGAGCTCTTTCTGTGGTGTCTGTACTGTCTGACATGGCACTAGATGCCCTTTTTTCAGCTTCATTATCTGCAGTTGGCTCTTCATCATGTCCGTCCTTATGGTCAATCTCCTCATTGGGAACTTCAGACGATTTAGATTTGCTAGATTTTCCAGAGATATTTGACTTCACCGACTTTGCTGATTTGACTGACATTGTGCTTTGGGGTCTTCCTTCACTTTCCTCATCTACTGCATTTCCACCAACTGAAATGTCAGCACTTTCTGCCGAATTTGATTTGGATGACATTACACTTGGCACTCTCTCCTCATCTTCTCCAGCCTCTTCACCTTTCGCCTCTTCTTCAAAATGTTCATCAGTATTTTGCGACATCCTCTGTTCAGTTTCCTCTTCAGCTTGTACTTCTTCAGTGAGAGAGGAGACCCTTGAGTCCTTTGATTTAATAGACGCTTTTGATGACATGGAACTTGATGCTCCTTCCTCATCAACATCTTCCTCGGATTTTTGTTGTTCGGCTGCCACTTCTGACTTCGTTGACTTTTCTGATTTAGCAGACATGCTGCTTAATGATCCTTCTTCTATGTCTTCGTCATCGTGTCCTTGCATTTCTTCAGCTGTAGCATCTAAAACGTCTGACTTGGATGTTGAAGAGGCATTTGAATGAACTGACATGGCACTTTTGGATCTTTCCTCCTCTACATCTTCAGACTCTGCATTCTGTGTTTCTTCAGATGTTTGTGATCTGCCCGAGGCATTTGATTTAGCAGACATGGCACTTGATTGATTTCTTTGTATCCCACCTTCTCCTTTTGTGTCATCTTCAGGATCTTTAGGCAATCCGCAGTTACAAGTGTATGATTTGTTTGATTTCCTTGACCTGCTTGAGGCCCCTGAAGCAACGGATGTTTTCTCTGTAGGGCTCATTGATATATTTTGTGTTGGGGATGCTTCATCCAACACTTCACTTCCTGGTGTCTCTTCCCTTTCAGGTTTACTATTCTGAGAAAATGCTCTTGAAGCACTCAGAGGGGCATCTCCATCATTCTTCTGATCCTCTTCATGGTCTATTAATACCTCAGAAGAAACAGATCCTGTTTGCTCTTCTTGCTCCATTATCTCAGCAGTTTTGACATCGACCTCATCCTTTGGGGAACAGTCGACCGAAACCTCCCGGTTGTCCGGTGTGGAGGTTTGCACCTTGCACTTTGGTGAGCAAGAATCACTCCTGATGGTGCAGTACTCTACGATTTCAGCCGTCTGCTCCACACAACTTTCTGTCTCCACTACTTGTTCTATCTGCTCTGTTGTATGATCCTCGCCCGTCTCAACCACTGTCTTTCTAGAGACCATTGTACGTGAGGATGCACTTGAGCTGGAGGTTCGAATGTGACGAGATGCTCCATGTGTCCCTGGGATGTTTTTCCAGATATCGTATTCCTGGCAGTGTCTGCAGCAGTGAGGACAGTGAGGCTCCTTTGCATGTTTTTGGCAGGGTCTTGCGATGTACGCCTCCTCTTGCTCACTCGCAGAGATGTTCTCAGATTCTGAATAGCTTTTTTCGCTGACCTGTGCAAAATATGGGTCATTGTGTCCTTGTCGGAACTCACAGGTCGTCCCTGTTTTCTTCCTTACTTCTGTGGACCAATGTAATGTTTCGTCATTTTGTAGCCTGAAGCGAACTTTCATCTCCATTGACAAACTGCCATCTTTATTCACACGAACCCGTTTCTCTATATCATCCTCTCTCATCCCGCCACCAGTGTGCAGGCAGGAGTCCACTTTATCTGGAGAGTCGGTTCCATCTGGTAATGACTTGTCAGAGGTAACTGAGTGCCTGGTTGATCTGTTGTCCGATTCCAGTTGTGAGTTGGCACTTTGCTTTGTTGCAAGTCCTTGGATTAGCATCACGACACAAAAAAAGACAAATAAAAAATAAATGACATTGTGTACTGTACAACCATACTGAATATTACAGTCTGTCGCCGGTGAAACCCTCGTTAGAATGTACAGTAATGAATTTTCAAAAACGAATTCAGTGATGAAGTCTGAGGTGGTCTGTTTTTCCTACCTCCATTGCAGCCACTGGAGTGAGAATGTAGGTTCGGGAGTTTGTCGTAAGATGTTTTCTCAAAATTCTCCACGACGGACGGATGAGAAGGCTCACGTCCCACACAGACAAGCACACTAGGGCTCTGCATAAGACTCTGAACATTGTCAATCTGAAACATAAAGAATTATTTAAGCATCAGCATGTTAACTGTATCCAGAAACAACAAACAATACTTTATATTATATTTTGGCAGAGATTGACACGCTTGTGTTTTTTGAAAGGTTGGCGTTGAGTGCCATTGACAGGCCATTATTTGAAGTAGATATCTGGCGGAATATATATTTTTTATTTTGCCTCTTAGTCCTTGTCAGCATTTATAGACACTGTCTGTGTGGAACTGAATGTTTGACATGCCAATGGTTGAACATGTGTAGCCCTACTGCTGAGTGCTTATTGAGGAGATTGTTCAAATGGGGGTTGATTGAAGCTTCTGTGGCTATTTTTCATACAACATTTGTATTACTCAAATAGCATTGAGTATTGTTATTTTGTTTGTGATATTGTTTTCATATGCCTAGTAAACACGTTTTAAAACATTTATGTTTTAGGCTGATGTTTTTTGCAGTTGAATTCTCTAAATCCCTGCAAAAGAAAAGCTGGGAGTCGAAGACAATATAAATATCTGAATCAAGTATAATCTAAGGGAAACTTCACCAGGGGAATTGTTGCAATTATGAGCTGCCTTTGTAACCAGGGGTAATTGTGTTCTCCTGTTTTATTTCACTTCTCCATGCAAGGCCTAATAAAAGGAGCTACTCCTCTCCTGTAGTTTGCCTTCATTCTGACACAAATTGCCGTCTGATAAGAAAACAGTACCTTTCCCAGTTTGATCATTTTGGCATTTTCAAAGCAGCCATCTTTCCGGATAAAGATTATCTTTTTGCTAAATATTATTAAAACATTTCAAACATAACACAATTGTAAACCCCAATAGGTAATACATGGGTTCAAACAATACTACATAACATCTTAGAACACAGTCATCTTTAAATAACAAGGAAACAAAGATAATAATATATCACTCAATTTCATTTCATATTCATATTAATTGTGTGTAAAGTCGTGAATAGATTGTAAAAATACATCTGTTCTTATTGGTTTCATGTATGCAATAGTACGTTTTTACGACACCCAATATTGAATTGTGCTGCCTCTGTTCACTGACAGCTCTGCAACAAATATTGAGAGTTTTGTTGATTTAATTTAGCTGTATGCACTCTGTTTTGATGAAAGTGCAGTTTTGATTCCTAAATCAGATGTGTGTGAAGGCAGATGAATGGCTTCCTCCATGGTCACACGAAGCCCAGGTGAAGATAATGAATTGCCACTGTGGAAGACACCTTTCTGAGACACCTCTGGTATCAAAGTAAGGGAGTAGAATCTCAACGTTGACCTGTTTTTCCTCCCTCAAAAATAGCTCTGATTTGACCAAGATGAATGGGGTGTGGAGAAATACCCCCGATCTGAATGTGTGTGTGAAGGAATATCCCGGTTTCATTCCCTCATGAACGCACTCAAAATATTTATCCCACCAGACTTCAATTACAATGAAACTCTAAATGCAAACCACATCATTCGTATTGTTTGAGTTGGTGGTGTTTTCTCCTAGATTGAATACAAGTTAAATAAACTGAATATAAATCAAACCTAATTACATGTGGATTTAGATGTTTATATAATCAGTTATCTCGAAATGTCTGCGAGTTTCGAGAGCACAAGGTTATCTTTCATATTTCAGAAATAGTAGGCATATATCATCCTCTTATTATTAAAATAAAGAGGGTCACCTTTTATAAGGTATCATCCAATGTCAGTATTTATTTTCATTTAAACATATGTATTTCTAAAATCATTTAAAATGTTGTGGGGGTTTTTTAAATCTTTTTTATATTTAGTATATTATAGTGTATTTTTATATATATATATAAAACCAATAATGCAATACTATAGGCCTAAGACTTTTAATGTGATATGATGTGTTTATTATGAATATACACCCAGATTTTTAAATAAGAGATGTTTTGAAATTGAATTTTGTGATGAAATTACTTTTTGAAATTGTGTGTTAGCAGTAGGGCTGATAGTTAACAAAACTCTCAACTGGAATATAGTAGGGAATCCATCCTGTCACTAGAGGCCTCTCTTTCACTCTGTTTATCAATCTCAGGCATGAACACCATGTGGAACAACTCTTCAAAACAACAACCGAGTGCACCTTCTTGTTTTTCTATCCCAAAGAAAAATGTTATTAAAGGCAACTCCTATAGTAGTGCAAATGTACATTTCAGATTCGAACATCCATACGATCAATTCATAAACCCACGGGACCGTATTCACTAAGGGTCAAGCAAAGAAACTCCCTCTTGAAATAAGAAATGTCCTTAACACCTCAAAGAATAACTTAATAAAAACCCCTGTTCTCACACACTCCACAGTGAGAGAACATCACTAAGGGTTTTCAAGATATTAGATGTTTACTACACAATCCTCATGGCCAAAATAATTCACAATGATGATATCAAAATATCTATACAAAATGTAGAAAAGGGATATGATGTGATCAGTCAAATTCAAGTTCACCTTTTAATTGTGTCTCTTTTATAGCAAATTAATTAAACTTTGAAAAAATGAGGGAGTTTGTAACACTAACTGCACGAAAAAATCACACTTATTATTACATGATGAATTGTTTGTGTATTATTAACATTTATTTTAAGGGTGTAGCCAATTTATCGTGCCTGTACTCTAGGTTGTTGTGATCTCACCTTGCGTCCATCCAGAGTGTACAGCTTCCTGACGTGGTACTGCATGAGCTCAGACACTTCCTCTATGAAAAGCCCAAAGCTGCGTAGACTCCTGCGGTGCAAGGCAATGGTTTTCCTTGACGAGGGGTCGCTGTTCTTCACCAGCACCAGCCTCTTGCTGTGCCTCTGGTGATGCACGTGGCCTGAATGTGCCACAGGGTGCTCCTCGGGCCTGGTGGGCCCCCTGAGGACATACTGCTGTGGCTGGTGGTGGTGACAGGGTGCATGAGCGTGATACAAAGGTGAGACATGAGTCTCTAACGCTTCCACAGCTTGGGTATGTCTATACTCAGAGCAAAGGTAGCATTCCTCCAGAGGCTCATGATGGGCCAGGATGCCATGGGTGTTGATCCAGGGGAGCCGGCTGGTGTGATGCTTGAAGGGGAGAGAAGACATGTGGGAGCCTTCCCCCCCCACAGCATTGAAGCACTGGTAGTTGCGTCTGTGGGAGGACATGTTGGGCCGGGGTCTCTCTGCTCTGGGGTCAGGGGAGCAGAGGGCAGGTCATGCTTCTCCACCACAGCCTAGGGGAAGGGGTCGCACCACACATCTGCATGGCTCCCATTGAGCTCAGGCTGAAAGAAAAAAGAGTTGAGAAAAAAGAACAGGTAAAGATCAAGCAGGGATTTGGGCTGAAAAAAGGCTTGTCTGAAAAAGTAGATCCTTACAAAGAAGCAGGCTTTAGGTTTATTTATCTTGTGTTGTGTGATGTGTGCGTATAACTAACATACACTTTTTATGTACACTTTGCTATTATACTGGTAGACACAAAACAGACAATTATACACAGACTAGGCATAGCTGTATTCACAGTTTAGCAGTTGCTGGAATCACTCACCAAAAGAACTATCTACATTTTAAAGTGGGATACACAACACAGGGTTGTTACATTCTGTATGTACCGACTGCTGACAGGATCACAGAGTAAAAGAAGACGGGAATAATGAGGATACAGCCAGAAATAAATCCACCAAGTGACTTTAAATAGCAAGATTAAGTCTCAGCTAGCAGCGAAAGTGGACATTACCTCGATCATGATTGTCACCGTCACTGAAGAAAATGCAACCATAGCCAGCTTTTCCTGCAATCAATAACGTAAGGATTACCTATAAAAAGCAGCGATATCTGCAACAGGCACAATGCATGCTTACTGTGACGATGCTAGGAGGTAGAGATAATTCATTGTTGTCTGATGAAAAGAGAGGAAAGCACAATATGATATGCAAATCAAAATGAGTCAAATCGAGGGGCTATAAAATAGGCTAAGCTTGACTGACACGTCCAGGTTTGGCTGTTGTCCTGTTATTGTATTAGCATTGGAGACAGTAGTGAAGCAGCAAGTGTTTCCTCTAGCTGAACATTTTGGCAGAGAAATGAAAAGTAATTGATTGATGTAAATATGTCGTGTTGCCAGCCGCGACCTTTAAGGCTTAAGGTTGAACCTGCAGTATATCCATTTAATGCTTACAGAGGCATTTTGTCCACCTCAAATAGAATATTTTCTCCTCCATAATCCAGGATCATGAAAGTTAATTATATTTCAGTTTTCTTATCTTAGAGAGAACATATCATTTCCATAGCCAGCTATACTTTATTTTTTGACACCAAACGATAACATTTTATATAATATATTCAATCATCTCAGTAACAAGGCTGAGATTACAAACAATGCTTGGCTGTAGATAGAAATGGTGATGATAATAGAATGTTAAAAAAAACAGGATGCCATTATTACAGGTGCCATAGGATGGTGTGTGATCATTTAAAAAAAAAAAGTATATATTTAATAGAGATGGTATATATTTGAATATATTATTTTGTTTGTAAAGATAACTGACCATTATGTAAGGTAGTGTTGGCTACTGTAGTTTGCAAACATTGCAGAATGTAGTTATTTCCGAAACATGGCATTATACATTTTTAAACTAGCTGCTACCCAGCAAATTACAGATGCAACAAATACTGACGATGACCAGCAAACATATGTGGCCTTTGAATCTCTAGAATAATACTTTTTCAGGCCAGTCTGAGTTTATCTAGTTCACCCTAGATTTTTGCATTAATTCTTTATGTAAATCACACAAACATCATACTGCCTAACATGACTAAAATCCGACATTTGATTTGCAGTTCCCAGTCTCCTTGTTTTAGTTATCGGTGCATATGTTATTTAAATGAGTCCACAAGAGACAGGAGTCCATATTACATGTACAGTACAAAGGTATGTATACTCACATGATCCACATCTCTAAAAGTCCAACATTTAAAATAAATAGTCCAAAATCCACAGCAGGAAAGAAGTAAACTCCCAAAGAAACAGCCAAAGCTTTCGCGAGCAGAGAAGCGAGAGACGAGTTCAAAAGCCTCCCTCCAGAAGCGGGCCTACCCGCTAATCACGTACATGGGAGGCTAAGGATAGAACGAAAAGCCCTGCTAATCACTCTGAGATTGGACTGAAATCTGCTGAGGCTTTGGACACATGACTTGGACTTCACCATTGCATAAAGGGAGTTTGACACGCTTTAAGGAAGCATTTGAAATCTCATTGACGATATATGACCAGGCATAATGGTCCCTCTTTAACCATTCATTATATGGCTGCTATTTCTCATGGGTTTTATCTTAAAAAAAACACAAAGACATGATTCTACTTGTTTATACGTTATACCTGATCAAATAGAACATGCACAATATGTGTATAGTGAGAATGAAGAAAATACAGCTCTTGACTTTAAATTGAGCTTTTATCGTCTGAAATGATATGTGTCATGCACCGGATGGTTTTATTTAATTATTCAATGTTTTGCGCTTTATACATTTTAATTGTTATTCTTGTATTAAACAAAATGGACACTGTTTAAAGCAACATTACCTTTTGCTATTTAAGAATTTAAAGAGTCAGTTGGTTAATTTCTTCCTACACTCCCTCAGTTTCGCTTATTTAAACCTGCCATCTTGTTTTCTGTGACATTTCCCTGAACTACGACAGAGCCTTCCGTTTTTTGCAGTGATTTGCAGCCAGAATATCCCTCGGCCCATTTCACACCCCTCCTTATTGTTGCTTCATGTCATGAAATCAACAAATAGGCTACTTAACAAAGAGTGGTCCAAAGGGTCAAAGCCAGATGAATGGGGAAATATGGCAGCATTTAAATTATCCATTTATTTTCCATGTCAATGTGATACTGATGGCAGAGGCACTCCCCCTGGCTGATGGGCCTGCATCCTCCTAGCCGCCTGGTTGGCAGTCTCCATTCGTGTAATCACGTGTTTCACCTGCATGTGTTGACATTTTTTTAAACTTTACTTTCCTCATTTAAATATTGCTCGGGTCAGCTAGATCTTCTCAAGGACAAAGCAACTTCCCCAGAGCACACGAGAGGTTACCCTTATCTGAGGCTCCCAGACGGCATGCCGATCCCTCCCTGTGATGCCGGGAGTTTCAAGAAGTGCTTCATCACAGGAGCACCCACTCCCACAAAGCCTACACAATCACACGCTCAGCGGGGGGCTGCCCCCGTGCTGCCATCTGTCTTCAGTCTTAAGGAGCTTGATGTGTCATGGTGGGGTGGAGCTGACTCGAGGAGGGCAGATTTATGTGTCCTGACTCATGGGAAGAAAATAGCAGAAAGACCCCCCCCCCGCTGAGTCATGACGGTAAGTGCTGAGAACACGGTTTTGTCCTCTCACTGCAGGCTTTCCTGTGCAAGGAAGACACCTCCCCTCACTCCTTCAAGTCAAGTGAAAGACTTGGCAGCACGAGTCATCATGATACATTTTGTTATCAAATGTCTGAATTCTGGAAACATTTTTCTTTCCCTTTTAAAGACTTTCCCCACGTCATTAATTAAATCTACAACTTACACCAAACATGCTCTCAGAGTAAATGAGAACCTGTAGTCCGCATTAAATTAATTGAACTTGATAAACAGGTACTTCAGTTGCCAGTCAGCTGTCCAGCCTCCACCCTGCCAATACAGTTTTGGAGGGATCACAGGTCGTCCAGAAGCTAATCCGTCAACACGTGAGCACCGATGCACAGGTTTAGCAGTCTTAACATGGAAAAAGAAAACTAGACATGGACCTTTTAACCCAAATGCAAGGTTATTTAAAGAAAATACTGTCACTTTAATGGTATAGTTGGTGGTCAAAAAAATAGAAGATGTAATGTAAAAATATGTGTTTTATGTATTGTGTTTTAATGCTGTATTGCATGTCTGTTGTTCATAATATTGCCCCTATTTTTTTTAACCTTATTTATTATATCATCAATATGGAAGTTGCTAAGTTTCTCTCATGTACTTATCGGTTACATAAACATATACCATTTTATTCTGTAAATGCATTTATTAAAAGCAAACTACAACAAAACTACACATCAAAAGATACAAATATATGCATTATTTGTTTAAGTTATGACGTACAAGTACACACAAAATATTAGCAACTTTGATTGTTACAGCAGAAAGAAGTACAAACAACACAGTTCTAGGATTACATCAAGTGTATTTCGTATTGATCGTGGTTAGGTATGTTTTTGTTGACTGCAGTTGCCTATCCTGAGCATGGATTTGAAATCATGAACCAATGTGCAACGTGCCGATATGAAAGCTGTCCCTCCATCCGTTGTTAATCTATCCTGAAGAAACGCCCTGAATAGATCAACTGTCAGCCTGTTGAGGATGAGAAGTACATTAAGGCACACCACAAGAAACAAAATCATTTGTTTAGGCTGTAGAGTTTATTCTAAACATTTAAGAACCTGTGCAAACCTCATGTTAATGAGTTCGCAGACAGACGTTATCTGTTAACACTTTACATGTCACAGCCAGGTCAGGGTGAGGATTGAAGGGAGGTAATGTAAAAATAACACAGAGGAGAAGCCTTGCCCACACACTTACACAATCGTACAGTAGCAGGCTCACACTCTGGGCAAATCCTATTATCCTTACAGAAAACCTCTGGAGAACACCAACTCAAGTGTCCTCCAATATTCATACATTTGGCTTGTTTTAAGTAAGCAGAACATTATATATATATGTATGTGTGTGTGTGTGTGTGTGTGTGTGTGTGTGTGTGTGTGTGTGTGTGTGTGTGTGGTGTGTGTGTGTGTGTGTGTGTGTGTGTGTGTGTGTGTGTGTGTGTGTGTGTGTGTGTGTGTGTGTGTGTGTGTGTGTGTGTGTGTGTGTGTGTGTGTGTGTGTGTGTGTGTGTGTGTGTGTGTGTGTGTGTGTGTGTGTGTGTGTTACAACCTGCCTTCATAAGACATGAGAGTTGACAATCCTATTAGTGAAAGCTAAAAGTACTCAAACATCCTCTTCTACAGCTTAATCAAACCAGGTAGTTACCTAATTATTATGCAATAAAAATATAGTAGTAAAGCTCTTTTTTAATTCTGTATATCTACTTTTTTCTGCACTTAATGACAAGAATGTGTTACCAGATGATAATTATTTCACCATTACTATATAGCTGCAGCTTCTCTCATAGCCACTAGATGCTAACTCACGGCATCAAGTTAGCGGAAGAATCTTAACATTTCTCTCAAATGTTGCCCATAGAGGACAAGCCAAACTAACTTCCTGAACTAAATCAATATTGTAAGCTTTCTAAATCAGTATACAGCTGTTGCTACGAGTATGATAGCAATCTGCTTGCAGCCAATCCTAAAAAAATGATTATACATATTATCATGAACTGGGTTTGAGAAGTTCCCCCCGGGCTTAGGTTTGGGTCTGACCTATGTCCTGTTCCCCTTTTTATTTTGATCTTCACTTTGCTTTCAAATAAGGAGAAAACAAAAAGTTTAATCATTCAAAGACTAGATAGAATAAATATAATTAAGTAAATCAATTATAAATATAATTGGTTTATTGAATTAAAGAAGAAATAGTTGTTCTCTTAAATGTTCACATGCCAGATGGTTGTAGTATAATCTGAAAGCTACATCATATGCTTATATGTAATTGTCTGTAGGCCTGCTCTTCTCTGTAGAATTATTATCCCACTACTAAGCAGAAATTGGTCGGTTTAGAGGTAGCATAAGTTGGCCAATAAGGTCATGGGCTATTGTAATGAATGGGGTTTTGTAGATCCTTAGTTCCAAACACATTGGGGAATCAGCACTGTGAAAGTGCAGACTAAACATTTTGCAAAAGCAACATTTAGAAAACTAAAGGGTCAGGTCTTGCACAGTGTGCTTCAAAAGTTGTGATTTCCGAAAAAGCCCAATAATACATGTATTTACCCCATATGCTGCTGTTTTTATATATGGAGCATTTCAAGTGCCAGGGAGCTTAAACGTGATATAACTGTAGCACATAATACTATTATTTGATATTTTTGTAAAATAAGCCTAATTCACTAGAAATTAGAAAAATATCAGAAAAAACAACATGGTATAGTACGTCCAAAACATCAGAAAAAACAACATAGAAAGTACGTCCAAAATATGCAAAAAACAACATGGTATAGTACGTCCAAAATATGCAAAAAACAACATGGTATAGTACGTCCAAAATATGCAAAAAATACATAGTATAGTATGTCTAAAACATCTATATAAACTATGACTTTTGAATGTAAGTGTATTAAATGGTAGCCTCTGTTTTGAAAATAATTAGTGCTCACACTCTAATGGCGCATTTCCACTACACGGTCGGCCTCGGCCACGCTCGGTACGGCTCGGTACGGCTTGGCCTTAACAGGGCCGACTCACTTCATGCTGCGCTTCCATTACAGTTTAGGAACTGGGGTAGTTACTATCGTAACGCAGTGTAGGCGGAGCCGTGACGTCATCTTCAATGAGAACTCCAGAAACACAACACAGCCGTTAGCTGTTAGCACTCAGAGCTCACAGCTCCTTATATATGTTCAGAAACTCGACAAAAGTTAAACAAGTACACACCACAGACTGCCTGTGTCATGGTGAATACAGTCGCTGCTTTATTTATGTCTGTATAGGCCGTTGTTGTGAGTGTGGACGGTCGGAGCATATACTGCGTTAGCTTAGCCAATCTCCATCTAGAAAAACACGCATTTTAAAAGGTTTTTCGCCTGCCGTCTGTCTGCAGACTTGACAAAGCATTAATTCATGGTTTTTACTAACCGGTATCAGTATGTTGTTACTTCGGCATCATTTTGAAACGTGTATTACAATTAAATCACGGTCAAATATGTCCATCTTGTTGTAGTTGTAGCCCCCTTGCCAGCGCTCCTCTCTCTAGTTTAGCATACTCAGCCCGACTCAGCCCTGTTTGTTGGCCTCGATAGAACCACAATTTTCTCGGGCCAGAAAAGACGTGAAAAAGTGGCCCCGGGCCGGGCCGGGCCGGGCCGGAACTAGGCCTAGTGGAAGCGCAACCAAAAACGGGCACGGCACGACACGGCACGCTTAAAGCGAGCTCCGCGCTGTAGTGGAACTGCGCCATAAGTGGAGGCCAATGGTCAGCGAGTTCAGGCTTTGTGCCCACTATAGGTCAGTGGATACGTGACTGTAGCTGCTTTATTTGCTTATCAGAGCTTTCAGCTATCTCTGCTCTTAAGTATTCCGCCATCTGTAATAAACATAGACCTCTACCGCTCATATCCTGTTTTGAAGCTGTCAACATATTACTGAACTCTGGGGACAACTGAGTGAGTCATTTCCATGTGTCTCATTTTTGATGTTGAGTCTTTAAGGAAGCTAGGCTGAGCATCCAGCAGGAAGGGATTCCTCCGAGCTCAGACATCAACAACATCCCGAATATTGCATCCCTAACGTAAAGGTTGGAGGAATGGGAGTGAGCGTGGAAATGATGCCAAAGTGACCTGTTGTCAAGGTCAGTCAGGAGAGCTCTTCAGCAGAACTTCTGAGTGTAAACAGCACACATCAAGGCAGCGGAAATGCTTAGAGTCATGCCTGACGTACTTTATCTCTGAATAAGCAGCTGTAATGGGGTTTGTTGTTCCAGTATGTAGGAACTTGCATCACTGATCAGTCATCTTCCATGACTACACTTACACATGTTTTCTGGCACCTGGTCGACAGAGACTTCAGTTGTAGTTCCAGAGATGTGGGCAGGATGTCTTCGTGCATTATGTGGCTCTTACCTCTTTCAGGTCAGATAAAAACGAATAAATAACAAGTTGATTCAAATGCTTTTATTGTCTGACTTACAGTCCAACACCCAAAGATATTCAGTGTTTCAAGCCAGCACATTTCTTTCTTTCTCACATTTAAGAAGCTGGAATCACCAAATGTTTGCTTAGAAAAAAACCTTATCGCTTAAGGTTTTGTGGTCATTTCCAACATACACATTATAATGCTAAGAAAAGAATCCACTGAAATAAGAAATACAGAGAGCAAATGCACAGTGTGTGTCCTGAAATCAGATCCACATGAGATAAACATGAAATCGTGTTTAAATGTCACCTTTAACATTTTCAAATATGTTAGAAAGCTGTTTTTTGAGAGCTTTTCAGTTCATGATTTAATTTATAATAAATATGCATTTTAAATGTATAGCTATATCTAACCCAGATATATACGTTATATGTGTAAGAAGTAGCCAAAGCAAGGAAATATGAAACCTTCTTTTTTTGTTTACCAAAACTATAAATAAATCAGCAACAATGACATCAAGTCCACATTTTTGTTAACGATGAAGATAGGTTAATTATTATTTCTTTATGTGCTTATGCCAGCTACAAAGCACATTTTGTCCTGTAGAAAAGGTTGTTAAACTCAATTCTACTTTTATAAATAAACGGTATCCACTCTAATTTTATGAATGATATTTGTTGAAATATATGAAACTTAATTACACTCCTTGTTTCTCTCAAGCTGTCATCAGGCCACTTGGCTGTTTGCTTTGTCTATCCTCCACAGTAGCTCTCTCACACCGCTGAACTTATAACATCACTCATCTAAATCATTAGTGCGTCTGCATTTCAGGATGCACGCTGAGTAAACTCTGTTGGTGCAGGACACCGGGGCCAGAGCCGCCATTTCAGTATGTAGACGCACTAAAATGGAAAAGATGGGGAGTGACTTAAGATCAAAGACATCCCTTTGCCCTTGAAATGTAATGTTAGGACACAGCCTTAGCTCATGCTTTTCACAACATTTTAAAAGATTACCAAAGTAAGCAGGAATTAGCAATATACTCAACAGATTTAGTGTATATCTGATCCCAATCTAGACAGAAGAAAGTTGTCAGAAAAATGAAAACACTGCACAAAATGTTATAAATATCTCAATTTATGAATCAGAGATATGCAATGCCTCTCCCAGTTATTCCCACAATACGGCATCACACGCGGAACAGATAAGGATGTTCTATCTCTTAAATGGAACAACCACATTGCAATTAGGAAGCACAATAGGAACATCCTCCTCCACATTGAGGTGAAGAGTCACACCCCCCCTGGGAGAATCTGCAGCAGTCCAAAACAAGCCAGATAGCGCTGCAGCACACAGACAGTAGACCTCAGAGAGAGAAGGAGAAGGACCAATGCGGGCCAGGGCAGTAAAAATAGGACATGCACTGCAATTTCTCATCACCTTTTTTTAATAATAATACATGTCATTTAAAAGTTTTTATACATCTGAACTTGTCAGTGCTGTTGGAATGCAGTGAAATATCTGAACACACAAGCTCTTAATAAAGTGGGGAGTTTGCTGAAATGCACATAGTTTTGGAAGACATTTCTCAATCCTTTTTTTTTTTGTACATCCTGCAGCAGAAGCTTTACCGCCTGTGCCGATTTTGGTAATCAGGCCGCGCTTATGGGTAAATGGAAATCTAGCCTTCTCCTTCCCTGGGTTGGCAGCCATGTGCTGGCCTCCCTATACGCGGTTGCCGGGCGCCTGTATCTGCTTAGAACAGGTGCCGGATCCCGTTCAGCTGCAGCATTCACAGCACAGGTACGGGTGGGAGGCCCTTGGCTGCTCACACAGTCCCCCAAGTTTTCCAGGGGTCCCCATCTGTGTCCCCGCACATCCTCTGCCACATGGCACCTGTCCCTCGACGAGTCTGGTCCATTCTTCGTCCGGCAACGTACACGCCTGCCTGCCACCCCGCACGCTGCCTGTTGTTGAGCCACAATGAGATGAAGAATAGCTGCACCCATAATCCCTTGCTGTGAGAGACGCGTGTGTGTGTGTGTGTGTGTGTGTGTGTGTGTGTGTGTGTTTTCTCCCTCCTTCTTTTCCTCCTTTGGCCAGATTTAGGGCCAAGTACAAATTGTAAACAGGTTATTATGCTGCTGTAACACACTCCAGCTGGAAATGCACTCCGACAACATTTAGTGTTTTTCTGTTGTAATTGTGTCTTTATCCGTCGCACAGAGTAGTTTCATTTGGTGTAAAGTTCACTGCGTTTACTGTGATTAGGATGCTATAATGAGTTTGTTGTTCTGTATCTGTAGGGCTTGACAGGAAAGACAGGATTTTCCCTGCAGAATCACTTAGTAAATAACTTTGCCTCATCTATTTGCAAATTACTTTTGTGATTTTTGCAGCTGCATGCAAGTATTATGTTTAAGTAAGCGACATTTCTTCATCAGAATCAGAACCAGGTTTATTACCAGGTAGGTTGACACATACGAGGAATTTGACGTGGTGTTGTGGTGCATACATAAAGGTAAAACTAAAATGTAAAACACAGATAGAAAACTATTTTAAGAAAAAGTATAGTCAAATATAGCAGTATTTACTTTGAAATAGAATGGAATAAAATATGTGCATTAATAAAAAAAAACAGATATTGTGTGCATTAATGTAATGCATAGAGTCTATGATGAATAAATAAAACTCGTACACACCATGATATACAACAACTATAGAAGGCTTAGAGGGCTATCTTTAAAGGGCATCCCAGTCTCAAGATTTGATAAGCCTTAGTCACGTACTTCAAATCAGTCCCTTCCTCTTGACCTATAGTAAATAACGTCATTTAGCACATAATGCTTGACCTAAAATATGATGTGATTGGACGCTCCCTCGCCGGCTACACAATAGATGCTGGACCAACCAGACAGTCGGCCTCCTCGTGCCTCCGGAGGATGATATTTAAAGTGATCACTGCTCACCTCGGCCCCAGCAGATGGATAATACTTTACACAGCTGTGCAAACCTCTGCACCGAGCCTGACGCTGTTACCTTGACAGTTGGTGTTGAGTTAGACCGCCAAGTTGTTTGTTTGCCCAGGGAAGTGACATGACGGCAGAGGAGGAAATAGGAAACATAACAGACTACCTGACGGACTCATTCCACAGGCTTGACCTGAGACTGGAAGTGAGCCAGTCAGCAATCAGAGAGAAATAACAAGCTCTTGTTTGTTCAGCCTATATCCTTATATTCACAAATATAGTTGTAACGGAGGTGATCTCTGGGGCCATAGATCTCGGTCTCCGTTACGTATTATATAGCTTCACTATTGGCGAAGTATATTCATTTGCTCCACGGTAAAACATTGCACAGGAAGGAAGCATTTGATATAAAAGAGGACAAGAGCTTGTGTGGCGTTCAAACCCGTTTATTGAATGGTTGACGTCAGTATGAGAACACATTCATCCTTAATGTCGGGGCTGGATTGGCACGCCTATGGGTGAACAAAGTGTGATTAGCGTTTCTAGGAATTCCTTAGATGTTTGGGCTAAGCAATTTGTCCTATCATTCCTGCACTAGTTAACATCATAACACTCACCTCCACCTGCTCTCCCGTCTCCTGTCCCAAGGTCCGTCACCGTAGAGTCCCCGGGGAAACGGCGAACCCTCTTTTATCGTTCCGGATGGGGAGCAGGATGGAGGCAGGGGTGGTTTTATATCATGAACATTGATGTTGTTGGTTTATAATATTTTTATTTTCATACATGAATTAGGTATAATTTAAGTAATGGATGTTTGTTATTCTCAACTAAATGTTTATTGTTATTTAACTGGTTTCCTTATCTGAGCTTACCATCTCTGCACATGCCACCCCTTTTGATGGTACGGTCCAATTGATGGGCCTATAAAAGGTGGCATGTAAAGGCCCGGACACACCAAGCCGATGTTGGCCGTCGGTGGGCGTCAGGCCGACGATCAGCGTCGACACGCCCTACTCAGATTGGTGTGTCCCGCACCGTCGTGTCTTTTCAGCAGTGCCGACGCCTTTTCGGCCGAAAACAGCAGTCGGCCAAAGGCAGTCGGCAAAATAAATCACTCTGATTGGCTGTTCAGCTAGCGAATCAGTGCATGAGAAGCGAAACGGAAGTGAGGGACCCAAACAAACTATTAAGAAGGCAAATCTGAGATTTCATTTAACTCCAGCTCTCGACACAGGTTCGGGAAAGCCCATGAGCTTCTCGTTGTAGAGTGAAAATGGAACGCACACGCTATTTGTTGTTTGTTTATATCACGCAGTCTGTTATTCTTCTCTTGGTTATCACGCAGTCTGTCTTCCGGTTGTTGCCTCTTTTGAATGACGAATACACACTACCGCCGCCTGCTGGTAAGGAGAGTTATTGCCACTCACGCATGCGCAGTTCGTACGTGCTTCTTGGCCGTCGGCTGAAGTCTTTGCGGTGTGTTCCAGTGCGACACATGGCCAAAACCATAGACTGTATATGGCCAAAACGCAGAGACGCGAGGCAACGCAACAGTCGGGGTCCGTCTGTGTCAGTTCTTTGGTGTCAGCTTGGTGTGTCCGGGCCTTAAGGCTCATTGAGAGAAGGGATAGTGTTGGAGACAGTCATATGGGGATATTGATGTTGTCAACCATGTAAGGATGAATAAATTCCCACACCGGGTTTTATCAGGACGTTCTGCCTCCTTACTTGGTCGGGCCGCTCACTTGTCAGCCTCACAATAGTAAATCTTGTTATTCTGCAAATGTGAAACATTCAAATAGTCAAATTTAAAGAGATGCACACACAGAAGAGGGGGCTTTACACACAACACCTGCATCGGGTTGTGTATAAAGTGTACATTTCATGCGGTTCACAACAATGTCATGGCAGTTTTTGTTGACACCTTATTTTCTCTTTTCTTTCTTGTTGATTTATTGCAGCTGAAACTGCAGCGATGGCTGTCTTAGTTTTTCTGCAGAAGCTTCTGACAAAAGGTTACGATGACGATGAGTCAACTTCTTGGGAGGAAAGAATCGAGGCTGACAAGTTGAGTGTTTTGCCCTCACTTCCCGAAAAACTTAAAAGTCACAGGATTGTCAATCCTCTGATTAAAATCCTTCAGAGCTCTTCTGGGAATTTTTACAGAAGGGATTTGGTTTATCAAAGTGTTATTATCCACAGGAGATTTGAAGTGGTCAGTTTGTTGGAAATCAGTGTGATCTTAATGTGTTGGACACCAAATGTTTATTACTCATCACTGCAGAGGTACCTTAATGAGAACGTTGATCACAAAAACAACAGGACCATTATATAAAGTTTAAATGTAATATCAAATTCATATTAATTATGGTTTCTTATAGTTGTATTGTATGTATGTATTTGAATTTGATGCGTTTGCTGTCCTGTGCAAAAATGTCTCTGAACGCCAAAAGTGGAATTGTTTTTTAAAAATTGAACAAAATGTTTTTGTCTGAAAAAGATTATCTAAATGTCACTTTGATGAAAAAGGACTGTTTTCTTAGTTCATCTAATTTGCTGTAAAGATTTTCTTAGACATGTGGGACATTAAACACTTACTCTAATATCAACACATAACACCATACTACAGTAATACAAATGCATTATGTTACAATTTACGCTAAAGTACCCTTTTCTTGTGTACACTAGTCTGGCCTAATGTGATGATGCTTGAGTCCTTGTCCGTGTCACAGTGTCCTACCCTGAGGCGGTGCATGTGATTATTGAGACACTGCAGGTGTTTACCAGGGGAGTCTGCAGCAGCACCCTGAGCTGACCCTAACAACTCTGGGGCCGACGGTGCACCGAAGACCTACTTTCTCACCCCGCAGGCCTGGGGCACCACCCGTAAATGCATCCAAAATATGGTCGCACTTGAAAGGGGACCCTTTGCAGAGTTTGGACCCCTGCAGGCACAGAGGCTAATGATCTAACCCCAAAGAAAGGAGCATGAAATCGGCTGGCTACAAACACTGGTGCTTGATAAATGTTGTGGTTCTGGTCAGTTTAATCACATTGTCAGCAAGGTGTGTCAAAAGCACACAATCATAGTTGAATGTGGGTATAAAGAAGGTATTTTAGGTACATATGTTTAACACAAGTGTTGTTTTCTGATTTGAGAAACGGTGATATGTTTGTGGTTTGTCTGTGTACAACAGGCCAGGTTGACAAAGCCTCTCCTGAAATATGGTGGGTGAGTAAAGACGGGTAAGTGAGATGCTAATCAGCACGGCAGTGTTTCCTCCCGCTTGCTGAACAGCGGGTTCCCTTCCCTCACTCTGGCTCTTTAATGCAGGGCCCAGCCAGGCCCAAACATCCTGACGGAGAGAGGCTTTTCCCTTATCAGTCAGGAAACACCGCTCCTCCGCCACATCCTCTTTACAAGAAGCACGACTCAACCGTTCCCAAAAAAATGCAGGAAAACCAGCCAGACTCCAGGATTTGTCAAAAGCCCCTGAATTCCTTTTATAAAAAAAAAGAGGGTGAGGGGAGGGGTGGAGTAGGGGGGTTACAAAAGAAAAAGAAGAGAAAAATGAGCAGGGTGTAAAACAGTCAACGAAGCCCTGGGATTTATTTTTTTATTTATTCTGCACAGATTACCAAAGGTCTGCATCAGCAAGATAGAACGCAGGGTGAGGGGGTGGGGTGGAAGAAGTGGGGTCCGGAGTGCCTAAGAATGGCACCCAGAATAAGACTCCAGGAAAACAAAGGATGGTTGAGATGGAGGCGGGTGGCGACGGCTGTGCCTGTTTTACACTAATCCTCTGAACCGGGACGAAATGCAAGCGAGAGGAGACGGAGAGAAGGAGGATGTGATGGAGGGCGGTGTCAGAATGGGCCACTTGCAGCTTGGCTAAATAGAGCCCAAAATAGAAGAAATCGTGTGACCCTGAAGTCCAAGCTGGACTAATACGACCCACCACCCCTCCACTTGTGTGTGAAATCATGTAGTTACAAACAAAATACTTTTCTTTCTTTTATTTATTTAATTCAGGACATTTTTTATTACGTGATAAATATATGAGGATAAATCTGCTTCCCAACAATACCTTAAATTATACTACATATTTATTTTGGTGTATGTTTTCTGCCGACACATTTCCAAGCAGCAACTGCGTTAATATAAAAAATGGAACTTTATTTTAAATTATTGTCTTTCACAAACCTAAATCAGCATACATTTATAGTTACCATTATTATTTTTCATCGTAGAGGTTATGATTATATATTATTAAGTACTTGGGAAGAAGTATAAACGCCTTTTTTCTTCATTATACACCATTCTGTTAAATTGCATAAGAAATGGCCAACTAAAACCTCAATCAATTACAACTAGTGAGGTAAAACTCCCACGCTAATGAGAGCGAGAACATATAATACAAACATTCGAATGGAAAGCGTCGATAATAGCATTACAGTAGCATTTATGCAAAACATCAAAGGACTTAAATTAGCTACTAAAGAGCGTCTGTACATGCCACAGTGGAAACAGTAACTGGTGACATTTACAAGTGGACAAAAAGTTTTTACGATTGTTCTTCTGGTTTAGAAATGTCATGACAACTGGAGGCGGCATACTATAGTATTTTGTGTCTGCATCCCTGAGGTGTCCATCTCCCTTTTTTTCATATTCCTCTCATCGCTCTTTGTTCTTTCCTCGGCTTCAGACAATCATATTGCTCAGTGATCACTTTAGGTTTGAATCATGGTGGGATGATGTTGCTCATGGATGCTTATACAAGATTTGAAATGACAGATAAGAGCACCAAAACTGTTCTCCGACTGGCACCCAAGTGCAACATCATCCCAAATGTCTTCACCCATTTAGACCCCATAGTGTCTCTGATCAGCCCCATGTGTAATGTGAGCTTACGAGATGCCGTAGTTGTTGTAGTAGGCCGCCGTTGCGTCTGCGAGAACTGAAATGAGGCTGGATTCTGTGGAGCTGCTGGGAGGGGCAGAACCAGCACTGGGAGACGTCAGCTGGATGTGTCCTGTAACAGTCAGGCTGCTGCTCTGCTCGGGGTGGAACCCGGGCCCATTGGAGTTCAGGTACTGGTCAAACTCATCGCGGTCCACCTCACCCAGGAGCTCGGACTGGCTCAGCTGGTCCAGAGACTCCAGGTGACCCTGGGTCTCTGGTGGGGGGGACAGCTGACCCAGGTGTCCCTGGTGGAGCCCGTGGTGGATATGGTGGAAAGATGAGCTACTGTAGTAAGACAGCGGGGGGACGGGGATCAGTCCCCCACCACCTTGGGACATGAGAGAGATGTGACCCATGTGTGCGCCCCCACAGTGGATCTGGCTCTGAGAATAGTCAGTGTGGTACGGGGGCGGGCTGCCCATGTGTGTCTGACTCTGGTGGTGGTCGTCTGGGCAGGAGGAAGAGGAACTACCAGATGTGGAATAATAAGAGGGGGGGACATGCTCGTGGTCCATGGCATCTAAGGGGGACATCTCAGGGGGGGTGGGCAGGCCGTAGGGGTAGGTGTCAAAGCTACTGCTGGAGGGGGCCGGGTCTCTGAAGCTTCTGACGCCGGGCAGCGGGCTGGGGCCGGAGAAGCCGCTCCTGAGGCTGCCCTCGTCTTTGTCCAGGGGGTGACAGAGGACCCTCTGCTCGGGCAGGGCGTTCTGATCTGGGGCCAGCCCGCTCAGCAGGAAGCCGGGGTCCACCCGCTTGCAGATGCGTTTCAGCTGTTTCTTCCTGCGAGGCCGATACTTGTAGTTAGGGTAGTCCTGCATGTGCTGCACCCGGAGCCTCTCTGCCTCCTCCACATAGGGCCTCTTATCAGGGGGGGTCAGGGCCTTCCAGGACTTGCCTGCAAGAGGAAAACACAGATTTAATTTAATTTATTTGAACTGCAAATCTTGAATGAGTTTGTAATTCAGTGTTGCACTTGTCTGTTAATTGTTTAAAGTCTGTTCTAACACAATGATAAATTACAGAATACATTTTCTAAGACACACAATTTCTACAAATTGTAAAAAACCCATAAATAAGTTTTGTGTGTATGTTTGAATAAATGTTTACACTTATACTCCCTTTTTGGATAATAAAGATACGACAATCCTATTTATAATGGTGGAATTGCAACAAGATTGTCAACATTAAACATAGGTACAATAGCACTATAAAACAGGCATTCAATTAATAATAAGATTAGACTTTACTTTACTTTCAAAGGAAGACTCATAATTGCTATATTCATTTTTCATTCACTCGTAAAAGTAAAGAAAAATCATCTATTAACTTCTACTGAAAAGCTAATAATCAGCTTATTTTACTTTAAGTTATTAATTGTTTATAAAAGGGAAATAGTGCCCTTTTTTAGGATGAACACAAGTCCCTATTTTACCCTTATTTATGAAAGCATATTTTAGATGTTTTGCCGTTCTGGAATTGGCTTTAACCTGATCTCCGATTTGCCAGATTTTGAATTTGGCACTAAATACTAATCCACTACCAGCGTAAATCCAACGCAGAATCATATATTTTCTTTACTAAGTCCATAGTCTTAACGAATGTTACGGTTTAACGGGGATATTCACTTTGAGCAACGCGCTTCATAATGTCTGAAGTTACGTAATTAATTAATTTGGTCTGACAACTAAGATTAAACACGTTGCTTTGTTGTCTTTTCTTTTTAAAACACATTTACCGATAACTGTCTGTTTTTTCAGATTCTAATGTAGGCTACTTATCATTTTTGTGTTGGAAACAACTCTAAAACTTTAGGAAAAACCTCTGAGGCCTGAGGGCAATTATAAGTGTGAGGACCGTAAAAAATAGCAGTAATAATATTGACAATAATAATAGGCTATGCAAATATTACTGCTCACTTAACAAATAAAGTTGTTAATTAACAAAACTTTAAATAACTTTTTCTCACCCAACATTTTGCTGAGCTCGGCATTGTGCAGGTCTGGGTTTTGAACCGCCAGTCTCTTGCGCTCGTCTTTGGCCCAGACCATGAACGCGTTCATGGGCCGTCTGATGCGCGGCTCCGGCGCCTTGTCCGCGGGGGTCCTTTGCGGGCCGTGTCCGTCAGACGCGTCCCCGTCTCCTGGAGGACACTCGAAGGACTCCGGCCACGACGAGTACGCGCTGATGAGGGCTGCCATGTGCGCACTCTCCTGTCCAAACTTAGGATGCGCTTCTCACTCTCTCTCTCTCTGATAAGTTTTCTTCTCTGTGGAGGTTGACTAAAGGCTGATTAAAAAAACTACAGAAACTGCTTTTATAAAATCCAGCGGTGTTTAACACTGCCTGAATCACTAGAGCTACAGGCGACAGTCAGAAGTCAGGACAGGTTTGTGGAGATATGCTCAGCTGCGGCTCCTCCTCGTGAGTTATGATTCAGTCTTTCCTGGTGGATGGGGGAGCGCTTTATATTTGAGGAGCAGGTTCCAGGAGAAGCCCCCGAGGACTCTCGGCTCCTCCTTGATTGCAAGTTGAGCCCCGTGAAAAGGGAAAAGAGAGAGAGCAGCATTTCAACACCATTTACTACTTAAACTGGCCTCACAACAAAACAACACTTTCCACTGACAGAGAGCGAGAACTCAGTCACTGTGCAGGTTTATTTGATACAATTATGTTGGGTACACTTCATAAAGGACCAGGGTGAGTCAAAATGGAACAACTGAAATAATTGTTACCTAGAAAACGAATTCCTTATTCTACATACACTTCATGTTGCTGTAGGAATTTGGCAACATTGTTTTTTTTGCTTTCCAACAAGGTTACCCTCACCTGACAAACTGATCTAACCTGTCTTGCTCAACGAGTAATACTTGAAAACTGCACTGGATACAAGTGTTTATAGATTTCCACTCCTAAGCATTAAGGGTGTCATGGTCCTGGGAAACAAAACTTTTTATTTTTAAGTTTTTATAATGTGCTGCATCTTTGAATATATTTGAAACTCCTAAGGATCGATATTATACTATTTTAAAATGACTGTACTGAGTTCTCTTTGATAGTTTGGATGCAGATCAATGTGGAACCTGCGAGGAGATGAAACCAGTGAACACTACAAACAAATCAGTTTCCTTCTGTGGCCAGAGGCTCATATCAAATCCATGAGTTCCTGTTGACAGGATACTCTTGGGCTGCAGCCATGTAGAAGCTCACACTTTTACACACAAGGGCACACACACACTGCTGGAACACAGCTACTGATCACAGGTCAGATAGTATTTTGGTTTGTAATATTTATGGGGGAGGGAGTAACCTGATAACAGCTACTGGTTTAACGTTTTTCCCCTCCTAACCTCCAATCCAATCTTAAGTTGCAGTACACATATTTTGCTCCGTTGTGATTCCCTGACCATCAAACTTAAGTGTCAGCTCTAGCTGTGTGTGAACCTTGCCCCCCCCCCCCCCCCCCTCACAGGAAGAGGATACGGCACCTGAAGCCACAGATAGTGCATAGGGCAGGCACATCAGTGATATATAGAGCCATGTTGCTCTGACATGGGCCACATTGAAGTGAAGTCAGTGTGAGTAAAAGTCACAGCAGAACAAGTGTGAGAAAACAGGAGTGAGCAAGTCTGATTGACAAAGTTAGAGTTTCATATATTTGCAATTTGGAATGAAGCACATGAAAGCTCTGAGTGGTGGGTTTCTGAAATGACTAATAGCTTTATGTATGTGTGGGTGGGAGCTGCATCAGCCTGCTGTTGTTTACCCTTTCAGAGTAAAAGACATGTGGCTACTGAAGACTTGGCGAGGGGGTTTGTCTTGATGCATGTGCTGCATAAAGAATTGTCACTATGGTAACTTAAATCAAGCATCCAGTTTTAAAATAAATTCCAGTGTTTAACGTTGTTAGGCCAAACCTTTATCACTTTTATGTTTCTGCGTCATATATAATCTGCTGTATTAAAACCTCAATCTACGGTTTTAATTTAATTTCAAAATAAAAGTGAGCTGCAACATTACGTGGAAATGTCAGTAAATGTGGTGTAACACATTAACACGGTTGTGACGTTTAAAGGGAAAGGGACATGTCATTCTTTCTTCACATTAAACATGATAGCAACATGAGAGCCAAATGAATGTGAAAACAATTTATATTTGGGTAAAATAACTGCTTGTAATAAACTATCAAGTCTCATGACTCTACAGTAAATGTTGACGTAATGGAAAAAACCACTTGCACACCTGAGACGCTTACAGTAATAGTCGGGATGTTGACGAGGAATGCTGTATTCACGTGTAAAGCTGGACATTTGTAGTTTCCTTTTTCCTCCTTTGACTCATACCACCCACTCATTTCTGAACAAGTCTGGCTTGTTGAGAGTTCGTCATTCTAGTCAAAGACAAATATTTCCTAGGTTCATTAATCATATTCCGAAGTTGTGAAAGCCATATCTATGTTTGGAGGTCTAACCTGTGAACGTTCATGATCAGCTCATATAGGGTACTCACTGCACGACTATTTCTCCTCACCACTCTCCTGTTCCCTTATAAATTCATTTCACACCATCTATGAAGGAAAACACAACTCAAATCAAACATACATTGCTATTTGTATTTATTTAAAAAGTGATGTGATCCTGTCGAAGGGCTAACGTTTGTCTTTTTTCTTACAGCTCATGAATGGGTCAGACCAACATCAACATCATATTTGTCAAATCACATGAAGGAAAACAATTACGTCGGTGTGCTTCTGTTCAAATGTACAAATGTGACTGTCTCTGTGTCGCTTTCATTTAAGAACATATCCATTGTCTGAAGAAATGGCATAAGATGGTTAAAAGTAATTGCCGGCAAGAAAATGTAATTCACTGTGAATGCTAAATAGATAATGCAGATGCTTATTAATGGTGAGACAAAGGAATTTGAAAAAAAATGAAGAAAATAATTGCATATACAGTTTTCAAAAAACATAAAAATAACCATATTTTCCTGAATATTTTGTTGTCTTTATGGAATTTATTAATCTGGATATTAATACATTCCAGATTGTATTCATTACAACAATTGCCGGCATGCATTTAATTGTTTTCCAAATTTGACTCATTTAAAAAGTATGTCAGAATATGTCTGTATGAATACATTATAGACTTAGCAGAGTCAGTCAGATGTACAGAAAGGGAGTTTTTAAATACATTAAAGGAATAGTAATTTGATTCTTGCAGAGTGTTCGATAAATTCATCGTTACAGGTCTTGCATCTGTCGGTTAAATACAAAGCTACAGCCTGTAACTGGTTTATGATGATCATGTTCACGATGATACAGCAACTTGAGTACTCGGTCCCCCAGAAGCCTAAAGGACTGTTGAATCAAATCTACCTCCAACTTCATTTCCTCCTATTCTTGATGTTTCCTTTTCTTTTTCTTGTCCTTTTTAGATTTCTTCTCTACCACCTCCACCTTGTCTTCATCGTCCACCTCCTCCAAGTGTTTCTTCTTTTTGCCAACAGCCTCAGAGTCTACACTTTGATCCTCAGTTGGCTCATGTCCATTTTGAAGCTCAGTTTCCCTATGCTGTTTTTTATGCTTCTTCTTCTTCTTGGATGGAGGCAGTTCCTCGGAGTTCTGCTCAACACCGGAGGTTGAGCTACAGTTCTCATTTGTAGCTTCTTCACTTTCTACCACTTTTCTCTTCTTCTTTTTCCCTGAACTCTCCTGCTGCTGGTCCTCATCGTCCACCGTTACGACGGGAACGGGGGTACTGTTCTCTTCTACCACTTCTAGATCATCGTTTGACTTTTTGCTCTTCTTCTTCTTCTTCTTCTTCTTCTTTTTGGGTTCTTCTGAGTCGTCAGTGGGGATGAGGATGGGTTCCTCAGATTGACCTGAAGTCTCGTCTGTCTCCATCGATGGTTCTTCACTCTCGGCCTGTCCACGAGACTTCTTCAACTGAGCCATTCGCTGAGCAAAGTACTCCTGCATAGTGAGAGCACTTTTCACAGTGTTGGTGATGGTCTCTGTATCCAGTTTGAGCGCCGCAGGAGTAACATTCTTCTCAGTCTCACCCTGAGAATCGCTGCTGTTGCTCTCCTAGACCAAAAACACACATGAGAAGACAGGGTTAGGATTTAATGCAGAATTGAAACAATCAACACAGAAATAGACGGACAATGGTGGACCGAGGAGCTTAAGTGATCGTCAATCATCACGCACAGATTAACCAGACAGATTTTCTTGAGTGAAAAGAGTCCAAATAGGATGTTGAGGCAACAATAGGTGTTAAAGGATCATCTTAAAATAAGCATCCCTGGACATAATTATCACACAGTTGACATTTATCATCATCATCTTCTTCCAACACAATGTAGCTCCACACATCCAGCTGTGCTCCTTAACTGCCATCTCCACGTCTAACCACAAACACACCTTAAATATACTAAACCATTGTGACACTACAGAACATCAAATATAAAGAATATATTTCTCTTTTCATTCATTTTACAGGGTTTAGAAATATTTACATATATATTCAATTCATTATAGTAGATTGTCACACAAGTACTCGGGCATACTTCTACTTATCTTCTCTCGGTTAACACACATTCTCTATTTCATTAGACAGTTTATACTTTGATCATCGAGTGCTTTAGGGAAATGTAATATGTTTTTAAAGCTAAACTGCAAAAACACTTATTTTTATATTTGTGCACTTAGTAGCTATGGTGTTTTAATTTGTGTTGATGAAACTCAAAAAAGGTGTTGATATACTTTATCAAAAGGAACAAAAAAAGTATGACTTCTTTGGCATTCTGCTTGTAATAGATGGTGACACTATTAGACAGGAAATGCAGGGATGTCCTAAAACAAGGAGTAAAGAGCCAAACTCATTCACTAGTTGAGTAAACTGTCTCCAATCTGGGGGACATGAGTTATTACGACACTATTAAACAGGGACTACTTTACAACTATGAGGTACAACGCAGACTACATTTTAACTCTACAGCAGGAACAATTTGTCACCTCACCCCTGCGACCCATTTGTCTTCATTTTCCTAATGGCCTACTCAATGCATAATGATTGGTCCAGAAGAATACAGGAGCTCCTCCTGAGAGTCGCTCTAAACAATGCTGCCGCTCAGAGTATTGCCTCAGAGATGGCATTATTCAAACCCTACAGATTAGAGATGAATTGAATATGCAGTGCTGTGTAGAGTCACCTCATGGTGCGGCCTTTAAGCTTTTACATTCAGATTACATTACTTTGGCCCTTAACACAGATTGAGGTAGACAAGCTAACTGATGGGCTGGTAGAACAATGTGGATGCAGATCCAAACTGTTCTTTTGGGACTTACTGTGAATAGACTGAAATGCAGAGTGAAGTTACTACATTGGTTACTAACCAGGGCTTCTTGTCCCCCCTCAATGGGGGTGTCCCAGGACTTGTCTGCTTTTAGGTTGTCCATATTAGATTTTGAAAAAAAATACATAAAACCATATAAATATGTGTATAAAACGTTTTAAAACATATCTTTCCTCACTCCAAAATGGACTACTTAGTAGACAACACCTCTTTGACCCATGCTCTCAAGCTAGCAGCTCACCCTCCATTTTCCTGCAGTTGGAAAATTCATATTTAATGAATGAAACAATATGTCCAAGGGTTGATGACTCATCACTATCTATCTACTATAAAAAAGAAAGTAAGGCTGCTTTATCTCATTAGTTGCCTTAACTTTGGTTCAATTGAAAGACAGGACAAAATGTGTCATTTGTGGCACGCAACTGGCTAATGACAGCGTGAAGCCAAGCGAAACATAACACCAGCAGGAAACAAAGCACATCATTGGTAAAGGTTAGGAATTTTTGGAGAGGAAAATTCATTTGGCACATTCAAAGAAGATCCACAGACAAAGGGTGAGGGCGTCCTGAAATATGTCTGCGCTTATCTAAGATGTGGACCACTGTGTTGCTACATATGCACCAGGTTTCCACGCATTACACATCGGTATGTCTTGGGTTACAAAATGTGCCAAACTAGCCACTGGGGACTTAAGCAAAACCCTAAAGCAATGTGTCTTTACTACCTAAAAGGCTCTACAGTATATTATACATTTCCATGAGGGAATCAACCATTGTTTATTTGGTCTAATATATTGATTATTATGGTAAGAAATGATTGTCCTGCAAATATACCCTTGGTTCAATACTTGTGAAGGGCTATACATTATGCATGTCAAAATCAAGATTTGACCAGGTATAAAAATACAATATAATAATTCATCTTAAAAGTAGTGATTCCAGAGCCTCACATTAATAAAGCACAAGATTGAGGCTTAATGAAAAGCCAGGTGTTCAAATGGACCACAAAGTTTTCCGCCACCTCAGTCCTCCACTAGAAAGAACCCCAACTTCTAACAAGGGGGGGAGAAGCCCTTCAGGTGAGGTGCTATTAAACAAAACTTTCCAACTTCCCAGAGAAAATCTATACTCCCCGTTACTGCACAATGGCATCCTCTCTGCTTGGGAGAGTGGAGATGGGGCTTAGAGCTGACAGCGCCAAACAACATGTAACAGGGATTTGGGAAGATGGCTGGGGGCCACTTTAGAACTGCCTGTGAAATTACTCTCAAGAGAGGGTGAATGAGCGAGGGGGAGAACGAGAGGAGAGTGACTGAGAGAGAAACATCTCCTTCATCAGGGGAAGGGGCTGGAATGTGGTCCGTCCTCACTACCTGGGGTCTCCATTAGACCCTGATCCGGCAGGACACACATATGTACAGTGTGGATGTGAAGCTGCTGATCCAGACAGCACTACTGACAGCCCTGGAGATCTTTGTTGGCGAGTGTTAAGGGCAACATGTTACCAAGAAACAACTCTGCTGTAATGTTGGAGATCTTATTTCCAGGTGTGTGTGTGTGTGTGTGTGTGTGTGTGTGTGTGTGTGTGTGTCTTTCTATGGCCTGGTATTATCAGTCACCATTTCTGTGTCATATATCAGTACAGCAGGCATGAGACAAAATGCTGAGATTAAAATAAATGTTATCACTGCAGGAACATTGTTAGTTATTGATTTGTTGATTTGATTTGTTTCCTGATAAAAATGAAAATTACGTTTTCTGCTTAGTATTAATACATAAAACAATAGCATGTTCTTAAGCAATTTTCTACTCAAGTATGTTGGACGTATTCATTCATAAAGATACAAAGAAATGGGCACTAAAATACATTACTGAATTGAGTATTGTTTTAAGCAGCTTCATATAGTTTGAGGTTTGCAGTCCATTTCTGAATGTTCAGTATGTCAGTCACTTGTTTACGTTTTGAACTGATAAGGTGAAGCCCTGGAAACAAAAGATGAACCCTTCAAAAGAAAGTGCAGTTAAGTGAGGGTAAGTCAAATGTGTTTATACCATAAGATGCTAATGCTACAGTGATTTATTTGTTTTCTCTTATATTGCTGAGACTTAAGAGAAATGTAACATACCTCATTAACTACTTTAATTATAGACTTCCTTTTGAAGAACAATGTTTATTTTCTTTAATAGTACATTTACTTTAAAAATGTGATCAAATCAACACCTACTGCAAGAGAAGGGACACCACTAATTTACAGTTTTACAAAAATCATTTTTTGCGAAAACCATAGAAAAATGATCGAAAGAAAAAGGCAGTCCCAAGCTGCAACACAGTGGGGTTGGAGAACACACCTATATCCAGCCGTGTTTACTCCTCCTCCACCTCCTCCACCTCCTCCTCCTCCCGGGCCCAGAAACCAGGAAAAGGATGCGCTCAGTGCACTGTGTGCAGTTCTGAGATAAGGCTCCTTCGGCAGAGGAGCGGTCTGGCTGGCTATCGGGCCCTTCCTGCTCCCCTCTCTCCCCTGGCGGGGGCTGGGGCTGGGCAGGGAACACAGGGAGGGCCCGCAGAGGGTCCCAGAGAAAAGGAGAGGGTGGGAAGACATTCAACAGGCCGCCTCCTTCAAGACACTCCAGTCCTATCTCTCTCTGCTAATGTAGCCGATGGAAAGCCAACCGAAGACATGTGCCAAGGAGCCAGAACACTGAGGCCAACACATTCAGGAGAGTCAAACAAGCCAGCAGAGGGATGGTGGAAGAGGTTCACTGCAGAGGATGGGAAACTTTTCCCCAACTAAGTCGGAAGCTTTATGCATACTTATTTTAGTATACAAGACTCCAGGGTCAATACTTTTAGGATTGTCTGTTTTAAGCTCTTCATCCCAATACACACCCTATAATAATAAGTCAAATTATTTGTAATGTTTCCCCAACACTGCTCAGCTTCAGACGGCATCATGAAGTCCAAGAATTTGTATGTGCTTCATATTTTATTTGCCCTACTAAGGGGTTACAAGTGGGCGTCTTATGGCTCGACATTAATTACTTGCTAGTTACTGCTTCTCAAAGAGTTTATTATTTTCTCCGTTTCAAATCACATTATGGTTGCGTAAACTGTTAATTTTCTGTTGGACAAAATTAGGGATCAGAAGACATACATTTAACTCATGTTTGTCATTTGTCATAACCGTTTACATTCGGATAGATACATTTTTGAAGCTGTTCTCAAGTCAAACCAGTGAACATGGTAGCTAACTACATGGGTGTTAACTGGGACATCTAGCTCTGCCTGCAGTGGGGTTTTCAAGCAAAGCCCAACAGGCCGAGGTACATGAAGCGTTACTTTGTTAGTTCAACGTTTAAGTGAAAAGTATGTCGAATAAGTAATAAACATCTTGCAAATTACCCAGCCATATTAAAACAAGGAGATCTGGTAGCGGTATAAGACTTAAAAATAATATTGATAAGAAAATGAAACCCAAAAGGATGGTTGAAAAGGTCACTTGTATTACATTTATCAAAAAGTTACGTAAACGGATGAAGACGTCTTACAGCTTTTTTGAAAATGGTATAAATTCACATTCTGGCTCACATGTTAATTAGCATTTGACAGAGCTGCAGTTGCCCATTTATTTTCTTTAAGAATTGCCTGTATGCATTATTTGCTGGGGTTTTTTCTCCAATAATTTCCAGCCAATATCGGTTGTGTCTGTAATTGCATGAGTGTGCCCTCATTGTCCTGCCACAATAATAAATTTGGCGATACTCAAGGTCTATGGATCAGGCCTTGATTAGCCAGCTGTCTCTCCCTGATGAGCACACAGGTCCAGCATCCCATCTTTCATGAGCTGACGTGGGCGGACAGAAAAACAGGTGGATACCTTATTCTCTGTAAATAAGTGAACCTGGTTGACCATTTTTTTTTTTTTTTAAAGCAATATCTCTGCCTTTAAATGTGATCCTAATATTTAGCTTATTTTTCTGCAGATATTCCATATACACAAAGTTGAAAAACTTTAAATGATGCACCATAAATACATTAAATGCCACACACGGAAGCTTCCACAAGACAATACTTTTGCTAAAGGCTTTTTTTCATGTGTAGTTAAGACAAAAAAAATGGGGTTTGAAAAATTACACTTTGTGCCGGGCGCAAACACGTTTATCATAAGCAACAAATGAAGACAACATTATGCATGCAGCATGACTGCCCTGAGCTTGTTTTACATTGCAAACACTAGCCAACAATTCCCCCTCAAGAGCATAGGGTACACCCACCCCAACCACAGAGAGAAGATACAGTGATTATTTTCCCCAGATGTGATTTATTAGATTAAAGAGTCAGTGATTAAACGGTGGTCGGCGGCAGTAAACAGCCGAGAGGGCTGGAAATCTTTGGGCGGTTAGCTTCACCAGGCGGTAATTACCCTGGTCCCATGTATTCTAGCTAAGGCCCGTAACTAAGAGACAGACGCCCTCTTTTTCTTTTTTTTGTCCTGTGCTAATCTGTAAGTGTCAGCGAGCTGGCATGGCCAGGAGGGAGCAGTCCACAGAACTGCCAGGGAGGTAGGTGGTGAATGTGTGTGTGTGTTTTTGCAGCAGGGGGTGGAGTGGGGGGGGGGGGGGGTTGCTTGGCGGGTCTTGATATTTTCAGCGGTAGAAGCAAAAGGGTCTGTCAACAAACATGCTCAAGAAAGGGAGAGCTTTTTCACTCAAAGCAATTAGATGTTATCTGAGAATGAATAAGAGCTCTCCAGCTTGACAATACGCTAAGAGCATGACTGCACTGGCCCATTCAATCTGCTCCTACAACGCAGCGAAAGCGCACGTTTACACCAGCATCCCCTTTCAATAGATCAATGCTGAGGTTAACAGACAACTGAGCCAATAAGGAAGATCTCTGCTTTGGTGCTGTATTTCTATTTATACAGTTAACTGGAAAATGCAGTGGAACTTCAGTAAGTAAAGAATAATCCTGTTAATGCCAGCAGGACAGACGCTTAATCTGTAAAGACTGCAAGTTAACAACAAAACTAATCGATACAGATTCTTTCTACATATACACAGCACCTGACATGTGTAACACCATCTAAGCTGGTCTTAATTAGATGTCTAAATAACCCAACACTACCTCACGTTCCTGTTCCCAGGCCTCAGCAGCAACCTATAAAACCCGTTCTAGAGTTGAATAGAATTTCTGTAAAAAGACATTTTGCCTCTGCGCTGTCAGCAAAGTTTCACTGCTCGACTCCGCCCATCGACTCCCTGGCGCCTAGCCGACGCATCTGCCAAACGCTCGAGCCCCCAACCCGCTCCGCCCCTGCCCCATATTCCTTAAGATGCTGGTATCGGGGGAGCCCCCGCTGACGTGCGATCCTTCATGTGGACGACGCGTGGGCAGGAAAGACTTGCAACAGGTGCCACCCGATGAGGCCTGATCCTCGGCCCCTTTGTGCCTGAGCAGGAGTGGGAGTGGGAGAGGCCGCAGGGGTCATGCTGACCCGAGAGCAGGGTGAGCCATACCGACTGTCTGACTGGAGGCTCAGACGTCAAAACAAGCCATGTTCCAAATTATATTCAACCGTTTTTCCTTCGCTGACATTTTTAAGGAGTAAATAACTAATGAATGGGTCACTGTTAGGATTTTAATGTTTCTTATATCATCGGATCTGCCGACTCTAAAACTTAAATCCTAGATAAAGATATGTACTGCACTGATAATGAGGTTGTGAGCAGTGAGCAAAATATTTAATGTTGCCGATTGCATTGAGCAACAGAAACATTGTATTATAATTATCAGACTTCTTCACAAGATCAATATATAGAAGACTTGATCATAAAAAAACATTTAATTAGAAAAAGGTTTTTAAAAAGCTTGCAAGTAATACAAATTAACAAAAAAAATAAAACAGAATTTAGTCTTTTTCAAACCCCATCCCCCCCAAAACAGGACCGTGGAAGCAAATGTAGGTGGAAAAATAAAACTATGGCTTGTTTCCACCTTTCATGTGAGCTGGCGGCTTTAAAAAATGACTAACTTTTGTTGATGTATGAATCGGCGGGGAGTCTATTTATCAGCAGGCCCTCTGCGGTCGCCCGCTCGGGTCCCTCAAGTCACAAGGCGCGTCGCTCCCCTTTGACTGATTAATTAGCCAATCAGAGGACATTTTTCACTGGGCGGCAGAATGGTTTATTTCAGCTAATGCCGGGCTTTCGAGCTGAGGCCCGTTGGAGCCTCGTCGGCTCTTTCGGCCTGCCTGAGTGGCCGGGCAGAGGGGCAAGGGAGATAAATCAAGCCGGGCTGGCCCTCCATGTGGCTCCCCTAACTAAACCCCCTGAGGAGGGCATGGTGGTGGAGAAGGAGGAGGAAGAAGGGGGGGGGGACGCAGGACGGCCAGGGGCACTGTTCGCCCGCCGATAAGCACGGGGAGCACAGGGCTGCCAAAGTGCCTTCATTTAGAAGTGGCCGGGGCTTTTTGATATCTCGGCAGAGAGAGCCTGTCGTTTGTCATGCTGTGAGTAATTGTGTTGAGGGGCGCTAGAGGAAGCAGGAGATGGAGGGGGCTCGCAAGCGTGGGATGGGTGATGGATAACAGAGAGCCATGTAGATGGACAGGTGCTCCAACACAACTTGATAACTTTCACTGGTCAGGGAGTGTAAATAATGGTTGTAAGCCATCATTTTCAAGTGTCTAGATGGTTAGGTGGAATAAGGGTTTGGGGTGAAATGGTGGTCATCTATTTATGGTGTGTGTGTGTGTGTGTGTGTGTGTGTGTGTGTGTGTGTGTGTGTGTGTGTGTGTGTGTGGGTGTGTGTGTGTGCTTAACAAATGTTTTTTTTACAGAGGTCACTGGTTTTGGGGGTGTTGTACTGGACATGAATCATATTGAGATGTGTATCAACATGTTTGACCTTCCTAAATACATGAAGGCATAATATTAGGAACCCGTCTTAATATAATGCAGCCAAACACCACCGTCACTAACTAAGACCCTGATGATAAAACATAGATACTTTTAACACTACTCGTCTATGACTAATGTCAAAAGAAGAAAAACATGATAGGCATTACAAGTAGACATTACAGCAAAGAAGTATTTGAATTGCAATAGTTGCATACAAAAAGTGCAACCTCTCTAGTGAAGTGTTACGTATGCTTTTAATATTTTAGTTCTCACTTCCATTTATAAATGGGCTTGAATAAGAAATTCAAAAATGATTTAAGCCTAACAAGAACTTTTAATGTTTAATGTCAAACATCTAGTGTACTGTGGCCTTAATAAATGTGTTGTGGTTGTTTGGAAGGAATCAAACCCTCATCTTTAAATGTATATATTTTTACAATAATACTTGTTTTTCAAAAAGGAAATGTTACACATTTTAAAGTTAAAATAAAGGTGATTTTTACCCAAAATACAGCTCTGCTATACACATTATTTAGAAGACAGGTGAATCACCAAAATGAATTAAACTTATTGGATGACTGTATACAACCAATTAATGTGCATTAGGTTAGTAATCTGTCCCATGAGCTCATTAGTCCTTTCAACACGTTGCTGCCTGTAACTAAAAGAGGCATGTGGGACAGCCGAGAGTGTGCGCCTGTGTGTGTGCGCCTGCGTGTGTGTGTGTGTGTGTGTGTGTGTGTGTGTCTGCCTGTCTGCATTTCAGGGAGCGTTGTGAGAAGCGATAAGAGGCGAACAGGAAGCCCATCACTGCGTAGGAAGGAAAACCCCAGCAGCGGGGGACTGGTGTTAGGGGGGCAACAGTGGGTGGTGGGTGAGGTGCTGGAAGATTCATGAGCCGGTAGAAAGGCCGTTCTGGAGAAGCAGATTCAGATTTGGTCAGGTCTCACCTTGTTAGGATGCAGATATGTGATAACGCAACTGGTTCAAACCCCTGCCAATCCAATCCAACACTAAACCAAAGCCCCTAATGTTGATTTGGTCACTACTTAGGAGTACAACTCTTTAGGGTACTGAGATTTCTGGATGTTTGTAAATTGTAGAGCACAATTTGTGCCGTCACAGTAATGTGGACTATGGTAAGCACAGACCACGGAGCGCAGAGGGTCACTGGCAGTGTCACAGAGATCCTGCACAATGCCTACAGCTTGATTGGTCCATCACCCTCTTTACCTCTTCCCAGCAACCTCTGATGTTGCTGGGCTTCAACACAAGGCCTCATGGGATGCCATTGTAATTGTGTTCAGTGTTTTCGATATGGTCAATGGTGTCCCTCCTGGCTGAAAAATAACAACCCATAACCAAACGATTAGGGAGAAAATGATAGTGTGTATTGCTTGCATTTCCAATGTTAATCAGCTGGGGAGAAGCAGCCATTGTGATGTTATGGCTCTGTACCTGCGTGGGAATAGAAAAAGGGTTTTCTTTTGCAATTTATGGATTTTAAGATGCCAATTTCTTCAAGCCAAATGCTTGAGATAAACAGAGGAAGCCAGCAAAAGGATTTTTCTGTGTCTCTGCGTCCAAAAGCTACATTTGTTATTGTCCTTCTGTCTCTGTATGGAGTCAGCAGAACTTGTGACACCAAAAATACTTTAACAAATTATATTTTAGTGAATCATTTCAACAGTAGATTTGGTGTACAGCAAGTTCCATTGGCAGATACTTGTTTAATTTGTAATAATAACTCAGGCAATGCTTTTATTAATCAAAGGAAGACCATCCGAGACTAAACGCCTTTTGACTTTTTATTAATTGTAATCTAGTATTTTTAGTATTATTTAGTTAGCCAAAGGAACATACTGTGTCTGAAATGCAGCTTGTCTGAGCCTCTAAGCTACGTTTCAAAAGCACAAGAGCAGCATATTGCCAAATGGTAAAGTGACGTTTGAAGTGACCAACCACCAATGCCAAGAGCAGAAAGACAACTTTTTTGCAAGCGTCATCATTTCAGATTTCTGCACACCTCGCCCAAATTTGGATTTGCCTTTAATAATGCCCGCTGGCATTCTAACACCCTTATGTGAGCGCTCCAAGACAGAAGTGGAGAAAAGGGGGGAGTGCGAAGAGAAGTAGGGGGTAAGAGTGCAAATCCCTTAACTGGATTTAGGTGCTCTCGCCGCCACCGGTGGCCTTTTGGCGGTGTTAAAGTGACGTGGCTAATCTAGGGCCACAGGCTTCACAAGGATCACATGGTACTGCAGCGACTGACAGAGGCGTCAGCACCAATGGTCACCCTTAATTACCGAGGGAGATAAGCTAAAACCACCTGGCCAAAGGGAAAGCATTTCCACCCTCAGTGCACACTTGACATTGAACGAGATCAGGAAGGATCAGAGTACTGCCCACCCAATTTAGAAAACCACTGTTTCAGTGCAAACACAGTCATTCACACCGTGGATAATAAATAGTCTCTACAGATATCTTGTTACTTGAAACAGTGCCATTTGTCACAAGACTGACTGGAAGGAATAAATATGTACATGTTTTACAGGAATTAGTCATGATCATATTACCTGTTTAGGATATTATTTTAAACACAAGACAATACTAAAGACAAGTGCATCACACATAAAACCTGACTATGTAAGATAATGGAAGTCCCAACTATTGACATAGTTATTGTGAAGAAGTGTTTTATGTGTAGGTTGCTTCATGACAGAATAAAATCAAAGCCAAACATTATTTCTACATCTTTAAGAGAACTGACGGGATTGTTTTCTTGGTTTGTTAAAAATGTGTTTGCCTTTGTTATCAGGTTAAAACATAACAATAAATTCAGCCTAAATTACATTTAAAATCAAATATCAAAAGGAGTGTTTAGCGATTGTGGATTTACAAAGAAAATCATGATTTATTTCTCTTACCTTCTCTGGGTCATTGGAAGACCCTCCTCTCTTTCCAAAGATACAGTTTAGGTCAGTTTTACTGCGGGAGGACAGGTCCTTTCCTAAGAGGGGACACAAAACAAACACATTTTCTAAAAACTGCAAAGCCTATTACAACCAAGTTAGTTTTTTGTCTCTATTATTCTTGCTTTGAAATACAATTCATGGTCACATTCATCCCCAAGACACACAAAATAAATTAACAGACATATTAAGGGCAGCTATTTTTCTAAGACAACATGTAATAGTTGAGGAGGAATGAAGGGGGGGGGTCTCTTAAGGAAAGAAAAGGGGAGGTTTGCGTAGTCTGCTTCTGGATCCAGGGATAAAATGGCAAAGAAAAATAAACCGACGACAAGGTCTTCCACGCACGCCTCCGGATTCCCATTTTCAAGCCGGGCCTCAAAGACTCCTTGAGCACACAGCGGTCTGTCTCGAGCCCAGGTCCTGTTCGTACAGCTGCATCCTCTTCCTTCAGCGGGGCTCTGATAACATTTGGTTATTTATTGCTTTTAAACCTCTATCTCCCCGACTCTTGGCTTTGAAAGCCACTGCACATGCAGGTCTGAGAAGTAAAACCAAGAAAGTATGTTGAAAAGTAAAATAAATGAGGCGGGGGGGGCTGAGGTGTTTGTCTTCTAGTGAACTCGGGTCAAACGTAAAATGATGCCCAATGTGACCTTTCTGCTGTTTGGATGAGGAAGTACCTGTCAAAAATTCTCAGGCTTTGAGGTGAAAGTGCAAATAACAATGTTCTGATAAAAAGGGGCTTTAACGTTCAAAAGGTGGCTGAATGCCATCATGCAGGATGAAGCATGTGCGCTGCTGTCGTGCAGCGGAAAGTGTTAGTGAATACATGCTGGTTTCTAAGGACACGGTTGAAATGGTAACAACTATCAGTGAAGACAACTAGTCAAACCAGACCAACAGATCACTGAGGCTCTACAGGGGATGCACAAATATGAAAAATACTAAATGATGAAAAAAGCTAAATAAGGTAGTCTCCAATAAAACAATGTAATTAGTTTTAGAAACACTGAACTGCAGGTACATGTAAGGTTTCTAAGGAAACAAATAACAACTCTATCTGTGACCTGAAGCTCTTTAGCTGCATAATATGTTGTAGTTGCTTTGTTGCGTTTCCTTAAAATCTCCAATTACAGACCTATACTGACTGAAATGCAAACATTTGTTTTGATAAAAGCCCCAAGACTGCAATTAAGCCAACAACACGGAGAAATGGACAGAGAGCTTGTGGTTTCATTCTGCATCAACCACCCCTGCTGCGGTGACAGGTGATAGATGGAGGTAGCAATTAAAACTGGGTTACTGGTTTATGCTGTGAGCCCGGACCAAAGCAGCGGAGATTTTGGTGCCTTTCCCCACAAACAAAGACCATCAATCCTCAGCGCTGGCAGTGAGGGAAGCAGCCTGAACAGGATATCAATAAAAAAGCAGGAGAGAGTAAGGAGGAGGCCTGCGCTGAGACGCAGAATAAGATGTTTGGAAGGTTCCCAGATGCTTCTGTAGCCACAACATGTTTAATGCTTTAATGTTTTTACAGCTTTCCTATCAAGTTAAGCAATAAATTAATGAGAAATGACTAGATGCATTTTAGTTAATAACCAGGATTAGACCAAACAGTAATATCTCTTACAATTGTAATCAGACTGAACATGAAATCAGGTTTTAAAGGGAGCACTTTGGGGCTGGGAATTATCCTAACTTGTTTTCTTTTCATTCTGATTTTGGCTTATAATGATTATGAAAACCAAATAATCAATATAAATTATTATAATTGTGCCAGTTTCTGTATGACACTCACCTTTGTCTTGTGTTATAAATATAGCAAACCTTTTCTCTCTACAGCCGTGCACATTAAGAACAAGTAGAACAGGGACAGCCGCTATACGTTTATGTTGCTGTAAAAGTGCACCAGATTCATGTACTTTCCTTTATAAAGTGCCCTCTTTTTAATGTAAATGCATGAGGTTTCCACAATAACCAAGTAACAAATTACATAAGCGTAAGGATGATTTTGTCATAATCAAGCAGAACTGGTTGACCTAGTTGACACATGCAGAACTATGAGGAGGACCTGACTTTTCAACCTCTCATCTAACAAGCTTAGCAACCCTAAATCCATTACCAAGCCTTAACTTGGAAACAGCTTCCCGGAGAGGAGCGCTAGTGTCAGATCAGTCAGTGGTAGCATGCAAACAGGCGTGGCCGGTTATATGTTGCCAGGTAACCCTTTGTTGGCATATGCCGATTTATACCATAAGCTGGCCAAAGTGAAGCAATGCACTGGCACTTTATGCCTGTTAGACAACTTAAGGCAGGCGGATCACCCAACTCTCATGTTTCCAATCAAGTTATGGACAAACAAGTAGTGCCAGCGTCCCTTCTGTTGCACGACAACGGTTGTTGCCTTTTAATTTTTTTAAAGAAACAAGTCAAAGTGGTGTCAGGTTGCCAAAGCCACGTCTGCTGCCTACAGAGGAACAACATGTATCAAGATTGAATTCTGGTTTCCCTGTAAATGCCTCATGTTTAACAAACAGCGGCAGTGTCAGGTGCTACCTGCTCTCCAGCTCCTGTTCCCTTTAAATAGCTGCTGGTGATAATTAAAGGGATCTCCTCAAATGGATTAAAAGTCCTGCAAGGTCAGACTAGCTGATGACTGGATGGGGTACAAATGTATCCTTAAAGAGGCCCAAGTTCACAGCCAACAAACGGTGATGAACAACAGATACATGTGGCTGTCACATTGACAATAACACTTGAGCAAGGTATTGTTTTCAGTGCTTTTCATGGGGTCAATGAGGCCGTCTTGAGAGGGGGGAGTGAGGTGGATATAGCTGGGAGGATGCAGAGATTCGAACAGAAGTGTAGCATTTCAATACGTTTGATGGGACTCACAGGGCAGGGACAACAGGAAATGCCTTCAAGATACTTTTTACAAAGATTTCATTGCAGAATGGAAATATCACCATACATTCTCATTATGACTGATATATCCTCATTAAGAATAATGGAAGTTGTGATTTTATCTATGATGCCAACGCTAGAGAGGGATTAAGCAGAGGTAAAGCAAGGCTAAAAGCAGGCCAGGTCTAGGCTAAAACACAGTATTTATAGTCACTGAGGGGACACGCAGGGAGCCTACAAGAACCCTGAAGACTTTGTTTGAATGAGACTTGCCCCGTGAGGAGACATTAACACTGTTAAACAGTCACTGGTAGTCAGGATTTAATAAAAACAGAATCTAAAAATAACATAAATAACTCACCTAACATGTTTTAATGCAAATGTGGTAAACGGTGCCATGATGTTAAATTATCATTGTGAAGTGATGTTTAGAGATGGCATGGGTGCATTAATTTTCAAACTACCCAGCAGATGCAAAATCCCAGAATGAAAACCAACTGAAGCAAAAGTGCGTCTGCAAGACTCAGAAAAGACTGTTATAATCAGTTGTAGGACTTCAACAACGTATGCATAGGGACTGAGGGTAAAAGGGAGAGCACCAGATGGAACATTATTATGTTCATAGTGACGGTACTTGTTGCCTTAATTGTGCATCTGATGCACCGGGGTCTTTTTCTGGCTCCTGCCAAATTAAGATCACATAAACAGGGTGAGAGGGTCTGGCGAAGAGACTCAGGTCATACGTTATCTAGCAGGGTCATCTAATGGGTCACAAAGCCCCTGGGAGGTGTTGTTTTTAGGGGGCCAGTAAATGGACATGCCAGATGCCCCAAACAGGAAACAGGAAGTTGCTATTGAATGACGTAAAATGTAAAAGGCTCTCCCAGGTGAGGCAAAAGTTGAGATATTTTGTTTGCTCATGTATGCTGACCTCAGGATGTACATTGAACCAAATAACAAAAACTGTTATGGATTAATTACTTCAGCATGTGTTAATACTTCATGAGTTTGCAATCCTTTCAATCCAAAAGGATGAGCAAAATGAATGTTTAAAAATGTTTATTATCGTGACAATCATCTCAAAAAAGTGTAATCAGTCTATATGCTCTATGCTCAGGCTAAACCACTTTGCAGTAAAATATGGGCTTGTGGTTATTCAGTTTGGTCTCCAGTGGTCCTGAACATCAAATTCCTCCTCTTGCCTATCAGTGTTCTGGCCTTGACCAGCAAATCTTAACTTCCTGACGTGTAAAGGAGTAATGAAAGTAGAAGGAAGAGTTATTAATAACCTCCCCTAGCGCTGACCGGGCCATCTGACCCAGTACAGGCTGACAGAGCTCAGATCAGCTTCAGAGGTCCGAGCCAAGTGCACAGGCTCAACAAGGGGCTAAAGAGACTCCTCTCTGTCTGTCTGGAATGACTGTATGAAAGGTTGAAATAAAAAAAGTGGAGGCACACAATTGAGTGAGACCTAATATCAGTATACATCTACCTTAAAACCAAAAACAGAGATATTTTCACGAGGGAATTGTTTTAACGCGATTAACGGTTGATCCAGTGATACTACAGAAACTGTTTTAGGGGTAATATATATAATGGGTGCTAAGATTGAGAAGAGAAAACACCCCTTGAGCAAATAGTGCTCTCCTGAGCTATGTGTATCCCTTGGACTTGCTGCTGTACAGACCCGTCTGCTGCCAAAAGATAGACTCACCTTTAGTGAACTTCATGTAATGGACCCTCTTTTTGCCGGTCTTGGACTTCTCCTCCAAGCTGAATCCTTTCGGCTCCTCTGACGTTAGAGGTTCTAAAAATAATAAAGAAATACAAATAAATATGGTCATGTGATAAAAATGTAAGATGCATCTTTGCACCAACTTTGATAAACCAGTATTCTAGCAGTGCAGTGTGTTTACCAGAGTAACAAGATGTTTCTGTGAGAATGTATCCAAACGTTTTTTTCTCCTAAATGTTGCAGTGTGGCACCCTCTACTGTCCGACACAGGGACCAAACTAAGACATTGCTGTCTACACATTTTGTGTAGTTTCAGACAGAGCCACAACGTTGGAAAACTTAGCACTAAAAATGAGTACACATCATGCATCAACTCATGACAATACGTAGCCAGGGTATAGGATCATATCGGATACATATTGGTGGATGGAGAATTTTCACCATCTAATAAGAATCTAATCACAAATACATATGAAAAGAAAACATCCTATCGCTAGATCTCAACTTGTAATAGTTATTTCTTCTTTCTTTTACACAACCAAGGGAACACAAAGTGCTTGAACCCAATGTGTGAACTGGGATGTAATGACAATAAAGATAATTTGTTTCATTTTTTTAAATCGAAAAACAACATTTAATCCAACAAGGACAATCGGTTTGTGACAATCGGTTTGTGAAGAATAAGAGTGAGACACTGTTTTGAAGTATCACCGCCACAACTACATCATAACCCGTTTGTAGACAGTGCATTATAAACACTTTACACATCCTAATGCTGTGGATGTACATACCAGCGCTGTTGTTTTGACCATGGTGGTTGTTCAGTTGAGCTAGAAGCTCATTGAAATCATCTTGGTGGGCGATCCACTTATCCTGTGAACACAGCAGGAGTTAAATGTAGATTTAAACACTCAGTTGACAGATTATAAGAAGGTACAGCTAGCCAGCCTTAATTATTTTTAATACAACAGTTCTGGCATTAATCCTCCCTTACCTCGATTATAATGTATACTTTGTTTTAAACCCTGACAATCTTTTTATTTGCGTCATTTAAATCTGTACCATAATAGATGTAGTTTTAAATAAAAAAAAAGACTGCAAGTTGATTGAATACACCATCTCACATCACATAAACGATTTCCATGCACTACAAACTACATTAACCAATAACCATGTTACTAATGCAATCAATATGGACTCCTGATTACTTATTCTCTTTAGGTTCTCGTAAAATGTCCTTGGTTTTCAGATTCAGAGAAACAATATTCCATTTATTCCAGTATCAAATCCCAAAGTGTTGAATGTGCTCACCTCAGAGCTGGCAGTTGTTCCAAAACCTTGGTGGTTGTTTTTAACTTTCACTTTGATATGATCGGTGGAGCCCTGCTGAGCTCTTCCCAGGCCCTTCACATGAAAAGAGAAGACATTACGTTTAACACAATTGTTTCTTTACTCATCCGCTCACTGCCAGTTTAATAATAAATCACCGCTGTTGATCTAATAAGAAAGGTCCACCTCACCTTGCCCTTGGACCAGCCCATTCGCTCCAGCATCTTCTGGCCGAATTTGGATTCATCCTTGGACCAGGCGCTGTTCCTGGGGTCAATAGACCACTTCAGTTTCCTCTTGGCTGCATAGAGAGAAGCACCAACATAACAGTCATTGAACAAAATATAACATAAACGAGCATGAAAGCAACTCACACTGCAAGCTGACACCGACAAGACCTTATGCTTACAAAGACAAATGTTACTGTGCAGCATCGTGATACAACTACCCAGTTTAGTTACCCAAACCTGTATAATAATACAGTTGCCACACAGTTAGATATCACATATGTAGCCTTATATTGCGCCCGTTTTCCTTCTAATACACATCTTTCAAAATATCAAAGTATGCTGGCCCTCCCTGGTAAATAAATCAGGTTTTGTTCTGTAAAATAATGAGGACAATAAGGTGCCCTGTGCATGTAAACACACTGACATGTCAGCATTACTGGACCTAAACAAAAGCAACGTCCGACAACATTGGAGAAAACAATGTGCAATAGAGGACAACACGTTTTTTAACAAGAGAGCAGACAAATGGATAAGAATAGATGGTCATTAACGACGATATAGTTAACTAAACTGAGCCATTGACAGGTGACTGCAGAGTTACAAGAGAAAACACGTGTTGTCATATACTGCTTTTGGTGTGCTAATGCTAATGTTAGCAAGCCGAACAGTTGTAATACGTATACAATTGAATACTTTCAGAAGACTGCCTCTCAACAGCTGGTACAGTAGATGTATGTATTAGCGAAAATAAAATACAAAAAAACGGATTGTTTAATTGAAATAAAAAGGGAAATATCCGTAAAAACAATTGAAGAAATGTACATACGTTCAGCAAGCATGGACATCCTGGGGTCCTCAAACAGCTTGACGGAAGTCGCGTAGGCTTACCAGAAATTGCCTGAAGATAATATATATAAATACCACGCTGGTTGTTTGTCGGCAACATATCCTTGTAAAATATTTGCTGTGTGTCGTATTGCACACGGGTGTAAGTATATGAATTGGCCTATTGTATTTACAATTAATATTATCGTTATTTTTATTACTATCACTTCAAGTGTTTATTTTAGCCAACAGAGAGCGCCACAGCCACAAAATAAAGTATGTGCTGGGTCACTTAGGTTCAATGAACCCAAAAAACACAGCCCAATAACATTATACATAATGTGCAGTAGATCATAATACAAATCAATTGTTATGGATTCAAGAGAAATGTAGAATAACTAAAAAACTGCAGACTGGAAAATAATGTTTTACTGGAGATCTTCCAATAAGGCCAATGGCAATATGAATTTGGGATCAGCTAACATGAGCTGATATCAGCCCACCAATGTTTTGGCCAAGCTCCTTCCAAAATTAAACTATGATCTTCCCAAACTCAAACAAAACATTGCTTAATCATTCAGCAACACATCACGCCATGTGTTTTTGCTCAAATCGATTCAGATCAAATTTCTAAATGTTTTGGTGGATAGTGGATGGAAAAAGCAAGGAAGATGCTTTATAAAGAAACAGCCAAGCATAATGTTGTACTCTCTGAACAAGGTTCAACAAAATATGAATTATTTGTGTCCTTGTTCAGTCTCTTGCATGCCAACAAGAACACTTTCACTCTGAAACACGAGCTAACACACCTCAGACTGCACCGACTGCATTTCACATGCATTTTACATTTCTCTTATGTAACTTGTTATCAACATATTAGACAACAAATTAACCCTAATAATAAGTTACAAAGGCATCAACAGATATAGAGCGAACAGAGAAAAGGACAGTCATAGGATCATCATAAGCTGACAGTGGTCATAGTAGGTTAAATTGATTTATAACAAAAGCATTGTCTTAATACAACTTGTTTTGGAATGTGAAATGCTATCTTATTGGCTGTTGCATGGGTGAAAGCCTACGCAAAGTTATTCTTGATCTTTGCAGTTTCTAAGATGGAGTTTGGTAATTGCTTTGGTCTCACTTATGTCCTTGTGCTGCTTGTGAGTTATACAAGCTTTCTGGGGACATTTATCAGCCCTCCTCAAAGGAAAACCCTGAGTCTTGATATGAGGCCAGTGTTTACATTTATTGTGTGCATAAGGATACACCTGTGGGAATAATATTTAGTTGTGCTAAAAAGCCCCATGAAGATGTTTGTTTTGCAAAAAGGCTGACTCGGGGCACCTTCAGGAGATTTTTGTATTAAAGTTTGAACGGTTCTAAAGAAACTTTCTTTCCATTTGAACATAACAAATATTCTGGACTAAAAGTTATTCAAGAGATTAAAGAGAGAAACTGTGATAATACAATACAATACAAATGCAAAAAACATTAATTTGTCTCAATTCTAGTTCAGATTTCCTCTCTTACAGAGGCTGACACCAATCTAGTCTCGGTAACACCTGTCCTCTCAGGGAAGGAATTATTTTTATCTTGGCATTGCTACCCTGTACATCAACATGTGAATCATACTGTACCACTCTTAAGAAGCGTGTATATGTCAAATATGTATCTGTTTCCAATTCTAATGAACATAAAATAAATAAATTCAGTTTTTCAATCTCACCACTTTACTTTTTAATTTCAGAAATTTAAATTAAGTTTATATGGATGGTTAAAAAAATTGGTAAATATATAGTTCCCTTGAAACTAAAGCCTGTGAAATAGTGACAACTTTCATAAAGTTATAAAATGCAATTGACAGTTTCAATACTGACATATGTATGTATCGCAGCACCTTGTACTTATTGCACATCTTTGTCCAGAAGATTAAAGTAACCAGGTAATCACATCTGCTGTTCAAGAGTCAGACATCAGTTTGTTTCTATAACAGTCGAGGCGGAGTTGTGTGAAGCTCTAATCTGACCCCAAATCTGTAGTTACAGTCACCACCTCAGGTTTGGGATTAAGGTGTGGTTATGTAACTCTGTCAGAAGCTTGGCAGGGATCAGCGGGTATTGTCAACCTGACTGTGTGCTTCAAAGGAGCTGACCGGAGGAATCATGATACTGTGGTATCACTGGAGCCGAGCTTGCCTTTTCTGTTTATTCTCTTTCTTTCAGCTAACCTAGATAGAGTTCTTTGTAATTTGCAGCCCTTCAATTCTGATCCGATAAAAACAATGCTTTAGTAGGCCATTTGAAGGTCAGATAAGGTCATTTGAAACGTATAGCTCAGGGGTCATTGAATCATATTGCATTAATGTGACCATGACATGACCCCAAAGTCAGAATTGATTTATTGACTGATCATACATCAGTTGTGTTCCAGACTACTGGAGAAAAGAAAGGCCATTACAATTATTTGCAAAAGCATTTCCTATAACGGAAGTTCTTTATTGTGCCAAAAGGGGATGTGATTTAACTACAAAAAGCAAAAAAACACAAGATATTAAAACATTAAGACAATGAAACCAGAATAGACTGTAAAAAGTGCCCAAATTGTATTGCTTCTTGACAATGTCACCTCTATCTGCGTGCAACTCTGTGGCATTATAACAAAGAAGTAAGAAAGAAACCTCAACGCTTACTACATATGATTGTAAGTAGTAAGTGACATACAGTATGCCCTAACGTTTCCATTGAGAGGAAGGTGGTGGGGTCTTAGGCTTTATTACCATGGCAACAGGTCTCCCTGAGGACTAACAGCTGGGGCACAGAGTGTTATGACGTTTCTGGCCCACCGCCCAGTAACTCCCCCCCCCCCCCCCTCTTCTTCATGTCTCGTCCTTCACTTTCCCCAGGACCGACCGCCCGAAGCTGCTGCTCGCTGTGTGAATCTTATTACACGATGACAAACAAAACACTGGGGGCCGAGGCCACCATGGAAGCCTCCTGATTGGTCAAGCCTGCAGGGGTGTGTGCACAAACAGTCTTACATAAGAGGTCAGATTTCCCTTCCTAGAAAGAGAAGAAGAAGAAGTCAAAAACATGAAGACTGTAGCCTCGTCTCAATACCCCTCCTCGACTCGCGTCCCTTCCTTGCGTCTTAGCTCCGCCTCCGTAAGATGCGAGCGAGAGACACGAGGAGGAGACGCGAGGAGAGTCCTCAGGTATTAAATGGGATGTCCTCGTTCACTCAAACGTCACTCTTAAACGACGTCTGTTAATGATGACATGTGCACAGCTGTATCCCCTCTCGTCGGGCTTAACTGAATAACCCTTTAGCACCGGCCCATTTGTTGTTAAATATTTATTTAAATGAATGAATCTTTATCTTGTTAGTCAAGGAATTCAATGTATGATGGTTGGTCCTGCTTTTGTGTTCCGTTTTGGTGTAAAATGTACATTTCAATAAAATTATAATTATAGTAATGTGAAAGCCTTTACTCTGAAAATGTGTGTCCTGTAGATCCCCACATTCACCACAAACCCACATTCAGGACTGTGCATTTTAAATAATTTAACTCCTGAATATCTTAACACAAAACAAAACAAATAATTTTTATTTATCAAGATCTAGCCATTTATGAAATAGCTTTCTTAATAGCTATGTTTTAGTGACGTTCAAGATCATTAAACATGACTTAAATTGTTAGTATAACCTTAAGAAATGAATTGCACATAATAATTCCCACGGAGCTGTGAGCACTTAGACATTTATGTGACGCTTTTCCACTCATTCTTCCAGTTCTCCGTTTTCCTGTGTTGAAATCGACCAGCTGTGAAGGTGGGGGCGGGGCTTATATACGCGAGTAGTGAAAACACTTCCGCGTAGTCTGCTCTCGTGTATCCTCCCTTTCGTCTCCTCCCGCACCCCTCCTCCCTCACCCCTCCTCGACTCCTCCGTGTGCATTTCAGCTATTGGGACGTCCTTCAAAATGGCGTGTCTTGATCGATTTCCGGGTCAAGTCCCGGAGGAGGGGAAGAGAGGAGTCGAGGAGGGGTATTGGGATGAGGCTATTGCAGCTTGCTTCCTTCTTCCAACACACCAATGAAGAAGCGTTTGTCACATTCACAGCATGCAAAACAAAATGATATGTAGGAATGTGATGCCTCGGCAACAGGTCTATGTGATGCATCACATTTGCTAGCAAGTTCCTGTATGTGCTGTAAATCCTGAAAGATATGTTGATTCTCCAGCATCAGTCAACTGTATGCCACTGTTAGTTATTTAAAACAAACTCTCACATTGCAAATGTAAAAATAATGCAAAACCAGTGCAAATATTTTCAGTGCAATTCCATTTTGCCAGACAGTTTGTAAACAGAAATGTTCATACAGTGTCAAGTCTTAATTAAAAGGAATCTCTGTTGAACATTAATATTCAACATAAAACAAAATGTGCTGCTATTTACATTCAAGGGCACATGTTTGTAATTGTGCCAGTCAGTATGACTAAGGTACTTTCAAGTCTATTTAAAGGAGGTCTTAACAATGTTTTGTCTAGCACCGTTACACATTGTGAAATCATTCCTACACAGGAAATATTGGTGAGTATTTTTTCCAGAGTAATTACTATTTTGCTCTGAAATAGTGATATTTAATCATTTTGGAGTGTATTTATTACTCATAGCTTCTAGAGTGCAATCAAAAATGCAGAGTCAATTCTATTGGAGTTAAACCATGACCACGCTGTAACGGAGGTGATCTCTGGGGCCATAGATCTCGGTCTCCGTTACGGATTATATGCTTCATTATTGGTGAAGTATATTCATTTGTTCCACGCTAAAACATTGCACAGGAAGCATGTGATTATATGTCATTTATGCATATATTTGTCACAATCTGTCTATGTTTTAGTTTGTCTGTCTCTGTTTCCTGTTTTAGTTTGAAAAGTGTTCCCCCTCCCGTCTTGTCTGTTGCTGGTGATTGCGTTCACCTGGTGCCCTGTGTTTCTCCTCCCTCCTCACCTGTGTCTTGTTGGTTTGATTAGTCCTGTGTGTATTTAGGTTCTGTTTTCCTGTTAGTGTGTGTGTGTGAGAGATCCTTGGTGCTGGTGACTGTGTTCACGTGAGACAGTCATATTGAGGCTGTGTATCCTGTACCACAAAGAGGAATAAATGCCCACACCGGGTTGTATTTGAACTCTCTGCCTCTGCCTCCTTGCTTGGTTGGGCCGCTCAATGGTCAGCTTCACACACGCCCACTCATGTTCCTTAAGCACTTTGGTTTATTGACCTTTTTTATTGTAAAGATCATTATGGTTAATTTATTCTATTCTGAGTAAAATTACCTTCTATTGGGAGTAAAATTACCTTCTATTGGGAGTAAAATTACCTTCTATTGGGAGTAAAATGGCAGTAGAGTTGTTTTTAATATACACTACATAGAGTAAATAACCATTAAGCAGAGTCAAATCTAAGCACATAATAGAGTAAAATGAACTCTAAAAATACAACTCTGAACAAAGAGTACATTTACTCTATATAGGTTGGGACCAAATGTTATATTTTTAGAGTAAAATTTTCTTCAATTTGAATCAATTATACTCAGAGAAATTTACTGTGTACTTAAAAGGATGTGTGAAGAAAGCCTGCATACAGCACACTTGTGAAAGGTTAGTTAAAGTATGTGAAGAGAAAAATATAATTTTTCATTCCCAAGTGAGCTCCTGTAATGTTTTCAGTCTGAGTGGCTCTTGATTGAGACTAAACAGAAAATATGCACAACACTTAACATTTATTTCAGTTGAATGAAGCTAATCTCTCAGGCACTCAGGCAGTCTGTGTTCTATTTCGTATAAGGCTTCGCCCTCTAAGGCTATCGCTATTGGGTAATCCCACTGCGCATGCGCAGCACTGACAGACTTAATCCACGCCCACCTATGACGTGGGCCCCACCTACAGCCTCACTTCCGTATAAATAGGAAGTAGGCCCGACCAACTGCTCCCACAGACAGCGGAGAGAGGACGCTCTCGCTGCTGCGGCCAAGGATGATTAGCTAGTCCAGGAGTCTTACTCCGTGGACCAAGACCTTGATTTATGGGATCCGAGTGGCGGGCAGCAGTCAGGCGACTCTTTCCCCTCCATTCACGGATCACCATGGGGTTCCCCCGGCCCCATCCTCCCTCTCCTCCGGACAGGGGAGACAGGGCGGGGGCTCGGGGTCAGCCCGACATATGAGTTACGACCGGCTGTGGCTGGCTCGCTCCAGGGAGAAAGGAAGCGGCTTTACACAGACGATACAGGTAAGTACTGCCGGGGATGGGAGCACGCAAACGCGGCTCTCACTCCCCAGGTGTCGTGCACTCATTGTGTCCGTCTCCCTCTGGCCCACAGACAGCAGAGAGCGGACGCTCTCGCGGCTACGGCTGAGGATGATTGGCTAGTCCAGGAGTCTTACTCTGTGGATCAAGCCCTTGATTTATTGGATCCGAGTGGCGGGCAGCAGTCACGGATCACCATGTGGTTCCCCCGGCCCCATCCTCCCTCTCCTCCGAACGGGGGAGACTGTCAGCCCGACAGCCGAGCCTATGGGTTCGGCTGCCGGGCTGACACCGGGTCACCGGGTCCCTCTATCCGCCATCTCGGATCTGCCGTATAGGCGGTATTCTCCAGGAACTCCCGGAGATCATCGGAAAGGCAGCCGCCTAATGAGATCTCCCCGTTCCCCCGGTTCAGGAGAGCTCTCCTCCGGATGACATAAAAAAGCTGTATAAGCGGCTGCCTCATAGCCTATCGGTTATTAGGCAGCAGGGCTTGCGGCACAAACCGGCTGTCTTTAAAACCTGTCGGTTGATTAGACAGCACGGGCTTGTTTCCTATGTCACAGATATACCTCCACACACCTCCGCTCATTCCTCAAGCGGGTTTGAGCGTGAACGCGCCTCAATGTCCGGTTTACGAGCCTTCTCTTAAACGGAGACATGATGAGAGCCGCTGTGACAATACAACGTGTGGAGGTGCATAAGCCAGCTGGGGTTAACCGGTCGGTTAACAGACAGCGGGGCTCGCCGTTTGAGCCGGCTGTAACCTGTCCGTTAGCAGGCAGCAGGGCTCGCGGCACAAGCCATGCTGTATTTAACCAGGCGGTTATTAGATAGCAGGGCTTGACGTTTAAACCTGATGCTCCTAACCTGTCGGTTAGCAGGCAGCACGGTTTTTTCCTCTGTCACAAACCGGCTGTCTTTAAAACCTGTCGGTTGATTAGACAGCACGGGCTTGTTTCCTATGTCACAGATATGCCTCCACACACCTCCGCTCATTCCTCAAGCGGGTTTGAGTGTGAACGCGCCTCAATGTCCGGTTTACGAGCCTTCTCTTAAACGGAGACATGATGAGAGCCGCTGTGCAATACAACGTGTGGAGGTGCATAAGCCAGCTGGGGTTAACCGGTCGGTTAACAGACAGCGGGGCTCGCCGTTTGAGCCGGCTGTAACCCGTCAGTTAGCAGGCAGCAGGGCTCGCGGCACAAGCCATGCTGTATTTAACCAGGCGGTTATTAGATAGCAGGGCTTGACGTTTAAACCTGATGCTCCTAACCTGTCGGTTAGCAGGCAGCACGGTTTTTTCCTCTGTCCCAGATGTGCCTACTACACACGGTCGTAATGAGCCCAGGGCTGTTATTACGCACTGTGTGAATAGCTCTGCACACACCTCCGCTCATTCCTCAGCAGGGTTGAGCGGGAACGCGCCTCAATGTCCAGTTTTACGAGCCTTAACACTCCTAAACAGAGACAGGGTGAGAGCCGGTGTGAGATGCAGCGTGTGGAGGCCCCCTCCGGCTCTGACGTGGCTCGTCACCATGACAACCACAGCACTTTCCAGAGCATGTCGCGCGCTCTCAGAGTATTACTCAGAGGGCGGCGCGTGTGTTCGGTGGACAGATGGTTAATATTATGCAGCAAGGCCCACCGGGTAAGCCGGCTGCCCCTAACCTTTGTCTGCGTGCGCATCTCTCCCAGATGAGCTAAACAGTTTTTTTGCACGCTTTGAGAGCAGCCAGGCTGTGGAGGTACAGAGGGACCAGGAGCTACACTGCCCTTTTGTTTTAAATAGGGCAGATGTGTGTAAATCCTTTAAAAGGGTTAACCCACACAAGGCTCCTGGACCTGATGGCATCCCTGGCCGTGTTCTCAGGGTGTGTGCAGTTCAGCTGGCAGAGGTGTTCACAGACATCTTCAACAGGTCCCTGCTGCAGTCTGTAGTCCCCACATGTCTTAAACACTCCACCATCATTCCTGTCCCCAAAAAGACAATCATCACCTGCCCCAACGACTACCGCCCAGTAGCACTCACCTCCATCATAATGAAGTGCTTTGAGCGGTTAGTCAAATTATTCATCACCTCCTCCCTCCCTGAATCTCTGGACCCCCTGCAGTTTGCCTACAGAGCAAACAGGTCCACAGACGACGCCATAGCCCTCACCCTCCACACTGCCCTCTCACACCTGGACCCGAAGAACAGGAACACATATGTGAGAATGCTGTTCATTGACTACAGTTCAGCATTCAACACCATTGTGCCCTCCAAGCTGGCCATCAAGCTCAGAGACCTCGGGCTCAACAGCGCCCTCTGTGACTGGATCCTGAACTTCCTGACGGGCAGACCCCAGGCAGTGCGGGTGGGAAATATCACATCCTCCACCCTGATTCTCAACACCGGTGCCCCTCAAGGCTGCGTGCTCAGCCCTCTCCTCTACTCCCTGTTCACCCACGACTGCGTGGCCACACACAGCTCCAACACCATCGTGAAGTTTGCTGATGACACGACCGTCATCGGCCAGATCACAGACGATGACGAGACGGCGTACAGAGAGGAGGTCGAAAACCTGACATCTTGGTGCCAGGAGAACAACCTCCATCTCAACATCAGCAAAACAAAGGAGCTGATTGTGGACTACAGGAAGCAGCAGGGAGAGGGACACGCCCCCATCGCCATCAATGGGACTACGGTGGAGAGAGTCAAAAGCTTCAGGTTCCTTGGGGTCCACATCACTGAGGACCTGACATGGTCTCTTCACACCACCACCATCACCAAGAAAGCTCGACAGCGGCTCTTCTTCCTCCGCAGGTTGAGGAGGTTCAAAATGGATTCCAGGATACTCTGCAACTTCTACAGGTGCACGATAGAGAGTATCCTCACTGGCAGCATGACGGCCTGGTACGGCAGCTGCACCGACCTCGATCGTAAGGCTTTACAGAGGGTGGTGAAAACTGCACAGCACATCACCAGGACGGAGCTGCCATCCATGGAGGACCTTTACTCCCAGCGGCTCAGGAAGAAATCACTACGGATTATCAAAGACCCCCATCACCCCAGCCACAAACTGTTCTTTCTGTTGCCGTCTGGCAGACGTTACCGCAGCATCCTGGCAAGGACAAGAAGATTCGGAGACAGTTTCTTCCCGCGGGCAGTGAGACTGTTAAAAAATTGAACTGTTGAAACAACTTCAAACATTCAACTGCTACTCAGTAGTATGTATCTAATACCTAATATATATATATCATTCCAATAACTTGTATATAGACTCATACTGCACTATTCCACATCATAACTTTATTTCATTTTTATAACTATTATTATTTTTGTATTGCTCATGCTCTTATTGTTATTATGTTATGTTATTATGTTGCATTGTTGGAGAAGCCTGTGACATAAGATTTTCAACTGCATAATTACTCTGTAGCTATGTCAGATTGACAATAAAGAACCTTGAACCTTGAACCTTGAACCTTGAACCTTTCGGTTATAGGCAGCATGGCTCGCTGCATAAATCTGCTGTCTTTAAAACCTATTGGTTTTTAGGCAGCTCGGTTTTTCTCCTCTGTCCCAGACCTACCTCCTACACACGGTTGTAATAAGCCCACGAGTGCCATTATTACAGTGTGGACAGCACTGCACACACCTCCGCTCATCCCTTAGGGGTGTTGAGCGTGAACGCACCTCAAGCTCCGGTTTACGAGCTTTCTCCTAAACGTGACATAAATGAGAGTCTGTGTGAAATGCAGCGTCTGGAGGACTCTGGCGTGGCTCGTCACCATGACAACCACAGCACATCCAGAGCAGGTTCGCGCGCTGAGTGGACAGCGCGTGTGTTCGATGGACAGAGGGAAGTACTGTAATATGCAGCAAGGCTCCCCGGTTAAGCCGGCTGCCAATATCCTATTGGTTACTTGGCAGCATGGCTCGCTGCTTAAGCCGGCTGGGTTTTTTAACTTATCAGTTAATAAAACAGCAGGGCTTACTATTCAATTCGTCTACCTTAAACCGTACGGTTATTAGGCAGCACGGATTTTTCCTCTGTCTCAGACGTACCTCCTACCCACGGTCGTAATGAGCTCACACCCCCCAGGTGTCATGCTCACTAGGTACCCATCTCCCTCTGGCCCTCAAACAGCAGAGAGCGGACGCTCTCGCTGCTGCTGCTGCGGTCGAGGATGATTGGGCAGTCCAGGAGGTTTACTCCGTGGACGAAGCCTTGAGTCCTGGGTCCGAGTGGAGGGCACAAGTCGGATGACTACGCCCCCTCCATTAATGGATCAAAGGGGCCATTATTACGCCTCGTGGGGACAGCTCTGCACACACCTCCGCTCATCCCTTAGTGGTGTTGAGCGTGAACGCGCGGTTTACGAGACTTCTCCTAAAACGGCGACATAATGAGAGCCTGTGTGAAATGCAGTGTGTGGAGGGCTCTGGCGTGGTTTGCCACCAACCACAGCACATCCAGAGAATGTACACCCGGCGCTATCAGAGTATTACTCAGGGTGGCGGCGTGTGTGTCTGATGGACAGATGGATAAGAGGCGGATGGGCAGAGGGTAGTCTCTGCAGTTCGCCTCTCCCCTCCACAGTTCTACGGGATAACAGGGAACCCTGTCATCCCAGGAACAGTGTCTCGCGCTCCGTGCAGAACGGCAGGAACTCTGTTAAAGGAAGCCTTTTTCCAGGGTTCCTCAAGGGGAAGAAAATCAGGGGTTTTTACTCCCGCTATTTTCTGGTCCCGAAGGAGACGGGGCGGGGGGAATGAGACCCATCCTCGATCTGTCAGTGTTCAACAAGGGAATGGCCTTTTCCCATGCTGACGATCAAACAGGTGCTGGAGCATCTGTCAAACCTGGGTTTTCATTATCAAATGGAAGAAGAGCTGTCCTCTTCCCTCCCAGGTTATCATTTAACTGGGAGTGGAATTGAACTCAGCCCGCAGGAGAGCGCGACTCTCACAGCGGAGAGGGGAGAAAGTGACAGCTCTCCTCCGGCGCGTCACACCCCGCGGGGCGGTGACAGCCCTCTCCGTGATACAGTTTTTAGACATGATGTCAGCTGGTCACGTGGTGATCGCCCTGGGTCTCCTTCACTTGAGGAGACTCCAGAGGTGGTTTATTCGCCTGCGCATCGACCCTGTGCGTCAGAGGAGACGCATGGTGTACATTCCTCCTTCCGTGGGTTTGGTTTTAACCTATTGGAAAAATCTCCACGTCTTGTCAGTGGGGGTGCCCCTGAGCAGAGTGACGTCACACACCGCAGTGTTCACAGACGCATCTCTCGCAGGCTGAGGAACGTGCATGTCGCAGGCAGGGGGGGGACAGTGGCCGGTTCATATGTCTCTCCATATAAACGTGCTGGAATTACTCTCCGTATGGAGAGTAATCCAGCATTTTTTCGCCCCCGTTGCGGTACAATCAACAGGTGTTGATTCGAACAGACAACAAAGCAGCGGCGGCCTACATAAATCGCCAGGGAGGTGTACGATCAGCGCAGCTGCTTCACACACCAGAGCATCCTACACAGCCAAATGGACAGCGTTCCGTTTGACATGTAGGGAAAAGCCTGGACCCCGTTACGGTCACCCTGCCTCACGTGCTGTCGGTCCTCCAGCTGTTGCTGGACAGGAACTGGCTTATAGCACGGTCAAAACATATGCTGCTGCCATTTCATCTTGCCACGTAGGTTTGGTGTCAGCACGGTGTTAGTCACCCTCTGACAAAACGTTTCTACGGGGAGTACAGAGACTCAGACCTGTGTCACGCGCTTTGGCGCCTCAATGGGATTTGGCTTTAGTGTTACGCGCACTGAGAGAAGCTCCATTTGAACCTTTAGATCAGGTCCCCCTAAAAGTTCTTGTCAGCCAAAGTAGCTCTGCTCTTGGCTCTGACATCAGCTAAAAGCGGTGAGTGATTTGTCTGCTCTCTCTGTGGCTCCGTCATGTCTCCAGATCCAAGGAGATGGCAGCTTAGCTGTTTTGCGCCCTAGCCTGGTTTTTATGCCAAAAATGATCACAGGTCTCTTTTTTAGATCAAGAGTGATAACTTTGGAGGGTTTTTTTCCTCCTCCTCATATCAGAGGAGGAAGCCACATCTCATCTCCTCCGTCCCGTGCGCGCGCTGTCATGCTATACGGCATGCGCGGCTGTGTTGCGCAGTTTCCAGCGTCTGTTTGTGCATTACAGAGAGCGCTCAATGGGGCAGCCTCTGTCTGCACAACGCCTGTCACACTGGCTGTGTGAGGCTGTGTCACAGGCGTATGTCTCCTCTGGGGCGGATCCTCCGGAGAACATCAAGCGCACGGCACCAGAGGAATTGTATCAACCTCTATGGTGTTGCACGGAGGACCGACAGTGGAAGACATTTGCACTGATGCATCTTGGTCTTCCCCCTGTTCTTTTATTCGTTTTTATTTGAGGGATGTCTCCCATTCCTCTCTGACACACTCAGTACTGAATGTCCTGTCAGAGTGAGTAATGTCGGGGACACAACTGTGTGCCCTCTCTCCTGCCTGTCGGCACTCAGAGAGCTGCCCTGTTTCCTCTCTTTTTTCGTTGTAACAAGTGGGACTTTGGTCTCTACTTTTTATAACGACAGGTATTCACCTTCATTCCCTCATGGAGAATATTCATTTTAAATGCTACATTTCCAGGGACTGTGATGCTCCATTACGCATGGCGCAATGGACATGGGTTATTAAATTGAGTAGGTGTGTTTTTTGTGCTCCTGGTAACGGACGGACCAGTGGGGCGTGGACTACATCCTGCTTCGCCCTTAACCCAATAGCGATAGCCTTAGAGGGCGAAGCCTTATACGAAATAGAACTGGGGTTACGTATTGTAACCCAGCTTCTATGAGTATAGGCGCAGCCCTCTAAGGTTCGGGCCCCACTGGCTCCGTGAATAGCTGAAGAAAAGCTGTTGGCGTGGGAGCAGTTGGTCGGGCCTACTTCCTATTTATACGGAAGTGAGGCCGTAGGTGGGGCCCACGTCATAGGTGGGCGTGGATTAAGTCTGTCAGTGCTGCGCATGCGCAGTGGGATTACCCAATAGCGATAGCCTTAGAGGGCTGCGCCTATACTCATAGAAGCTGGGTTACAATACGTAACCCCAGTTCCCTCTGTGCTCTTTTCTCTCGGCAGCAAAACAAAACCGAACAAGGTCACCCTCGAAGCAGCTCCAATTTACTGACACAGAGAAATTGAAGAAAGGCTATCAAGCGGGCGGTGAAGGACATGCTGTCCTCAGGGTTACAGTTTACGATCCCATTCGGTGAAGGCAATACAGCAGATCTGCTTTAGTGCATTTATTGATGTGCTGACGAGGGCCTTTAAAAAAGATATGGGTTAGTTTGTTGTGCCTTATGAATAGATGGCTTAAATATGAGTATATGCTTGCAAAATGAACACTTTTGCAATGTATAAATAATAAATTGGATATCTGTAATAGTTGGAAAACAAATCCAACATTTAGGTTAACATCATGCTATATTTGAGTATGCGTTAACAGGTGATTGACTTTGCAGTAAATATCACATATGAAGATAGATCTAAATACCACAGAATTGACTGTTTATCCACATTAGAAGGTTTAATTTACTTACATTCCTACACTCTATGAAGAAACTACTTTCAGGGATGCAAACTCATCAGGTATGAAAAAGGTGACAAGGATCCGAGCCCCCCGACCCCACGGAATATCGGCTTTAAAATGAGGAATAACAGAGGATTTTAGCAGTCAGAACAACTAAAGCAGCAGTTAATAATAACAGAAACGCCAAAGAGTCACATCTAATAGAAATATATTTAAGCATTTATTTTAATTGTGTAGCAGTCAGTTTATAATTTTGGCAGGACTGTTGAGCATTTTGAAAATGTATTTTCATGCCTCTGTGCAAGGCTGTCTTTCTATCTTTATAGCCAGTGGTGTAAAGTAACTAAGTTCATAAACTCAAGTACTATACTTGGGTACAATTTTTAGATACTTGTACTTTATTTAAGTATTTCAATGTTTTGCTACTTTGTTCTTCTTCTCCTCTACAGTTCAGAGGTAAATGGTGTACTTTTACTCTACTACATGTATTGAATACCTTTAGTTACTTCACAGATGTGGATGAATGATGTGAAATATAATCAAGTGTTAAATCAGACTTTAGTTCCACCTGGAGTAAATTCACAAGCTACCCTGCAGTATACAAAGTCATTCAAACTAGCTGCACCTTTACCAGCTTTGAGAACACTTTCATGATCAATCATTATAAAACATATCATATATATTATTCTGAAATGGACCAATCTGCACAATGACTACTTTTGCTGTTGCTACTTTAACTATATTTTGATGATAATACTTTTCTACTTTTACTTGAGGAACATTTTGAATGCAGGACTTTTACTGTAACAGAGTATTCCTACACTCTGGTACTTCTACTTTTACTCAAGTACAAGATCTGAGTACTTCTACTTTTACTCAAGAACAAGATCTGAGTACTTCTACTTGTACTCAAGTACAAGACCTGAGTACTTCAACTTTTACTCAAGAACAAGATCTGAGTACTTCTACTTTTACTCAAGTACAAGATACTTATACCACCTCCGTTTATAGGCTATGAAAGAAACTATTTGAAAACGAAGGCTAAAGCTAACGTTAGCAGATAGTGACAATGTATGGTAGTTAGCTAGCTCAACGATTCATTAAATAATATGGCGACAGAAACACTTTTCAGTGCACATCACGCTCTGCTGCTCCGATCACCCCGTTCTAACCAGCGGTCCAGTCTGTGCCACAGTGACTCTGGACCGCACAGTTAATATTAACGAACGCACCGTAGGTAATGTAGCTGCTGAAGCTAGACCCTCATCCCGGAGCAGCAGAGCCTTATTATACATCCATGAGTAGAGCTGACAGGCAGGAAGACTTGTGCTCGCGCTTCATTATAATATATAAAAAAAGAACACCATGCGTGTCATGATGGCACATAACAGCTCGCGGCCGCAGATTACTCCGGGTCCCAGACCCCCCCCATACCCCAAAAATATTTTTATTGCAGATCTACATGAATCACACAAACGACCTATTTTGGAATCAAAACGGCGAATTTCGCCGAAAGGTGACAAGTTTGCATCCCTGTACTTTCCAAAAACATTTGAATTTGTCTTGGTCACACGCACCATATCACATCATTTAAACTGGCTGAACAGCACAGTCGATCACCGGTGCACCTGCAAAAAGACTCTGCGTATGACTCATAAAACAGGAATTTCAGTTTGAGTCCAACTGTAAATGGCAGCTGTTGTAGTTGCCAACAGTATAATCTCTTCACAGCTGTTACTAAAACCGCTTCTCTCTGCTTATTTTATAACATATCCAATCAGACAATGCAGGTTTCAACCTGTTCAGGAATGCTGGAGGCACGATCTGACTCATAGCCACCACAGAGCCAGGGCGGGCCCAGGCACGCCCAGTTTACACATTGGCCCGCCCTGAGAAAGCTTCGGTGTAATTTGTATTTATTTATTTATTATTTATTATTATTATACATTTGTTTATTCACCCATTGACAATATCCAAGCATTCAAAGTGAAATTCAAGTGAACAAATTTCGAGTTGAATTAATGTTGTAGCCTATGTGTTTTATCCTCTGAACGGAACTAATTTCCGGTAAAAACTGGTTGAGGTGGTATGAAGATTTTCCCTGGGCGGAATACAGCGCAAGTAGGGACACGCTTTTCTGTAAAATGTGCAGACATTTCTCCAGCCCAGGAGCTGAAGGTGCATTAACCTGTTCCACTCTGAGCCTGTTTTTCAGGTCTCAGGCTCGAAAATGACATTCCCAGAACAAATGACCATATCTTCCCTTCTAAAAGGGTTAAATTAATAATCTTTGTTCTCAAAGTAATGATAAACCTGTGAGTTGGATGTAGAAAAGTCAGAATCAATATAAATGTTTTTTATTTTAAAGAAAATTCAGATTTTACATAGTAAAAAAACTGTAAATTATAGTGTCCGTCCAAAAATAATTTTTTACAGATAGTGAAAACTACCTTTGGATGATGAGTTAGTAGACTAAAAGCTTTAGGAATCCAAAGTACAACATATAATAAGTACCCTGTATCAAGATTGATGCAAAACAAGTGAAATTTGACCTTTTTAGAGAGATTTAGCCAAAAACCCCCACTTCTGGGGTCATTTGGGTGGATTTGACCTATCTCTGGCCCCCCTTGGTCGATTTGGTTGGTTGACACACCCTTGTGACCGTTAGAGCCAATAGAATCGAAGGGGGAGGCTCACATACACACACATTGTAAAGAAAAAATGTGGGCGCTTCGCGTGTGGAAATCGAAAGCAAAGTGGATGAATGTCTCCTTCTGGAATTTGGAAATTAAAAAGCCGTTTTATTGCTTATGGATTATCAGAAATAATTTCAAAGAAGGCACAGACACATAGGATGAACCTATGGATTAACTGCAGCATCGTTTTTTTATCGTTTTAATGCCATTGAAGACCACTTTTGACCAAGGTAAGCCATGTTTACGTTTTTTAGCTACTTAGCTCCACATGTGATGATGTACGCTTTCGTTTATAGCGTCGCGAATGTTTATCACTGAGTGTTGAGGTTTTTTACACAGATTCAGTGTCTCCAGGACACCAAAAACGAGTGGTTGGCTGTGCATCTAGGATAAATAATAAGGGAGTTATGAGTGAGTTTAAGTGCCTTTGTAGGTTACGTTTTTTCGCTCGAGGCTAATTCAGAGGCTGAGTGCTAGCATTGTGGGTTTTTTTTTAATTTTTTTTTTAAAAAGATCAGTTAGCTGAGTTTCTTCCCGTTACATGGATATAACACATTCATAGTTTTATTCAATATTAAGATTCCTTAGACGTTGTTTCCTGCAAATGACGCGTTTATCCGCCCGGTACCGGGGGGATGGTGTGTAACAGGTTAATGAGGGATGGATATGGGATTAGTTTTGTTTCATAAAGATAAAGCAACACTTTCTCAGAATCAAGCAAAACTAAGAGTTTAAGAGAAAAAGCCAAATAAATTTAATTTAAAAAATAAAACTATAAGTTGCAAACAAATCATTTGTGTAATCATGTAAACCAGTGGTTCTCAACTGGTGGGTCGCGACCCAAAAGTGGGTCGCGGACCCGTTTCAAGTGGGTCGCGGATGTGTGAGTGAAGAAAAAAAAGTTGGAAAAAAAAATTGCAATTTTTTTTTTTTTTTTGGGGAAAAAATGCAAACTTTTATTTTGAAGGCCCGATTTTCTAACGCTGTGCATGCAGTAGGCGTTGGACTGGAAGTACCGGAGACCATAAATGGTTTTGAAAACTTCTGTCACGTAGTGATCATCTTCTCAATAAAACATCTCTGCTGATGTTTTTTCGAGTCTTCTGGCCAATCAGAATCAAGATTGTTGCCGGAAGTCCCCACGGAGAATAACTGCGGTAGAACCAGTGGCGGCCGGTGGTCTTTTTTTTTGGTGGGGCTCTTGACGTACCGTAAGTGACCTACCCGGGGGGTCCGGGGGGTTTCCCCCCGAAATCTTTTTTCGAGAAATGACCCCTTAAATGATGACTTCTGGTGATGTTAGAGGGGGGGGGAAAGGAGAAATCGAGGCTTAAAAATATGAGAAGACTGATCAATACCTCCATAATCTTCAGTGTGGAAAATATTATTTATCAACCTGAACATCTACTACTTTACCAGGAATTTGTGTTCTCAGAACTGGTCTGTTTTTTTCTTTCTTAAAACTGTTCATGTTTTATGAACCAACACCTTCACCAAGTAGCTTTACAGTGAACTGCATGTGAGATATAAAATTAATAGCATCTTTTCAGTAGCATTAATTATAAATATTTAAGTGGTTCAATACAAGTCACTACAGCATTTCAAACTGAACTGTGAATAAATGCAATTTAAAAAAAATAACCACAGCACAAAATGTCATAAATTGTGTTTTTTCTTTGTTTCTCTGAGGATTATTTACAAACAGGCTTATTTACATATAGCAATAACTCAGAAATGAAAAAGCTACATCGTCTAACACGAACAACCAGTTAGCATAATGATAATATATGTGTTATGTACAATGTAACTGGCAAGGCTAGAGCAAGAAAGAACATAAAGTTTGCAAAAGGTTTAACCTGTTCCACTCTGAGCCTGTTTTTCAGGTCTCAGGCTCGAAAATGACATTCCCAGAACAAATGACCATATCTTCCCTTCTAAAAGGGTTAAATTAATAATCTTTTCTCAAAGTAATGATAAACCTGTGAGTTGGATGTAGAAGTGTCAGAATCAATATAAATGTTTTTTATTTTAAAGAAAATTCAGATTTTACATAGTAAAAAACTGTAAATTATAGTGTCCGTCCAAAAATTATTTTTTACAGATAGTGAAAACTACCCTTGGATGATGGGTTAGTAGACTAAAAGCTTTAGGAATCCAAAGTACAACATATAATAAGTACCCTGTATCAAGATTGATGCAAAACAAGTGAAATTTGACCTTTTTAGAGAGATTTAGCCAAAAACTGGGCCATCTGGGGTCATTTGGGTGGATTTGACCTATCTCTGGCCCCCCTTGCTCGATCTGGTTGGTTGACATACCCTTGTGACCGTTAGAGCCAATAGAATCGAAGGAGGATACTCACATAGACACACATTGTAAAGAAAAAATGTTGCCGCTTCGCGTGTGGAAAGCGAAACTAAACTGGAGGAATGTCTCCTTCTGGAGTTTGGAAACTAAAACGCAGTTGTATTGCTTATGGATTATCAGAAATAATTTCAAAGAAGGCACAGACACATAGGATGAACCTATGGATTAACTGCAGCATCGTTTTTTTATCGTTTTAATGCCATTGAAGACCACTTTTGACCAAGGTAAGCCATATTTATATGTTTAGCTTCTTGGCTCCGCATGTGATGATGTACGCTTTCGTTGATAGCGTCGCGAATGTTTATCACTGAGTGTTGAGGTGGGCACCGTTAGATTCAGTGTCTCCAGGACACCAAAAAATAGTGTTTGGTTGTGCATCTAGGATAAGTAATAAGGGAGTTCTGAGTGAGTTTATGTGCCTTTGTCGGTCCCGTTTTTTCGATCGAGGCTAATTCAGAGGCTGAGTGCTAGCATTGTGGGTTTTTTTTGAAAAAAAAAATTAAAAAGATCAGTTAGCTGAGTTTCTTCCCGTTACATGGATATAACACATTCATAGTTTTATTCAATATTAAGATTCCTTAGACGTTGTTTCCTGCAAATGACGCGTTTATCCGCCCGGTACCGGGGGGAAGGCGTGAAACAGGTTAAATAACTTCAAGTATCTGTCTTCAGATTACGTGGAGGTTTTAGTCCGATGGGAAGCAGATTTTAAGCGACACCGAAGATAAACCAAAAATGTGGTGGAGCTGCAAACCGTGTAGTGTTGCTGGGACAGAACAGGAGCTATAACCGTTGGAAAATACATCACAGACAATGCAACAAACGTGGAGACAGAACAATCACTTCTGTGATAAATGCCCACTTATTAATAAACTTCTAACAACCATGGGAAACCTCCTCTCTACATATAAAGTGATATCCAAGCATGGGAAACAAAAGACAGCATTTACCTGTTTTCATCCAGCTAGCCAAGCCTTTCTTGTGTACCAGCTACTTGTGAAGCCTCGTGTATAAATGTTGTCTTTTTCACGAGATTGCTGCGATATATTCAAATCGGGTTGGTCCGGTGCAAGGTCTTTAAGCAACAATTTATCTGCCAAACTTCTCCTTTCGAAAGGATTGGAGATTAGCTCTTGAACAGAATTAGGCGGGGACCGAGGTCCGGAGACTCCACCTGCACACGAAGCCATCCTCATCAACTACTGCGTCAACCGGATACGAGTCACTGTCCAAACTACTCACAGACTGCACTGGGCGCTGACATTGGCGCCCGGTGACCGTCATCTTTGACGACGCTGATTGGCTGAAATTATATTTTCGCGGCATAGTTTACACGTTACAGATAGCAACAGTCAGCTGCTGGTGGCTGCTGCTGCACTGGTTGAAGGCTCCTCTCTTAGCGCCCAGACGAGAGAAGGTGCATGGGCAAGGCCAGGCAGGAAACATGTGACTTATCAGTAACTTTAGACATCGTAACACAATTTTAAACGAGATTTTATTGTAGATTATACATTTTACTGATACCAATTATATAATATTTACCTTGTTCATTAAAAATAAAAATAAAAACATATATATTTTTTTAAACATATTTTTTTTTTTTTATTTTAATTTTAATTATTATTATTATTTTTTTTTTCAATATGGGAAGAGGTGGGGCGGCGCCCCTAGCGCCCCTATGGACCGGCCGCCACTGGGTAGAACTATTCTTTATACATCCATGGGTACTTCAAAATGAACACATAATGAAATATGACCCCCGGTTTGATGATTGACAAGTCACAGAACAATGGGAGCTATCTACCCTTACCCACAATTTAAAGTAAATCACACAGACTATCTCCTCTTCTCGCAGCAAGATGTCAGAACTAAGTGAAAAACAAACAATGGCATAAAATATTATTAATATGTCGGGTAGTAATAGATTTATTTATTTTCTTCTCAGAGTGTACCAGAATGCGTAGTTTATGTTAGTATTTCTAAAAATCTCCTGGGGGAGAATCCCCCCAAACCCCCCTGCTGGGGTTGGGTTTTCAGCATGTGAGCCTTTTTATATAGTTCAGCTTTGATTCCATCATCTCATTAAACCTTTTTTAAAAGCATACTTTAGTTCTGTGAAGGGATATATGCACTGTACTTCACTTTTATTAATATTGTATTCTGAAAAGCGTATATATTACAGCACGATTTTTTGTTGAATAGATTTGAGTGGTTCAAAATGTTGGGTCACGATGTATTGACCAAGTAAAAAGTGGGTCCCGAGGCCTGACCAGTTGAGAACCACTGATGTAAACTATAAGTATTTTTTCTTTGTTTTAACATATATTTTTGTTTGCAGTTCTCTTTGCTTCTTTCTCAATGATCAGACTTTTGCTCTCGCTGCAGCTCTCTCGTTTGCGCTCCCTCATTTTTTGTTTTTGATTTTGACACAAACGTCCCAGGTGGGCGGGACTTTCAGGGGTGCGTCCCCATTGGCTACTCAGTTTTTGAGTGACAGCCCAGTCCTCCAGCGATTGTACAGTGCAGCTGCGGTGCGGGAGCTGAGCGTGGATAAAACACCCCCAGAAGAACCAGCATTTCAATTATTATAATACTACAAAGTGAAAATATATGTAAGTATTGATCATTTGTGTTGTTTGTGCTGTACTATACGGTCTGTTTCTTTATTGAGTTAAGTGAGAAGTAAAGAAAAGCTGTGCTATTACACAAAGGTAGCTTTTGCTACCTTTAGATCCATAACAATGCAAGCTAAGTAGCTAAACAGCAGTTAGCTACATAGCTAGCAGTGAGTGAGCGCTCACACTCAAACGGACTTGTGTGCCTGACTCTACCAACAGGCTTTCATGATTCTGTTTAGATATGCAAGTATAAACCATGATTAGCTTATTTTATTAACACGCTAATTTGATATGAAAATCAATGGAGGCTGAGTTAACTTTGTAGGAAAACCTACCGTCCATGACTGCCCCTGAGCTGTGTTTTATTTGTTAACTTCATATTTTTAATTTCCTAAAACATTTATTTTCCTCTCATATTAACAGTGTGGATCAGTTAAGCCCTGAGCCTGTTTTTCAGGTTTCAGGCTCGAAAATGACATGCCCAGAACAAATGACTATAACTTCACTTCTAAAAGGGTTACATTAATAATCTTTTTTCTCAAAGCAAGGTTACATCTGTGAGTTGGATGTAGAAGTGTCAGAATCAATATAGATGTTTCTGTGTCAGAGTAAATTCAGATGGAACATTGTAAAAAAAGGTAAATTCTTACCTCCGCCTAAAAAAAACCCCATTACTTATAATGAAAACCACCCTTGAATGATGGTAAAGTGGACTAAAAGCTTTAGGAATCCAAACTATAACATATAATAAGTACCCTGTATCAAGATTGATGCAAAACAAGTGACATTTGACCTCTTTAGAGAGATTTATAAAAATAAAAATAATATGAAATCTCCATTTTTTACATAAAAATTAGGGATGTCCCGATCCGATCACGTGATCGGGGATCGGGAGAAAAAAATCGGGGATCGGAATTTTTTTTTTTCTTTTTTTTTTTTTTTATAAAATATTTTTATACATTTTATTTAATGTTACAAAACAAAAATGACCATGTTCACGTCTTAAAGTCATCCTGAGGCCTTAGTTTTGGGTTAAAATTACACAACATCATGTATGTGTTGCTTCTTTTGGGCTTGTTTTCATAGACCTGGTTGCTTATTTCTCTCAAATCTGGCAACAGAGTGGGCGCAGTGTCTAATAGTAGCAGTAAGCTAACAAGAGGCTACGTTCAGCTGGTGACTCGGGAGTCGGGACAGAGAAAATGTCAGGAGTTTGGAAGTATTATAAAATTGAAAGCGAAGGCAGTGTAACAGCCAGATGCAATGTTTGCAAGGCGGAGGTTCCGCGTGGTGGAAAGAACAGAGCTACGTTCAACATGACCAATCTAATACAAACACCACCAACAACAACACGACGAGTACACAGCGGCCACTCAGGTAACGGCACTGAAACAACCAACACTTTCAGAGACTTTTAAAAGGAAAGAGAAACTACCCCAGAACAGTGAAAAGGCCAAAAAAATAACAACCAAGATAGCTGAATTCATCGCGTTGGATGACCAGCCGTTATCTGTTACCTTTTTTTTCCTCTTAATGCATTGCATAAAGATCGGATCGGGAAAAATCGGTATCGGCAGATTGTCAAAATCAAATGATCGGAATCGGATCGGGAGCAAAAAAAGGTGATCGGGACATCCCTAATAAAAATGCAATGATGGATTATCAGTAATCCTTTCAAAGTGACACAGACACATTGGATTAACCTATGGATTAACCTTCAGCTGCGTTTTTATCATTTTGATGCCATTGAACACGACTATTGATCAGAATAACAGCTAATTTGAGACGATTTCCCGTGAATGTTCCGTAATTCACGTGTTGTGACGTCTGTGTTTGCTTCCCCTGTCACGAGTTCTGATCGCTCAGTGATGATACTTATACCTGTAGAATCTGTGGAATCTCAGCTTTAATTTGATATCTTGTTTTTGCAGTTACGATAAGTAATAAGGGTATTTTTACCTTGAGTTCTGTGGTAAGTGTGTTAGCATTTTTTCGCTCAGGGCTCATTTAGACGCTTCTTGTGAGACTTGTGTTTTGTTTCGGTAAAAATGGTTTGTATTGTCAGTTAGCTGAGTTTCTTCCCGTTAAATGGGTATGACACATTAATAGGTTTTTAAATATTAAGAAGCCCTGAGACACAGTTTCGTGAAAAAACACCCCACTGCCCCCTGTACAGGGAGACAGCGTGGTGTCCAGAGGTCTTATCCCGTTTTCCCACTTCCTCTGAGGGGGGGGCATGAAAAAAGACCTGCACCAGCTTCATCCACGCTGGGCGTTGCTGTTATCACTTGCTCAGTGTCATTTCATTTGACCAAATGTCTTTACATATACATTTAATAGATTTTATTATTATCCACCTTTTTGTTTTATGTCCTTTTATTTAAAGGCCCTGACACACCAGGCAGTCACCAGAGAACTGCCGACACCGACATCGACTGTTGCATCGGCGAGTTCTCCTGCGTCTTGGCCATGTGTCGCACTGGAACACACCACAAAGACTTCAGCCGAGCACGTACGAACTGCGCATGCGTGAGTGGCAATAACTCTCCTTACCAGCAGGCGGCGGTAGTGTGTATTCGTCATTCAAAATAGGCAACAACTGGAAGACAGAGAAGAAGAACAGACTGATAAACAAACAACAAATAGCGTGTGCGTTCCATTTTCACTCTCGTCCATCGAAAACATGTTTTAGAATATAAAAATACATGAATGATGAAATTAGCACATAAAGTGCAGACATACTATAAAATCACAGTTAATAGACCTGCATCTGATGATCGCAGTGTTCTGGCGGGTGTGTAGTTTATCGAGTCAGCAATGTAGTAATGTATGTAATGTAATAATGGCCACTTCTTGCTAAATTTACATTTCCATGTGATGCTTTTATCCGAGGCGACTCACAATAGGTAAATGAACAGCAGTAGACAGTATCTCATTTACTTAGACACTGTACTTAAGGACAATGTTGAGGTACTTGAGACTAATCCTGCAACTTTATACTGACAAATAAACCGATGAGATGAAAAACCGGACTTGACCAAACAAATCACGGAGCTCTCAGCAGAGGACAGCCGGGGACGCTCCCGCCGATATCAGAGATGTCCCTGCTATGTGTGGGAGGTAAGAGAGGACATTTAAGGGCTATGTTTGATGTCTTTAAGTATCACTTGCTGGGGTTTAGCTGCTGTCCTGTGCCTTCTTAAATTGTTTGTTTACGTCCCTCACTTCCGTTTCGCTTCTGATTTGCTAGCTGAACAGCTGATCAGAGTGGTTTCTTGGCCCGATAGCTTGTGTCCGACAAATGGCCGATTCAACATGTTGAATCGGCCATGTGTCGACCGTGAAAGGCCAAATAAGGCGTGTCACGGCCGAGGGTTCGGGACACACCAAATTGACTTTGGGCGACAGGGCACGCTTTGTCGCCAGACAACCGAAGACGGCCGATATCGGCCTGGTGTGTCTGGGCCTTAAAACATTCTTTGAGACTTCATCTTCTGGTTCAAATTTCAATAAATGTAATTTGTATAATCACTATTTTGTCTTTATTCTACATGAAAATGTTAGAGATTCCATTCAAATCTGTTGATTATTCATACCTTCCTCAGGAATAGTATGTCGAGTTTTTAATGCTAAATGTATATCATTTTCTCACAGGATATAGAATGAGAAAACACAGTTTTTATCCATTGTGTATGAATGATTCAGCTCTTCAGACCAACATAGTAAGATGTGAGCATGTTGGATATGCTACCTAGGTCTGGTCTGTTTAATAAAGCATATCTGCCACTTTTATATTGTAGAATTTGTTAAATTAAAGCAGTCTTTAATTGTTTGTCCTAAACATAGGTACAGTATACAGTTTATATTGTGTATCACCTTTAGCTTGAAAATACATAGATGTGTTTTTTTTATCTATAAAATAAATAAATAGACAGACACTTTATCAATCCCAAATTGGGAAATTATTTTACAGCAGCAGTGTGTTCAGGTATTAAAATATTTAAAGTTGGAATAAAGTATAAACTAAACAACACAAGTATAATGCAGAGCAATCCATAAAATAAATCCGATATTTTCTGAGAAAGTGTTGCTTTATCTTTATGAAACTAAACTAATCCCATAGTTATGTAGACTGGAAGCACCTGCATAACTCGTTGAAGAGATATAAAAAAAGCGAGGACCACTGCAAGTCCATGAGCAGGTTTGAATGCTACAACCTATTGTTGCTGTTACCTAGTGCAATAAAAGAGTTACATAACGATTGTAAATAACCCAATTTGTGTTCTGTGAAACTGAAAAGGATATTACATTGTTTGTGTTACTTTCGTTGCAGTTGTAAATGTGTCTTAAATGTAATTTAGGTTAACTTCCTGTGTTATTTAGATGCATTTATTTTGAAGGCGAGTTTATGCTGTTGACAGGAAGTTGTTGTTGCTGTGGAAACAACGTGACGGAGAAAAGGAGCGGAGATTAATCTATATAAAGACGGAGAAAGTAAAGGACAAAGTTTATGTTTAAGTTTAGCACCCCCCGAAGAGGCACAAGGTTGGTATTAACTATAATATAAAAATGTGGGTTTTGTCCTAATTCGTTTATATGCTGTTTTGTAGCTTTGCTGTCTGTTTACAGTTAACTTTTGGTAGTATGCTAAAGTGATTCTAGGATGGAGCCTACATTTATTTGTTATTTGTGTGTCTTTATAGCTCTTATGCTGATATTGGAGATTTCAATAAATTCATATCATCAGTCAAGTCTTCGACCATTATTCGGAGGGAAATGCTACAACGATGCTTGGCAATGGGCATTATTATTATTATTAGCGGCCAGGCCTACCTTAAAGTCATTTTTCCCCCTGGAAAAAGCTGGCCCACCCTATTTTATACAGGCCCGCCCTAAAGTAAATTTCTGCCTACGCTACTGATCTGACTTATTGTCAAATCAAGGGCTTATTTAAGGTTCTGCTCCTAGTACTAGACTCCTGGTACTAGGATGGGTTAAAAGCAGAGAACACATTTCACTGTGTGTGCTGTGTGCTCTGCATGTGTGACCATTAAAAAGAGGGGTTCATCCCTCCCAATGCTATCTATCTAATTATATTCTATTCTATCTAAAAATTGCATTGAAGAGGGATTCTGCATGTCACAATATATGAAGCCTGAATCTACGGAACGACCGTCAAGTTCACTTAATGTATGCTCCGATGCATCTGCTGTGGGTTACACAAGAACACTTATGCGGGTGAGGTTTATCCAATGCGCGACAGCCTGCAAAAAAAAACACAACTCATTCCTGCTTCTCAACTTTTGTATTCGATGCTTTAAAACATTTATTTTAGATATGAAAATAATGACATCGCCTTAAGAGTAGACAGACACACCCTTGTTCTAAGGAATGAAGTCACCCCTGTGTGAGGACTTGAACTCAAATGTTTGCCATGGTATGTTCCCAGAGGGTAAAGCACTGAGGCTACAAGGCTTACTCTAAATTCATGAGAATGAAGATGAACCATTTTAGGGTTAAAAATTATCTTGTGTGAAGTTGTGAAAATGACCACAGATGCAGAAGTATGTGGAAAAAGATTTTATTGTCAAAGCTTGTGTGATTGGAAGAACATAATTAACCGATTTCATTTAAAATGTCCAAATACAGAAACCACTACATGTGTCAAAACGCAAAAGTGGCATAAAGAGAAGCATTTTCCCTTTAGTGTCAAATTAATCCAGCATAGTTGATGAAAAAAATAAAATATTAAAGTGGACAGGTAGAACACTTAAGAAATGCTTTCACTCTGTGAAGCTCCTTGATGTTTAAGACAAACGCAGGGTGTTTCTCAATGTCGAGGACGCTTGCTTGGTAGCACATGTCTTCCGAGTCACTTGCTTCAGAAGCGAGGCAAGAATCCTTCCTAGCCTCGGAAAACAAAGAATTGTGGAATAGGCTAACAGGTGTGCGTCATATGAGAGGCCCCGCCTTAAATGGAGCGCTATTTCCGCCAAAGATTTGGAAATTGGTCCGTGCGCAAAGCATTGTGGGGATTTTAAGACCGCAGAGTCTACACATGTGCAGCCTCGAAATTTCTCGCTACGAAGTACGCCGGGCTCGGTAGAATTATGTATGCAAGTATGCTGGACATTGGAACAGTCCTTCGGCGGCACGTAGTATGCTTGAAATAGTGGCTCTGGAGCAGCTTTCCTCGACATTGAGAAACACCCAGAGAGAATAAATAAAGTGGAATAAACAGAAGAACAGTTCTTTATAATAATAATCGCGGCACACTGCTCAAAATACAGATTCACTGCCCCCTGCAGGTGATAAGATAAGGTCAGTCATTTTAACATAGGAATCTGTCTAAAGTGCATCAAAGGACACAACAAAAGGAAATCAAATTAACTTGATTTAAGCCGCAGGAGCTTTAGGCCCAGAAAACCTAAATTTTGACATTCCTTTAAAAGCAAAACAATTTGGATCTCCAAAGAATAACAGGTGGAAACACTTACAAAAGATTGATTTTTGCAACAATTCATTAACATGCAAGTCATCTTCTTCTTAATCCAAACAAGTTTTCGCAGGCCACGTTGTTATCCTTGACACTGCAGACAACATTCCACCGTCACACTGCTCTTCACCCAGATTTTCAAGCAGAAAAAATGAGGCAAAAGCGAAGCAGGGAGTAGACGGGAGCGGGAGGAGTGTCTCCGTTGCACTGACCTTTTCATTCATTCTGGAGACACGGTGTGCCAGGCAAGCAGAGCCCTTCTGGTTTTACAGAGAAGTGAGAGAATGACTATGTACAGGCCAGGTTTCTCTTTTGTCAGTCTTTACATTATGTACAATGAATACTCGGACCGATGGTGAGCGTCCCTCAATTAGCGTCCCTCAACTAGCACGAGCAACTCGCGTCTCCGAGCTTAGGTAGTTCAGCATCGTCTGGATGAGCTCTGGGAGATCGTAATCGTGCTTCCAGCCCCACTCCTTCCGTGCATTGGAGTCATCGAAGTTCATCGGCCAACTGTCAGCTGGAAAGAAGAGATGAACGAGATATAGAATTAAACTTCAGAAAGAAAACATGCTAGTAACAATTTAAGGCATTGTAGTTCCAATTCACAGCATGCATTGGTTTAACTGAGTAGTTGCCATTGACCACTTTACTTTAGATAATTATGTTGATCTAAAGTAAAACAAATACCAAATTAGGATTAATAAAGTACATTTTATCTTGTGACACTTTTGAAAAGGACAAAAGAACAACATTCCTCTTGCATAGGAAATGTATAATTGATAAGAAATAAAACACACCCTTTCTCAGTTTTATACATGTAGGTTTTGCTTATAAAGCTAATTCCTCTAAATGACCAGTAGCTTATGGGGGCTAACTTTATCTAACTTAACAAAAGATACTGCTGTGTAACCAACATAACTTAAACACTTTGAGCACCATTTGTGCATCAAAAGGTGACGTACCGATGGCCTGCCGTACGTGGTCCACGTCGTACGTGACCTCCAGCTCGGGCATCTGCTTCTGCAGCTCCTGGGCCAGTTCCTCGGGGGTGAAGCTCATGGCGTTGATGTTGTAGGTCCTCATGCTCAGCGTGTCAGCGGGGGCCTCCATCACCTCCAGCGTGGCGCGCAGGCAGTCGTCGATGTACATCATGGGCAGCCGCGTGTCGGGTCTCAGGTTGCACTCGAATTTCCCACTTTTGATCGCATCGTGGAAAATCTGGACGGCATAGTCTGGATAGAGACAGAAATTAAAACAAATATATATAAATTTTAAAAAGCAGTCCAGGGGTATTTGAAATAAATTAAGAGGCTGTGGTTATGAAAGTGAAAGTATGGCGATAGTGCATCAAGTTATCAGCTGGTCTAAAAATAGAACCTGCGGCGTTAACTTTCAGGAATACATCGGTTACATAACATACTTGTGACATGACAGGAATAGACGTCCATTAAAATGGAAACCATGTTACATGTTCTGGATTTCATCTCTCTCACCTGTTGTCCCACCCCCTGGCATGGAGTCGGCAGAAATGATCCCTGGGTAGCGGAGACAGCGGAAGTCCATGCCGTAACGGTGGTGGTAATACTGTCAAAAAAAAACATTGATTACAAATGGGAAAAAAAACAATATGCTACATTACATGTTACAATTTGCAAAGTTAAATATTGGTAGAGAAGAATAATGCGATGTCAAATCCCTAATATCTAGGCACCTGTTTGGTGTGTAAGGGGTTTTACTTCGAAAGAAATAAAGAAATCTGAATTCTCACCTCTCCCATCAGCTCTGCGTGCACTTTGGAGACCCCATAGATGGTGCGAGGTCTCTGCACACACAGATCTGGAGTGGGGTTTCTGGGAGAAGTGGGACCGAAGGCTCCAATGGTGCTGGGGACAAACAGACGCAGGCCGTGCTCCGCTGCGATATCCAGGATGTTGTGAAGCCCTAACAACGAGAAAAATAAAGATAAGGACAACACACTTCACCTACACTTCGACTCAGTGTTTTGACCCAAGAATATGACGTCCTTACCGGTGATGTTTACGGAGCGCGCCAGGGCCACGTTGGCCTCTCCAACAGCACTGAGCAGGGCGCTGTAGTGAACCAGCCAAGTGATGCGGTTGTTCACCACAATTTCCCGCAGGTTCTTGTAGTCAAGGATGTCTGAGTAGATGAAGGGGCCTGAAAACGAAAGAAATTGTTTTATAAATCAAACGTTCACTTTAAGTTGTATAAAGTATCTGAAATCTGCCCTTCCCTTGGAAGATTTTTTAAACGTATAATATTTTTTCATGTATTTTTACTGCACTTTGAGCTTGCATCCAAAGTGCTCTATAAATTAGGCTTATTACTATTCATCATTATTTAGTTTTATTATTAAAACCTGTGACATTTTGTCCAGTTACACTGTTCTAATACTCAAAGTCCAAACGTTCATTACGTCTTTGGACAGCTCATTACTTGACTAGGGCGAGGTCACCATGCGTCACATATTGACTATTAAAAAACTAAATGTTTCAGGAACTGTGACTTCCTCGTGTGAAGGAATGACAGAAAAATCAATAACTGGACAGGCCTTATTTGCAAACACTGTTTGTTGTTTTTCTGGCAATAAAGTTTAGTACGTTTGTAAAACATTAACACATTTTTAAAGGTTTAATCTGGTATTAAACAACACTTACCAGAGGAACAGTTTGATGTGATAAAAGATTGTCTCGACAATCAAGAGCGTGGATGCTCCCATTTGCCAAATTAACTAAATGTCATCAGAAACATCCAGGCTTTTCAAAAGTAAAAATAAAAAATAATAAAAAAGGTGCTTTGCGCAGACCAGATCTGATCAATTTCAGGAAGCAGAATACAGTACAGTATAAACACAAGTCGACTCACCACTATGGAAAACGCTGCTGGGAGGTTTCCTGATGTCGGACAGGATGACGTTATTCTTTCCAAACTTCTTTCTGTGAATCGGGGAGTCAATGTTACTCAATTGGAAAAAACACCTTGAAAAAGAGATCTATGATCTCAATGGGACCAATCTGGTTAAATAAAGGTTTGAAATTAAATTAAATGAAATTGGAAAATGTACCAGAAACTCCCACATGGTGGGAAGTATTTGACAATAAGAGGTTTTCTGGCAAACCATGTGATTTTCGATAGTTACTGAGAAATCTTACCTCAACATTTTGGCAAGCCCCACCCCGAGCTGTCCCAGACCACCTGATGGAGAGAGACAGAACGGCGTCATTGGGGGAAAACACAAACATCAGCAGCTAATAATCATCAGTGTTTGTTTCCATGGAGACTAAGGTAACTTAAAGAGTGGGCCTTGAGAAAAAAAAGGTCAGAGTACTTAATCTGTTAAGCCCCAAAGACCCCGTCGGCGGGTCCTTTTTTTCCCTACAAATTAAATAAAAAAAAAAGAATATTTTTATTTTATTTAATCTTTTAATTTTAATTTTTTTTATTTGGATGGAATGAATACCTATGGTGATAATTCAATGTAATACACCATTTTTATAGACTGGTACCTGAAAAAGGTCAAATGGCACTGATGGAACCAGATGTACCCAAATGTGCCCAAAGCCTATTCCGCCTGGACTTTATTTTGCTAAACCTCTCCAAAAAGGTCAAATTTCAATTGTTTTGACTCAATCTTGATACAGGGTACTTATTATATGTTATACTTTGGATTCCTAAATCTTTTAGTCTACCATCCCATCATTCAAGGGTGGTTTTCACTATAAGTAATGTTTTTTCTTTAGGCGGAGGTAAGAATTTACCTTTTTTTGCTATGTTCCTTCTGAATTTACTCTGACTGAGAAAAATCGATATTGATTCTGACACTTCTACATCCAACTCACAGATGTAACCTTGCTTTGATAAAAGAAATTATTCATATAACCCTTTTAGAAGTTAAGTTGTAGTCATTTGTTTTGGGCATGTCATTTTCGAGCCTGAAACCTGAACAACAGGCTCGGGGCTTAACAGGTTAACGCCTACGTGCTTGTTTTTTTTACTGTCATTTTTGTAATGCTTTCACTGCCAAACTTGTTACAAATCCTGCTGGTCTTGAATAATCTTATTAACTACCATGCGTGTACAAAAAGCTGTTGTACCTCTTTAAAAAGGAGTGTGGTACACTATGTTTAACAGGTGTGTAATATACCAAATAAACAGATGCTGCATACCTGTGATGAGCACCTTGGGGTGGTCTGTTTCTGAGAAGGACACAGAGTGGAAGCTGGCATCAGACGTCACCTGGCGAGGGGAGAAGCTGATGTTGCGCACAGCCACCGTGAGGGGCTGGCAGCTGCACCCCGGGGTGCCGAGCAGGGTCTGCTTGGCCACCTTACTGAGGGCTCTGAGGACAGGCATCCTGGTACCTGTGAAGGAAGGAAAAGTGTGTTTACGCTTTAGTGTGAAATGTGTCAAATTCCAGAGACACAAGTGAAATTCTGTCATGAGTTTTTTTTTTGAGCTGTGAAATTCTCCTTTTCCCACCCACAAATATTTTAATAGCACATTTGTTTGGCCAAGGCATGAAGTTCTATGTCAAGACATTTTGGGGCTTCTCTCCAGACCTCAGGCGCCAAGAGACAGACTGGTTACAGAAATGGCATTGAGGGAGTCGATTTAGTTTACTTAATTTCAAATGCATCTGCGGCAAAATCGTAACAATGGAACATTGAAAACGGTCTGAGAGTTTGTAAAGCAGCAGGGAAGACACGTGAGCTTCAGTTAAATGCAAATGACATGCCATTTCCAGTGGCGCAAAGGAGCTCTCGAGCGCATAGCAACCCAAACACCAAACATTTTGTTTCACTCAGTTAACTTGTACACAACTTTGAGACACCCGTAGACATATATTCATATATTTTTTAGAAACGAACACGACTACAGAAAAGATGGAGAACTGAGTCAGCACATTGAAAGCAGTTCTCACAGTGCAGCCTCATAACTTTTAACGAGCAGAAGGTTTAATCGCATTATAAAGAAGCCTTCCTTTGTTTATCACCGAGCTGTGCATTATTTTCATAATTGTACTTACCGAGAGTGCAGCGATATTTCAAAAAAAGGAAAGAAGAGAGTAACATAATCTCTTAAAATAATATATCATGTAATAGATGAAAGGCTATTATTATGACACGGCAGATAAATGAACAGCCAAGGTTTCTGTTTTATATTCTTTGCGCAAAAAACGCGCTCTTTTTCCATCTTGGATGAAGTATTTCCCTTGCCGCATCACCAAAGGCCAATTCACTGCATTACAACCCCGGTTTTACGCCCAGGCAGGCGGGTTGTGTAATGTTCTTCGTCATGGTGGATCTATATGCAATGTATGTCTTTAATGTGTTCCATAATGAAAGGGTTAATTACCGTGGCTGCTTTTCCACGTGGGCAATGGTGGTGATGAACAGTCAAAGGAGCTTGAAGATCATTTTCAATTAGTACAAATAACCAGCAAGCTCTCGCTTTCTTACTAGGCTATATGTGAAGTATCTTTTAAAATGTGTATCGGTGAGACACAGAGTGAGCCACTCGGACAGATGAAACCTGGTCATTGCACCGGAGTCAGTCTGTCTCTTGGCTCAATTACACCAGTTTTACACTAGTAGTCTGAAATGAAGACATTATAAAGCATATAGAAGAAGTACGTACAGGAAACACGTGGTCGGGGTGTTGAAATTAAATAAAGGATTGTATATATTCTTAAACATGTTAAAATGTCTTAAAACAGTCTCTAAACTAGAGCGGAGTAATACAAACGAGGGGCGGCGGACTAATACACCGAATGTAAGTTTACTCACCGGTTATTCTTCTTCAGGACTATAAGCGGTAAAAACTCCTGAGTCGCTTTGTGAGGATGAGATGCTGTTTTCTCCTCTGAGCTGCAGTGCTCTGACGTGATGCTCGTTGCATCAGCTTCACTATATATCAGCGGCCATCTGGTTTCAGTGGGAGCCGGCTTTCTCTCGGATTGGCGGAGGCTCGGAGGTGCGGTCCTCCCTCACAAACCACACCCACTGACGGTCCACTGACGGTCCCTCCGTTGACGATCCTGTCAGTGAGTTCATTCACAGAGCACCGTTTACGCGATTCTTGGTGTCGACGACCAGGGTTCGAGTTGTGTGGGAGCCAATGGGAGCTGAGCTCCCATAAGGAGGGGTCTGAGCTCCCACGGACACAGTGAAATCATACATCTGTGGGGGTCGCTAATACATTACCAACAACCATTATTTTAATCACAACTAATGCATGTCATGTGTCAATGTAATGAGTATTATTTACGTTAACCAGGTAAATAGGCTAAAAGAAAAACATGTTTTCCAAAAGAACTACGCATCGTATTCTCTCTTGAATGACAATATGCCTGCCCTGCACCTCCAAGGTGCGCAATACAGGTTCAACTGTTGAACCTTATCATATTTAAGTTTGTAGCAAGTAGAGGGCTGTTGGTGTGTGTGTGTGTGTGTGTGTGTGTGTGTGTGTGTGTGTGTGTGTGTGTGTGTGTGTGTGTGTGTGTGTGTGTGTGTGTGTGTGTGCGTGTGTGTGTGTGTGTGTGTGTGCGTGTGCGTTAGTTTTAAAGACCCCCATGGAGCTCAGTTTATAACTCGAACCCTGGTGTAGACTGGTCAGAAATGTCACATTTAGAGGATTTAAAAATGTTGAAGAGGTGCAAGGCGAAAGAGTAGGCTATATGCTATATTATAAAAACGGCAATTTGTTGTTCTTTAAATTAGGTTTTGCTTTCAATTGTTTTTTTTTATTGTTAAAAATGTCAAGATATAGTTTTGTTGATTAGTTTGTTTGACAAGGACAGTGCATTTTAATAACATTTCTGAACATTTGGCCAGAAAGGCCAGAGATGATCGTTTCTATCATGAGTTTCAGGGGAAAAGTGTGATTTCTCTGGGAAATAATTTATTTTCCAGAGAACAAAATATGTCTTTATCAGAAGCTTGTCCGGTTGTTATGAAAGACAAATCATTTAAAACCCACCTTTTTACTGTCAAAGAAGGCTACAAGAAAACCAGCAAATATTCACATTTAACAACCTGATGCAGATAATTGTGTTTTGTATTTCTTTTTTTGATTGTCCAATTAATTCATTGACAATAGTATGTATGTGTGTCCAAATGTAGGTAAAACTATATATAAAGTTCAAGTTTACCCTATTTTCCACTTGGAGCTGGACATTAATTCTACTCCCAAATGGCAATATATTAAACTTGCATAAATGAAGATTATGAAACATTGTACAATTGCTTTAACAAAGCCTGAGATATAACTTTGGGATTTTGAATTTAAAGTGAAGTTTTATTGGTTTGAAAGTGATTATTATACCTCTATGTCCGCTGTAGTCTAAGCAAAACCTCACTATAGTACAGCAGAAGCGCTGCATGTCCTTGAAATCAGCAGGACGGTAACAGCAAGTAGGACAAAATGAGTTCACATGTCGACGTCTATAGTCAATTATGTTAAATAAACATAGCTGCAATACACTTAAAGCTAAACTCTTTTATTTTAACAGAATCATCAATATTCATGTTTATCAGAGGAAAGATATGATGTGCACACAGTCTGTCTGACATTGACGTTTGTTTGCAGTAGATAGGAGAGGGCCAAATTGTTGACAACATGTCTGAGCAGGGCGAGTAAAGGATGGCTTTAAATCTGTGCTCGCCTGTGAGTGGTCGACGAGTGCACACCCCCACGCCTGTAATCACTGAGCGGGAAAACAAGTCAATATGTAAACTGATATACTGTTGCTAAAAAAAAAACAGGTTTTCTTCAAATAAGAATAAGATTACTTCTATTTTCAAAAATCACTGATTAAGAAAAACTGATAACTGGGAGATGACACCTTTTTTTCTACTGTAGTGTAATAATAAACCATTGTCTAACCCTGGCTGAGAACATCTGGTAGAGTGAGAGTACATACTGTCGTCCTTTAAATTAGTGGGAAACAAACCCAAGGCCACATCAATAAGGAGAAGAGTGATGGTTGTACGTAAGCACTGTAAGCACTGTAAACACTGGCGGCCATCACATGCCTCCGTCAGTCAGCTGATCCGGGGCTATTTATTCCCCAGGCACAGCGATGGCAACATATTTTGTGAGGGGGTGGGTTGCCGTTTACTAATCTTTGGACGAGCCACAAGGGGAAAGTGACCTGCCAATACATTGGAACTGGCTACATGTCACTAAGCAGGGGGATAGAATGAGACATTTAATAGATATTTTATGTAAAAATGCTGTAGTGTTTGGTATTTGGCCAATAAAACGTTATTTAGTCACCATATAGAGTTGTAATGATTAAGGTATATCTAAGTTCAATTGCTGCTAAATGTTCCACTTGCTAACTAAGTACAAATATAGTAAAAATAGTTCAATATTAAAAGAATCAAACATGTTGTTGAGCTATAATGTTTAATGACTTGAAAACTTAAAAAAAACATTTAATCTTTTAAACAATAATAGTTTTACAAACAACTGATCAGCAGTAATACAATTACTTATTTTTTATTCTGATTTTGCAGTAAGGCATTGCACAAACACAGTAGAGTTTAGTTGCAAAGCTACAATCAATAAACAATAACATTATTCACATTGGCAAGCATAGGAAATGTGTAAAAGTGTAAATCTAACCATCAGCTTGACTTAATGGTTCCACTCATACACACCAAAGCAATGGAAGGCAAGGTGTTCTCTTTTTCGGGCAGAAGGAAAACATGCAGCTTTAAACAACGTTCCCTTTACAAAGCAGCTTAATGTAGTGGCTGGAATCGGTTGTGTTTAGTGTGAATATAAAATAATTCTTAAAGCAAAATAGATGAAATGTATGAAGATGAGATGACCACCAGCAGAGAAAAATATATATCTTACTGGCAAAACAAACACAGTTGGCCAAGGATGACCACTGTGGATTTGTAACATAAGAACTGCCATTTTTTGTATTTTTTTGTATTTAAAGTGCAGCAAAAAGCTTTCTTATTAGTCTAATGCTAAGGAGGCTACCTTCACCCATGGACAGCATTGAAAGACGAGCTGTAATGTAACTTTGCAGACACAAATTATTTGTTGAGAAAATGATCACTTGGATAAAGCCTTGATAAAGTCTGTGTCATCTGCTACAGTTTGAGTTTACATCATTTAGATATATTGGCATGTTTGTTTTTTTAAATGTGTTATAATAAAAATACATATACTTTCTAATGTTTTCAACTGGTGAGTACTGACAAGCTGACAACAAAAAGTATGCTCATTACAAGAAATATATTATATTTTCCTAATTATTGATGAGGCCTTTAACACACATGACATTAGTTATGAACTAAAAACAGCTGATATGCTTTTAGTTTGAGAATGTACTTGAAAGCAACAATTACAACATAACTTAAATAACCAAAATGTAGATTGGTCTTTAAAGTAATATATGAAATTAAAATAATATTCTAAACCTCCATCAGCTCTGTTAAGTCTTGCTTATATTAATTTGACCAACATGGCCAGCATCACTGTGACAACAAGACCTTTCAAACATATTTGACTAATATTACTCACACTGAGTTTGAAAAAATGCTAAATTTGTATAAGCTTGTGTTAAATAAGTCTTTCTCAATACCTCCAGCTGTGCTCCTCACTGGAATGTCACGTAATGACCATATAACTACACAAGATATTTTGGTCAGATCCTTATTAACATACAGTAGAGTAGGCGCTGACCCTTCCTACGCTTATTATATCATCTCATCGTGCAGCAGTCACATGCCGTCTTATAGCACCCTATATGTTGCCATAGTTACTCTGCAGTGCTTTAGTGGAATATACATTCAGCAGGATGTTTGGTGAAAACGAGTACCCTGTAGTAAATTAATGAACAACAACAATGCCCAGAAATTCCTAGGGAATGATCAGTTATTTTCTGCACACACAGCTGTGCACTAATTATTCAGTGAAGGTAGTTTCATTGTCATTAATCTTACTATGTTTTTAAATCATTTAGGTAATGAGATGCCAAAAAGGGAAAAAATATGCCTTTACAAATGTCCAAGACCTCAAGATAACTTCTACTTGCCTGACCAACGGATAATACATTTACAGTGATTCATGACATGGAAAAGCAGCAAATTCAAACAGCTTTCAATTATTTTTTGGATGATTGACTGATTGGTTTATAGACTAATTGTTTCAATCTATTTAAGGGGACTCTGAGATTATGTGATTTTTGTTTCTGTGTCTTACCCTCTCACTCCCGCTTAACTTAAATGACAATACATGGTTAAATTAGCATGAAATTGACGCTTTATGAATGTAATGCTTTAGGGCACTATTTCAGTCTATTCCGTTATGTAAGCTGGGTGACATAAGATTATTGCATGAGTGGAAAATCTTAATTTGTGTTTAAGGCATTTTTCATCTGTTAGGAAACCAAAATGTGCCATCATCAATCATGCACAAATTCTCCTAGATATAATGGTTTGACTTATATACTCTCAAACATGTGAAAATAATGTATAACTGGCCTGTTATCTGTTTAGTTATGTTTTCACATTTTCTACCTCGTTCTCCCTTCTCTCCCCTCCCTCCCTCTCTCCTCCTCTTTAAGGCGTCTGCAGCAGAGGGTCCTCCGTCTCCAGCTGGGCCAGCTGCCTGCGCAGGCTGTTCACTTTGTTCTGGAGCTCCTTGTTGTATTCAATGATATGAACCATCTCCTCATAGGCCTCGTCCAAACACTTGGAGGAGCGGTTCCAACGAAGAAACACTCCTGCGACAGAAGAGAGGAGAGCACAGTGAATTATCTATGAAGTATTTATAAAGTACAACATGTGTAACAAGGAAGTGGTGTCTCTTTTCCCTGTAATGCTCAAACAACACTGAGTCTACAGTTTTGCTAGCGGCTATTTGAGTGCTTTGAGTTAGATGGATACAGAACCATTTACCATCATAGTTTAGCATGATTGTCTCAAATTTTGTACTGGTGGATTAGATTCCAGATTAGTAGAAGTAGAATACACATATTATAAAATAAAATTGGGGCAGGGTACTGGAGCTCAATGTGTACATTTGTGGAACACACATTACTGAAACGATGAAACCATCCCTGTTTCTGAAATGCTAGGCAAAGACACGACAGTGAGCCAACATGGACGACACTGCTCGGCCTTTTTTTGTAAAAGTGATCAAACTTCAGTACACATCTAATCATAGCTCCAGTCCCTCTTTGTGTCAGCATGAAGAGCTACAGATATGGACGTCCATGGGGCCTTTTTGGTTGGCCCCTGAGTGTGCGTCACTCTCAAAGGCTCACATAAGCCGGGTGTCTGTTGAATTTCACGTGCTTGAGTTGTTCTCGTACTTCATATAGAATCAGGGGCTGAGGCTTTAAGCAGGAAGGGGGCCCCTCTAACAGGTTCGCCTGAACCTAGTAACCCCTCCTCTGTCACACACACCCCCCATCCACACTGCTTTTCTTTATGAATGGCGTCTGCTTTGAGCTGATGAGTCAGCAAATTCAAAATAGACTGCACTGGGACTTTTTGGAGTCAATTTAACTGAACCCACAATTATTGTAATCTACGTAATCCCTTTGAAGTTTCAAAGAAAAATGTATCATTAAGTTCACATTCTAAACTAAAGCTCCCTATAGGGACAGTTCAGCGAAATAAAAAAATAAAAATCGTATTTTCGTTTTACCTGTCGGGCTATTTATTCATCGAGACTGTTTTTGGTGTGAGTTGCCGATTGTTAGCTATACTTGAGACATCTCCATCCTTTAGGAACTTCCACTGTCCATCTTAAATATAGCAATTTAGAAAGCAATGATACTAACTTATTCAGACTTTTTTTAAATGTGTGTTGTGTGTAATGGATTCATTGTATATCCCAGAATTCATGACATGTTGGGAAAGCAGTGGATACTCAAGTCGACCATAAATCACTAGAAACAAATCTGAAATCTGTAATGAGTGTAGGATGAAAAAGCGGTGTGATATAATCTCATTCTCACTGTGTTTTTTATGGAGGTTAGTTTAAGGCTTAAGGGCACTAAGAGAGAAAAGAGCAGTATGCATACACTTCGCCAACGCAGAAGCATAATGAAACCTCACTGTTTCACTGCTGGCTCCATCATTTGGTGCATTGAAACACAACATTTATTTTAATTAAAAAGGTGGAAAAAGTATTTCGCATAATTGAAATCAAGTTAAGAGCATAAATCAAAAACCTGTCCCTCAAATAAAACTAAAACAAGTTGACATTGTTTATTTGTTTGAGGGACAAAATATAGAGGTGTGCCACAGAACTAAAATTAGCATGCACATGAATGCTCACTGCTAACTTGTAGTAAAATGCAACTGATCCCAAGTGCCAGTGAGGGAGGACACGTTCTGTGCGAACCTATAATAAGACAAACATGGCGGGCAAACATGTCAACGAGGTGCCTGCGAAGCTATCTGAGCAATGTCCAAAATGTTAAGGTGTCGAGAGCCAAACGAGAGGGAAAGTCATGTGAGCCAAAAGGCCACATGCACCTCTTCATGTGATAGTTCAGGAGGCAAGGTGGATGTTCACTGCTGGAAGGTTAAAAACAGCTCGCACAGTATTTCAGACTAAAAACCAAACATATACTTATTTTATTATACCTGTGTGCTGAACAATATTAAATATTAATATCCACAGAGAAAAGTTTGTTATATTGATAGTTCATTCTCACAGAGGGAGTGGTGACAATGTCATGTTGTGTCGGAAGGTCATCTAATTGGATAAGTATTATAGAAAAAAACTAAGAAGAATTTAAAAGTTTGAAAACTCTAATATTAATAACAATAATTAGTTATTTGTTTACGTTTTTGAAAAGAAAATGAAAATCGGTAATACAGTAAAAAAGATTATGAATATTAAGTTTGTACAGCAGTGTGGATTTTGTTTGTGACTTTTGGATATGGTTGTATATGATAATGATATACAATAATATACCATATTGCCTACACTTTTTTTAAGCAACTAAGCTTGCTTTGGTTTTCACTTCTTCAAAAGTAGTGATTTTTGTATCTATTATTATTCTCTATGTGTATATAAATTACATAAATTGAAAACGTCCCAAATAAAAATAAACTTAAACACGGTTTATTGTTGCTTTGACAAATCTCCCATTAAACTAAAAATATGCGCACAGCTGTAATTATGTCTTCAACATAGGGCCCAAAGTAAATGGGACATGTATGTATGCTGCAGCATTTAACAGTGGTGAAACCATCGACTAGGGTGAAACCAATAGCTCTCCCTTGTGGTGGGATTACAGAAGGCCTGCCTGAGGAAAATCATGGATGAGACTAAGGAGAATTTAGGGCAGATTATCTGTAGTTTTTCCCAGCTGTATTCACACTAACTGTAACATTTTTTAAGATCTGTGATATATTGGGGTATCTGTCTCCTACCTTCCCACAGCAGCAGGCTCTGGGGGGCCACAGAGGGCCAGATGACCAGGCTGTTGGCCTCGTAGAGCGGGTTGGTCAGACGCTCCAGCTCCTGGGGCCGGTTCACCCAGGACCAGAGGGACACGGTCTTCTCAGGCAGAGACAGTTTGGCTCTATGGAAAGGATGAGAGGATGTTAGGTGGTTGCAACAGATTGTAAAAACTGGGCTTGAAATCTGTACAATTACATATTCCTCGATGAAAAAGTAAAACATCTTGAAAGGAACAAGACATTACAAGGAACAAAAGTCACATAATCCACAACTGTGTAGCTGCTTAGAGATCCATAATATGGAATAAAGGCTACATAAAATATTTGATGCTTTGTTACATGAAATTAAGTGAAACCACACTTTACAAACATACTGCAAAAGTTTTATGGACACTCTATTTATACATTTTCAGGTCTAGCATTAAATAAGGCATGTGTACCTGGCAAAAGAAAATCAATAAGCTAATGGCCGACGTAAGCTGGTGGAGCAACCTCACCAGACTTCAGACTCACCTCTCAGCTGTGCTGTTGCCCAGGAAGGTGCCGAACTGAGAGGCATAAGAGTGTTCGAACACCAGCACCAGGAAGCTCTCGCTGAATTCAAATGAGCACGGAAACTGGCGCAGGATCTGCCACACGCAGTCCAGGAAGAGCAGGAACACCGGAGCCTCTTGGCGAGGCTTGCTGTTGGAGTAGGCCGACTGAGCGCAGCGCTGCTGGAAGGGGTGACCCGCCTGGGACGGACAGTAAATAGGTTAGAGGTGAGGAGAAGGAGTGCAAAGACCACACCTATCATGATGATAAAATGCTTACTTGATTAAGGTGCAAATGTTTCTGTAACCCTATTTGTGCCCATATTGTTTATTGTATAACCGTTGTATGAATAACAATTTGTATATAAGAACGGTGTGTATTTTCAAGCATTTAAGATGACATTCCTTATAAATTGCAGGTCTCCCTTGAAAAAGAGATCGTTGATCTCAATGGGATTTTTCACCTGGTTAAATAAAGGCTACAAACAAACAAACAAATCTCAGTAATTTAAAGGTCACCTATTATGCAAAATCCACTTTTTCATGTCTTTTATACATAAACATGTGTCCCCTCTGTGTTAAGAGATTCTGGACGTTTCAGGAAAAAAGATTCGCTCACTTTTTGTCCTGATCCATTTATATAAAAACCTGTCGGAAAAGGAGCTGATCAGATTTTATGATGTCATAACGATTTTTGGCACTTATTTTCATCTAAAGTAAAAGACAGAGAATCAGCACTTTTGAAACAGGGCTGAAACTGTTTGGTATTTTGAGCCAAACACTTCAGAGACATGTTTGTATACATCTGAGACCTATAACATATTGATGAAAAACAGAATAATAGGGGACCTTTAATACATCATAAGGGTGATAAATATTTGGGCGGAGGTTCCATGAGTGTACCTGGAGCCACTCTCGCTCCACCAGGCTCTGGAAGCCTCTGATGGTCCTGCAGGCCGGATCCAGGATGATCTGAGCCAAAGAGGTGACCTGCAGGGTGGAGTCTGCCCCCTCTGTGCCGTGAACCAGCACTGACGCCCCTTCCCTGAGACACACACACACATGAGTGAGTCAGAGTGAGTCAGTATGAACAAAGAAGACTTATTGTGAAACATATTACTGGTGATGAAACATTGTTCCCTGACCTGTCGATGCACTGAGCAGCCAGGCAGGCGGTGGTGAGGATCTCCTTCACGTGGGTCTGCCAGTTGGAAGCCTCTAGTTTGCTCAGCCAGCGGTCCATACTGTGCGACTGGTCGTTACACGCCTCCACCAGCTTTATCAGGCTCTCCTGGAGGACGTTAGATCTGCAAATGAAACATTAGTCGCAAAGTTAAAATAAATGTCTAATGTTTATTTTTGAGGTTTGGTCTGAAGTGAAGGTCTTTCTAGTGACTCATTTTATCACTGTTGAAAAAAAGAAATATTGAATACCAAAAACGTTTGATTAAATAATATATATTTTAATATGAGTTTTCGAATGTTGAAAATCTTGATTTTTACAAATGGTCAGTATGCAATGGTGTTAGTACACACATTTATTTTTAGAAAAGTAGCTAAAAAATAAAATAAATTGTAGAAATATTGAGTTACAAGTTAAAGTCCGGCATGCAAAATCTACTTGAAGTAGAAGAACAAAAGCATTGGCATCCAAACAAACTAAGCAAGTAAAAGTACTCCTTATGGGTAATAGCTAATTCCATAATCATATTAAATGACTGGATTATGACTATTACTGCATTAATGCGTCTAACACAGCTGATGAGAGTGCAGCAAATTTTAATTACTTTATTTACCGCTGCTGAATATCTTAACTTTACTTATATATCATACTATGTTTATTAATAAAGTGTATTTTGTAAAAGCTAAAAATCTAAATCTGGCTTCCAAAGCATAGTGGAGTAGAAGTATTAAGTAGCATAATAGAAATGTAAATACTTACTTAAGTATCTCAAAGTTATACTTAAATAATCGTACTTTGTTACATCATCCCTGTCAGTATCACATTCCATTCAAACACAGTAGCTTGTAGAACTCTGCACATATTATTTATCACTTTATGGATCAAATGGAGCCCTTAATGGCCGCTCACCTTTCGACCGCCTTGTGAATCCTCCTCCACTGGGGGTAGTTCGCCTCGGACTCAATCCCTCCACCTCGAGCTTTGGCCTGCTGGGCCACGTTAATTGTGCGCGTATCAATGATGTAGCCACGTTTGCCCGGCCGCAGGGTGGCATTGATCAGCTTCTCGTCTTCCTTACACCTCCGCCCGTTGGTGCCTGTCAGAGGCTGCCCTGAACGCATCATCACCTGAAAGTAGATTCCGTACAATTAAAACTAAAACATGCCAAAATAAATCCACATTTTTCTTGCAGCAGAAATCATAAAAACGCAATTCCCCAGGTGCTCACCATGCCATTCTTTTTGTGGTAGTAGCTCAGTACTGGGAAACGGCCACCGTGACGGAAGCTAGCTACTTTCCTCAGCGTGTCGTCATCAATATCTTTGGGCACTGCCACCAGAGGAGGGTACGATGGACACACACTGAAGTCCTTGTTGACTTCACTCAGTCTCCACTCATCTGTCTGTTAAGAGGAATGGTGACAATGTAAAAGACAGATGTTGGGTACAAAAGATGACTTGAAGAATATTAAGTGTGAACATTTTTGCCACTAATCAAGTCCATACCATCGTCTCCAAATCTTTAAAGGCATCCAGGGGAAGAAATGATTTCCAGCCGTCTTCTATGACTTCAAACATGGGCCGATAGAAGAAAGGGTACATCAGGGAGAGTATATCAAGCGTGGACAGAGCCTAGAGAGGAGTAAAGGATGTGTTTCAGTTTAACACATTCAGAATTGACATTAAAAAAGGTAAAAGTTAATATTTTGCCGTTGTGTTTCTTTACCTCAATAGAGTTGGCAATGTTGAGACACTCCTCCATGCCAGGGATGTCCAGCTGGATCACCCTCAGGTCTTTGCATTTGACTATGATGGTTCCCAGAGACCCTACAAATCTAATAGGGAAGTCGGAAGATTTGATTAAAAACATGAACTTAAAAATGAAGCGAAAAAGGACAAAATGTCCCTGTATAAAACACTGTAGGGGTTGGGGTTCCTCCTGGAACTTAAATATATTCTGTACATAAAGATTTGTGTGCTTTAAGTAATACTCCAATCTAAATTCAACCAAGGCTCAGGCCTCAGCGCTATAGTTTGTCCCTTGAAATTGCTCCTATAGTTATGTTGGGGATATAGAGGACTTTTTTTGTTTGAGATTCTTAACAGCTTAAGTTTAATTCTTAATCTCTTGCCCTTTTTCCCTCATACAAAATCAACTCTCAACCACCGGAACCCGAGTGTACGGCGCCATCATTGCAGTGACAAGATACACTCAGATTGAAACTTCTAGCACAGCAGTTTCAGATCCTCTTTCCACTTTAAAAGTAGATAAAAGTAGAGCATAATGGTAAAACCGGAAAAAACAATTGCGGTGAAATGCCCATATTTGTTGCATGGAATAACAGAGTCGCATTGAATTGTTTTTTTTTTAGGGTGTTTTCACAGCCGGATGTTTCTCTGAAATTACTTCACCAAATAGTTTCCTGGTGACCTAGATGAGTGTTCACAATGGGTGTTATAAAGAGGTCAAACAACAATACAATATGCACTGCACAACACAAACCTTTTCATGTGATTGTCTTTTTAACATAACTAATGAAACTCTAGTGTGAGCATTACATTGCCTGAATCACAAATTAAAAAGGTGTAAAATACCCAAAACAGTAAATAAAAAGATCACCTTTTCTCTATAGAGTCAATGTTTGAGTGAAGCAGCCACAGCTCTTCTGTGTTGTCCTGTCTGGAGGAGAGAATCAGGTGATGGCCAGTCAAACACAGAGTTCCCTCCACAGTGGGCATAAAAGGCCGATGTAAGACCACCCCGTCCACCCTGGGGGTCTTAATCAGCTCTGCAAACTCCATGATCTGACCTGAAGAAACGACAGCAGACACAGCAGAAACAAGATGATGGTTTTCAAAGCATACTGACAACGCTGCTTATTAGTTAACGTCACTACTGCTGAGACAAGCTAGCGTTAGCCCTGCTGTGCTGCTTCTAAATAAACACATCATGTAAGTCAATTAACATTAACATTACATGATTTAATGCGGCAATAACATGTCAGCTAGCTCAAGTTAGCTAGACTCAGGAAATGAAGTGGCTAACCTTAGTTAGCTAGCTAGCCGTGTCACACCGTATACATCGTCCGACATGTTTATATTCACGTCGAAATTATAACATTACACACACTGTAAGTGTTCGTTTAAGATAAAATTATTAATCGTACAATTACCTGAATCTCTTTCGTTATATTTGTGAATGGGCGAGACTGGTACGTTCACATAAACAAGCCGACAGGAAACAACTGACTTGTGACACTCAGGATAATCTGCATACAGTAGCAGATCCCCATATTATTCTTTATAAAATAATAATAATACTTTGTGCATCCCAGTCACTTTGGATATCAACGGTACTGTTAAATACGCGTTTATAAACCCAATTCTGGACTAAATGGGACCTAAAATATATATGCAATAAAATCAAAATGTCAATGTATGTAGGTATGTAACATGTAGGTTATACTCAATTCATCCTGGTAGTCGAATCTAAATTGCCCATAGAATTTGAAGTTAAAGAGTTGAGTATTTGTCATTAAATAATCTCGTAGATTAGTAAATAGCTGTACTTAGTTACTCTGTTTAGGGAAATATAGATATTTATGTAATGGAATTATTTGAAGAACAACATATTTCCTCCATGGCACTAAAGTCTCAAGTTATGTTGTTTATATGAAGCTGCTTTTACATTTTAGGCTCATCCATGTTTTCCTCCCCAGCTGTTGGAAACCCCTAGCAATATTAAAAAAGGACACAAGGTGGTGACATTGAACAATCTTGAGAGATTCATAGTGTTAAAGGACTTATCTGAATGTCCCCATAATTCAATAACACCAGGATGTCTGAAAGGTGGGGTTCATCTGTATGAGAAATACCCCCCAGATACAAAAGCAGAATCTTCAGGCAAACTGAATGATTTAAAAGCTCTTGGTTGGTCAGACAGGCCGCCTGCATGATGACAGTGACCTATCGATAACTATTGGGAAGCAGCAAACCTGGCAGTCCAAATTTAATTAAATCAGGTTCATAAAAGGATTGAGCACTGGTAGGCAAACATATCATGGCCACAGAAAAAAATGAATAACAACAAATGACCAATTACAGTATTTTTACAATGTTACTAGACCTATAAGCAATTGCAAAGCAGCATGGAGAAGGTATAACATCTGAACGGGAGATTACAAAGACTTAAGCCTCCTTGCATGGCTTGGGAAACGGCATTAAATGTCAGATAAAAAATTGTATTAACTGTAAATCTAATGTTAAGATATCTGTTAAATCAGTCCAATGATACAAGACCATTTTCAGCTCTTTACAAAGCAGTTCCAGGTAGAAAGGTGGTGTAGGGGTTAAAGCAAACCCTTGGTGGATATAGCAGAGTATACAGCTTGGTGAAGATGAGGGTGTGGTACCCTGAAAAAAGGACTTACCCTGTCATTTCTGTATTAATCTAAAGTCAAATAGAAAGCTACGCCCACTCCTAAAAAGATTGAGTTTGAGTCTATTTGAAGATCATAGGAGAGCCGGCTTCCCTAATAGCAGCTGGGAGTTTATTTGTGAGAAAAAAGTTTTTGCCTGAGGATTTTGTCTGTAGTTCTTAGTAGAGTGAGGAGGCCTGGATGCTGAGATCTTAACGCTCACACAACCCTTGGATGGGAGACTCCCTGAAGGGGGTAGCACTTTTGGAGGGAGAAGAAGAAAAAGAGCAGATGGCTTGGGTTTGTTTCAGACACATCTTTGTGTGTGTGTGTGTGTGTGTGTGTGTGTGTGTGTGTGTGTGTGTGTGTGTGTGTGTGTGTGTGTGTGTGTGTGTGTGTGTGTGTGTGTGTGTGTGTGTGTGTGTGTGTGTGTGTGTGTGTGTGTGTGTGTGTGTGTGTGTGTGTGTGTGTGTGTTGCATTGCAAAGCAGTATTTGCTTCAGCCTGTCTGCGCTTCACAATAGATGGTTCGCTCTGGGCTTTCCCAGCCCACATCATGTACAGACGCCTGAGCTCAATTGAAAATGAAACCCGACGTTGCTTTACAAACCAAATAACTGCCCTTCCTCTGAGGAAAAGTTGCTTCGCTGTGGCTTTTTAAAAAAGGAAGACGCGCTGATAAAAAGAAAATGCTTTCATAGCAAATATTCACTTCACAGCCTTACGCAGGATACAATAGAGTAACCCAACCTCTATGTTTTATTTAACAGGGTGCTAAAACAAATATGTCTGTGCAGGAGGAGATGATTTACTTATAAAGGCTTCAGTGATAAAATGTTAACTTTCATGTCAGCAGATGAATGTTTAGAGAGATAACACTTCACAGCTCTCACTGCCTTGGAGGAATTCAAGGAAAATATTAATAATCTTGTCCAACATGAATCTACATGTTCCATTCAAAGTATATTCATAGATCTGGTGGAGTAACTACAACATGTCACACTGATCATGATGTTATCTCTGAGTTTCCAAATTTGAATGCTCGCTTACATCACACAGATCAGATTTTGACATATTTGACGAGCATTTAGGAACATCATCCAGCACATTTGAAGGATTGACAGCTTGAGCCCACACACCGAAACCATTACTCACCCATGCTTTTCATCCTGTTTCTTATAGAGACAATGTCTCATTCAACCTTCTGTTGTGGATGGTTTGCTTAATGTTCATTCTCTTACATAGTGCGATGTTATTTCGGGCATGTCCAGTGAATCAGAGAAGTCTGTCATCGCGGAAGATGACATAAATGTGGGTTTGGAGTCTAATTCCAAAATGTGTTGCGTAGGCTCTCTGAGAAACGTCCTTTATTTCTTTAATTAAAGCTCCATCAAGTGTTCACAAATGGTATTATGTATCTTCCAAGCCTTCCAAATAGTACATTTATTTTTGGTTCAGATTTGTATTTGAATAGAGCTGTATTGGCTATGGTACTGATTGTACTTGTTATGGTTTACAGTATATTTAAATTACAGCTTGGCTAGGTTTGTTCAGCGTTGTTTGTGTCACAGAAAGAGTTTTTTATTGAGACATTTACAGCTACTGTTAACACTTCTCAAAAATACTGTGAAAAAGCTCCTAATAGATTTATCACTTATTTTTCCCTCATTAATATGAAGCACATGTAGCGCCTTCCACAGACGTGCTGCTGTAAACCTTATGTAAGCATGACAGCTGTTTTTCAATTTTCATTTGTTTTTTCTTATTTTAAACACAGGCAATATCATGATCCAAGGTTTGTTTTTTTAAAAGGATCAATGAATCAATTGTATTTCATTAGCCCACAAATGATGTATTTAATATCATCTTCCTCATTTTAGCCTCTTAGTTTTTTTTTTACTCCTGCCTCATCTAATGTGTGCTTCTGCATTTGCCCTGCTAATGTTTGTTTGTGGCCCTCTAAGGCGGTTTGTGACAACTTGCTTAAAAAGTGCTTTATAATTTGAGTTGATGTCAACTGATTTGATTTTCTTTCATCGCTGCGAGGCCTTTGCTGCATTTAACAGCCAACCATCTCCTGTGGATATTAGATCTAAGTGTGCTGCACAGAAGGCATTGAGGAGGCCTAACTGATGTGAAAAATTATCTTGCGTGCATTAGATCATATTTTAGGATTGTTTTCCTCCAGTATCTTCCCGGGAGGAACAGCCATACCCTTATTATTGTCATGCTGCTCACAGTGACTTTTGATACATTTATGAAACAAAGCTCTTTCCTCTTCCACTGCTTACCACCCTTGATAGAAATGAAAGTAAGAGATGTGACATAGCATGTTTGTAGATGTTGGTAATTTCTGCAGGAAATCGGTAATCATTTTAATAGAAAAACTAGATTCAGTGTAGCTCCAAACGAGTGTTTTAAAGGTATTGTAATGCTGCCTTTAACAAGAAAACATATGGGTGATTTGATGTGAAAACCAGAGAACTGGTCCAATGAACCCAATGAGAAATAATTAAGTGACTTAATGTAGCTCTGGGCTCCTCCTCACTGGTCCAATAGCATTTCTTACCCTGGCAGTTCACACCAAGAGAGAGAAGCCTGCAGCTAGTCACTTTACCTCTCTGTAATGTGTTGACATTTCGCTCCAATGTGATATGTCATTACTCACAAGACCAGCAGAGGTGAACATGTTGATAATGTTAGGAACTCAAAAAAAGATTGTGGTTTATTATTCTTCTCTTGGATGTTTGAGCTTCACTGAATGATGGGTTGGCACATTCAACTGCGGATTTATATTTCAAAAAAATATTTGCATATTTATAGATTTTATAGAGCATTGGGGGAGTGAGGGAAGAGGAGTTGGTGTCATTTTTGTTACAAATGAAATCATACTTTTTGCAGTAAAAAATACACACACGTCTTTCTGTATAACATATTTTGTTAAATAATTTTTAGATTAATACAAACAGGAACACTTTGTAGAAAAGTAAAGTACAATAAATAGCTATAAACATATAATCAATTGAAATGCATACAAATCTAATTCTTAATCCAGGCATTTTGTTGGTTTATGGTGGCATGATGTAGTTACTGTAGTATACTTGATTAAAGACATTTTAGTTACAGTCTTCACATACGTTTGGATTGGAATTCATGTGAGTGACCAAATGAATCCGACTCAAGTTAACAATATTATCACAATAAACCTGACAGTTAAGGTTGTGGGTTGGGGTGTTTCTGGTCAACTTTAATTGTATAAAACAAACGTGTCAGTCACTCTGATTATGATTAAGAAATGATCCTGTGCTTTTTAACTGTTCTTTTAACACTGTTTTAATCTTTCCATTGTCTTGGGTTCAGCACTGCTTCAGCGCCGGACAGCTCACATCAAATCCTGCATCTGAGTAGGAGAGCAGAGCAGTGGGGGGGGGGGCGGACATGATCCAATCACTCTCACACTGGATGTGACCCTGCATGGCAGCTCAGTGGGCTCCGTCTAATCACTGTGTTGTTGAGCCTGCAGTGGACTTACTTTACTTTGAAATGCAACCCGAGGGGAAAATGTCCCTTACAGCACATCCTTAAAGCCTGCTGAAAAGATGCTGCGGAAAAAGAGGGAAAACCCAACATGTCTCTATAGCAACCATTGATGGATTCACCTATAGATCAATTTTTTACCCAGAGGACTTGTGGAAGCTTCCTATAGCTTTAGTGTCATGCCATTAAAGTTACTTTGAACTAGGGCTGGCTGATATGAAGAAAGCCATATCACAATATTGTCCACCACCTTTTTTCAACACCTATATTTGATTCTTGATATTCTAGGGTTGACTATAGATGCTTTTACAGAAAATATACATATATATATCATGTATTGCAGAGATCTACTTCCAACATTCACTTTGATAGTTCATTTGATTCAGATTGTTAAAAGGTAATTTATGTTTTCACAACTACTGACAATACAATTACTAAAAAGCACAGTAAGGTAATTATAAACCCTTTATAGAGCATTAAACTCAGGGTGGAATGCTTTTTCTCTTTTCAGTAGCACAGCTTTATGCTTTTGTTCCACCTTCTACAAAAAGTGTCCCCACAGTGTGTCACTGTGGCTGATTGAAATGCTCAAACAACAGGAAAGACTCCCTTTGGTGGAGATGAGGCATGTTGCATTACATCATGCAGTCTCTCCTGCATATTTTGGGGGGCTTCAAACGAGACACTAGATGGCAACCATGGTGAGAGGGAGAAAGTGAGAGAGGAGGGAGACAGAGTGAGGGAGGAGGGGGGAAGTGGGGGGGATGAATAACGTCGGGGTGGGACAGTGGAGGGACGGTCTGTTCATGGCACTCGGCTTGCAGCTGGAGGAGAGCTGCAGAGAGGGAAAAGACTGCGCAGTGGGAAATTAGATTAATGCACAGGTACACAATTGGACGACCCCAGACGGATAAACGAGTTCCAAAATAAATAGTTTGAACTTTTAGATTGGATTATTGCCAAAAGTAGGGAATAGATCTGCAGTAGAGGGGGAGAGGAAGACAAGATGTGCTGCGTCCGTGGCGCCACTGGTGCGCTATCCGGGGACGGCGACGCACAGACACCCCGCGTTTAGATGGCTCCAACATTTGGGGTGCAAAACAGGTGTCAGGGAAGTGTCGTCACGAACCCCGGAAGCCGGAGGAGGTGGGAACATCAGAGGGAAAGATGGCAGCGAAATCCGATGGTCGCGGGGTCGTCACCGGTTTCGCCCAGCTGCACAACCTGGACGAGGTGGTGGGGACGGGAGAGGACGACAATCGGAACAGCAGCTCTTTCCATATCTGCCACTGCTGCCACACCTCGTCGTGCTACTGGGGCTGCCGGAGCGCCTGCCTGCATTACCTCCGGGGAAAGGGGAAGGGGAAGGGGAGAGATTCGGCGCGGCCACCGCAGGAGGAGCGCCTCTGGCTGGACTGCCTGTGGATCATCCTGGCGCTGCTGGTCTTTTTCTGGGACGTGGGGACCGATTTGTGGCTGGCCATCGACTATTACCACAAGCAGGAGTTCCTGTGGTCAGGCCTGACCCTGTTCTTCGTGCTGGTGCCCTCGGTCCTGGTCCAGATCCTGAGCTTCAGGTGGTTTGTGCAGGATTACACTGGAGGAGGACTGGGCTCAGTGGAGGGGCTGAGTAACCGGAGAGTTTCAAGTCTGCAAAGAGACAGGTGTTGCCTCCTCTCTGTCTGGGTCTGGCAGACCGTCATACACATCTTTCAGTTGGGACAAGTGTGGAGGTAAGACAAACTTCAAGTTTTGGTTCACCTAAAAACGTCCAAAGCACAATGTTCCCAGCTCCTCTCACTCTATCCTTTCTCTCAGCCTTCTAACCTCCTCCTGACTGTCACCTGGTATAACCCGCTGCTGTGTACCTGACAGGGGTGAAAAGCAGCACCGTGGTGATGCCATTACGCTCGCCTCTCCACTGTGTGTTGTCAAACATGCATGCGTTTAAAATACAAAATCTACACGCTTTGCAACAATTCCCATGCCCCTCATCCAAATGTGTCCAGACCAAACTGCTACAGCTGCACAGATTTAGCACCGCTGTGATTGTTTCATCACAGTGCGCCATTGCGCTTGTGTGGGAGGGAAGAGGGCTATTTGTTCAAAGACAGACAGGTAGTAGCCGACAGCTTGTGTGTGTGTGTGTGTGTGTGTGTGTGTGTGTGTGTGTGTGTGTGTGTGTGTGTGTGTGGTGTGTGTGTGTGTGTGTGTGTGTGTGTGTGTGTGTGTGTGTGTGTGTGTGTGTGTGTGTGTGTGTGTGTGTGAGTGTCTGAGTGTGCGTCAGGCGCGCCGTTCACATCGCAGTGCACACGGTTGCCTCATTTCACCCCCTCTCCCTCCCCGCGTCAAATACTCCAACTCTGCAACTAGAGGCCAGACGAGCATCTGTTTTCACAGCTCACAAAACTACATCTTCCCCCCACAGACATGATGTCATCGACTCCTCGGCGACGCTCGACATCTATAGTCCCCAAATCCGCTTTTTGACCATACACATTGATGCGTCTGGGGACCGAGGGGATACTCATGGTGTACGTGTCTGCGCGTAATCTGTGGCATGTAGAGGCTACAGCCTACTAGTGAAATGTGACAGTGGTGTGCGCAGCTCTTCTACTCCATTTGGGCTGCTCAGTGGAAGCTGCGAGTTGTTTTTGGTGCAGACAGACGCAGTGGCTGGCATTTAATGGAAAAAAAGTAACGCATGATGGCTGCTCTGAGAGGACAGCCAAAGGCTTAACAAATGTAAAACAGCACACAGTAAGACTCATAGGAAGGGGTCACATCATTCCATCTGGACTTTTAGCTTTTCAGTCGACGTTTATAGTGTATTGTAGTGTTTTTTTGTGCAACAGACTGACCACTGATTCTGTTGTTTGTGTTAGGTAGCTGCCTCTGCTCTTCATCAGGCGAATGGCTTGTGTATGCCATGATTGTGTTTAAGTATAATGCACAAGAACATGTGTGCCCCAGGCTAAATTACTCACATGCATAAACTGGGAGTAAAATCCGAACTGAAATTACCTTTTAAAACTAAAAGAAATGCCACAAGCCTAAATGGAATACCTTATCCAGTTTTACATATCCACTCTCACAATTTAGTCTAAAAATAAACCTAATATCCTTTTGGCTGAAAAGAACATCTCCACTCTTATGTTCCGGTTTAATTTAGTGGATGACCGTGCATCCCCTGTCAAGATGGGTTTTCCCAGAATGAGACTACTCTGCATTCCTCATCAGACTCATTTTAATCTGCACCTGAAGGCTATTATATTGATTTCCCTGCAGTTGTATTGGCTCAAGTTTATTTACTCCAGTGTGGTTCAATTGATTACTCTGCTCATATCTGTAGTGGTAAGAAGATATGGGGCGTGCTGGGTACTGTTGCACATGTCAAAGTAATGTGTTGTGTTGGTGGTTACGGTGGTTGGTGAAAGTAAAGTGAGAGCATCTCAAGATGTCTAACCTCTCTCGAACACAGATAGTTCAAACATTTTTGGTAAATATTTGCTTTCTGGCAGAGGCATTCAAAGATTGCCTCTCTCATGTCGAAAGTAAAAGTGAATCTATAGCAACAAGAAGGATAGCTATAGCTTACCATAAAGACTGGACACACCAGAAAACAGCTAGCCTAGTTCTGTCCAAAGCTAACAAAATAAATCTAATAGCCTTTCGAGATGCTCACTAACGAACACGCTTTATTTGGTTTGATTAAATCTGTACAATGGCATTGCTTTTTTCTAATTCAACAATTAAATAACATTTTAATCATTGAGTCCTGGAGGTGCTGTTTATAGGAGAATAGTGACCTTTGTACAGAGAAGCTGTTTCCAACGTAATGCTAACATTGCTAAGTTAAGCCAGCTGCTAGCTGAAGCTATACATAGAAAGCTGTTAACCACATTTCTCAAAGTGTCAAACTATTCCTTTATGAAGGTTGAAAAAAAAACCGACTTTGTTGTGTCTTAGGTATTTCTGTGTTAACATTACACTTGATCAAAAAAGCTGGCTTTAAGCAATAGACATTTTTTGTGGCATGAAAATGTATTTGTAATGGACATGAATGCTATTCCATTGGTGTGAGCATTGAATCGGTTCTCCCTTGCCTTTTGTGGTTTGAAATATTTGTTTGATGTTGTTAAATTACAAACTTTTGTGTAGTGGGACACAAGTAAATGTTTTCCAGGATATTAGAACCATGCAAACCACAGTACAGCAGTTGGACTAGCTTCAGATTTACAGCTATACAGTAGTACATCTTGACATAAGATAGCGGCATAGAAACCTGCTCATGAGGAACTCTAAGGAAAGATAATGTGTTGGTGTGTATGTTGTGACAGCACCAAGCTTTGGGCGCGGGATCTTTGTCAGGCCACTGTCTCCCCTCGGACATCCTCTGCCTGGATGCTGGTTTGGGGTCGAAGGTCAAAAGCTGCTCTTGTCAGCTTAGTGAGAGTTCACAACCTACAACACTTGATATGGAGATTGTTAGTCACTGTGAGAGTCCAGAATAACAATAGGCAGCATCTGCTATCAACTTACATTGTATTAATTGGTATGAATATATTTATTCAACAGTACGTTTTAGTTCCAGTATATGGTGCAATTCACTATCTGAATCTCTCATATTTTTTCATCATGCGGGGAATGACAGGATTTCAAAGGAACTGCCAGTCCTCAGCATTCTTAACAAGATGCCACAGTATCTGTTTTTGAAATGTTTTGCCATCATTAATATAAGAAAACAAGATGAAGTGCTGACAGGAGTCCAAAACACTGCCTCATTACTCAAGCCTATTTTCATTTCTTCATTCAATTTGCTGCCTTCCCTCTGTGCACCTGAGGACCGAGCCGATGACAGGACCGCAGAGCTTGTTTTGCAGTTATTTTCTTGTTAATTGCTGACAGAACGGGGAGGATCCCTCTCTCGTCTGTAATCCCGTTCTGTCTCTGTCTCTCCACACCTCTGTCCTGTCATCCTCTCAGACAGTGTCCTCTTAAGCTTTACAGATTCCACTCACATATGCTCAGGCACACAGTGGATCACACATACAAAGAGGCGACACGATGGACAGCTTAATCAGTGCAAACCCAAATTAGCATCTGACTTAAAAAACAAATGCATCCGTCTTGGCTCCCCAAGGAAGTCCTTGTAGAAAGTTTTGGAAGCTCTTTGTTGTTAGGAAATCCCAGCAGAATTGGGTTGGGTGTTGTCTTCTGTAATAATTATTGTAGCATATTTCTGGCATTCTTTTGTTCAGTGGCTTCTGAGAATCGACATCTATTCAGTAGACTTTATATTTCTCTGTATTATTAAAAAATATACTGACAACGTCCTGCATTTAAAAAAACAGAACAGTAACCAAATACTTGAATGTGGTTAAACTACCACAGAATTAAAGAGGCACTCACTCATGAACTCCATCACACTTATCACAGTGAGTAGTACATCTGGAAACAGCTGTGTAATTTTCTCTGTTGCTCTGTAGGAGTTTAAAAGACAAAGCTGGTGATGACATTGGCTTGAGCTTGAGAAGTGGGGTATTAATGAAGGCTGTATTAAAAATGTATTATAGGAATGCATTGTGGGAAATGTAGGATCCAGTTTTTTTGGAGATTTAAGTCGGGATCAAGTTGGCCTGTGCTCGTGTTTTGGTATTTCAATTGTTTGTTGAAAGTCCCTCAACTTTATGCAAGTGCAATATGCAATAAGTGCAGTTATTCTGACCATACATCGTTTGCGTAAAACATCCCTATCTATTATTCTATTGAAACCTTTTCTTTTCAGCCTGGGCATCAATAACCATTTTAATGTCTTTTGATTAGATGTCAGTGAGGACAGTAGTTTGCAGGGGTCTTTGTAAAGTGGTCATTTTTGGATTACCCAGTTTATGTTTGTTTAAAAACTCAACAGATGCAATACGTTGAACAAGACTCGGGAGCTGTCTGATGCTGACATTCTGGCTTTATTGCATTTCATTGGCATTTTCGACAACATGCAGCCTCATACCAGCCTAATGAAACACACAGGTTGTGTACATGAGAGTTTGTATTGATTAACTCTGACTCATTGGGTGTCATAGGCCTGAGGCAAGCACATCACTGTTGTGCACAGCACCAGAGCCACAATGAAATCTGATAGATGTGGGTCTTGTTTTGATATTTTGAAATAAGATATAAGGCTTAATATTATGTTCAGTGCACACTTGGTTGTTTATTGTATATTGAAGGGGTGGAATCAACTTATATTATTGTTTGGTTATAGTGTATTTTTGGTTTGAGTTAAATTAAATCCAAAAAAAAATTAAGTTAAATCATTTGAGTAAAGTTGTCAATTATAATGAATAGAGCTGGCAGTGGGTTTCTGGAGTTACTGAAAATGTGTTTGTTAATTACTGTTGTTTTTCACAATGCTGGCTTCTGTCAAGGAGACAGTGTGTGGGTTGTGTTATTGTTCGATTTAATATATTCCACTTAAGTGCCAAGAAGCAATGCACTTCAGTCTATTAAATTGCTAATCTTCCATATGTGCAGGGGTTAAATGACACCACAGTGATAGTATTTCTGGTGAATACCTTCTTCTTATTATAACATGACTGAAACTGTAAATCCATCTTGGCTCTTGACGAATTCTCCAGTTCTGCAGCAGCCAAAGAAATGGGGACTCCCCCCCCCCCCCCCCCCTCTTGCAATTGTACGAAATGTTTGACACCACAAATCTGATGCTTGGATTACACGTTAATCCAGAACACGAGTGCGGGCTCACCGCCGAGCAACGCGAAGAAAATCGCCTCATGGTTGACATCTGCCTCTGTTTCCCAGCCTGGTAAATATTAATTCAGACTGGGAAGGAGTCGACTAAAGCCTCTCTTGGCTGGCTGGGCTGCTTGTAGTTGCCAAAAAAGGTTTGTACACGCAGTGAGGCGAGACGTTGAGATGATACAAAGCAACCAGCTGCCCCGTATATGAAAAGAAAAACAGCTGACGGGGTACAAAAGGGAAAAGATGAAGGCTTGGATAAATTGGTGACATTCCATATGATTACGTATTGAGAGTTTAAAATGGCGAAATATGAGAACATCTTGTTCCCTCTACTTTAGAGGAGAATGGGTGATAGACGGCTGGGACTGGAGTGGGCTGCTCACTCAGTTTATTGGCAGAGTAAATGAGTGTGGGAATGTCTCTTAATATATCCAATTGTTTCCCATTGTTGTAAAAGCATATGAGGGAAATGTGTTTTACAAGTTCCACACTATAGTAAAAACATTAAAATACCAGTCCCTCGAATGCATTTGAGAACAAAAGATGAGAAGAGCACACAGGCACAGTCAGAAGCCATTTATCTCTATTAAGGTACACATCAGGCTACACTGTGTGTTATTTACTGACAGCACATTAAACTTCCATTGTAGCTCTGGAACATATCTGTGCCACACTACTCATTTTCTCATTAGCACTGATAACAGGGGACAAACCTTTAAAGCTGGCGTTTAAAGAAAACCCCCAATTACGCGGCAGAGGAGCCTATCAAAATGCGAAAGAGAGCCCGCTTTCTCGGGAACGTTTCACAGCTGGGGGTAAAGAGACAGAATAAATGACACAGAAATATGTGCTCCGGCTTTTTCGAGTAGCAGAGGAAGAGAAAAAGGAGATTCAATTGCTGTTTTTGGTTGAGAGTCATCAAGATTTGACTTCAAGCTGAGTTATTGAATCAGAGAGTATTGCCAGAAAACTGATTCAGGTTTGACTCAGCATGCTGGATTTATTTGAAATCAAACACGTTTCAGTGCTTGATAAACAGGCAGATACACCTTTTAAACTATCATGGAAATCATAATGGAATGTTTTTGGTGACTAAACCTAAGGTAAAAACCACTTCAATAAATGGGTAGCTAACATGCGGGCGATTCTAATCACATTTCTGGTGCTGCAGAGACTCTTAAATCCAGTACAGGGAGAATAAATGAGGATAAACACACGATGATGATGCTTAATTTAACCGCCTCAGGCTTGTCTTTTAAACAAAACAATATGCTGTAGTAGAAGCCTGAAGCCCCCCGATGTTGCCCCCTTGCTGTCTCTCAGCACTGGTCAACAGACAGAGACAGGCGGCCTCATGATGGAATATTAAGCACATGAGCAGATGGGTTACCAGACAGAGATTTGTATGCAGGTCACACAGATATGTGTACGTGCACACACAAAACCAAACCTCAGGGGAGTAGAGAGTAGCTGTTTTTTCATAAACCTCCTCATATGCAGTCTCACATCGCGTCCGTGAGCCTCTTGCTCACGGACACAGAAACACACGGAATAATTAGAAATGTCCATGTCCTGTTTCTTCAGGCTCTTAGATGAGAGAGAGGTTGTGCAGCCCGTGGACGAGGAACTCCTCCCACCCTCCCCCTGGCTAGAAAAACGAAAAAGTCATCCATTGCACACTTTCCCTCAGAGCACACAGATTCAAACTATTAAAAACACATCAGTGAGCCACACCACTGCACCGGGTGACATGTTTGTTTATTATAATAAGCATGGGCACCGGAGTTTACTTTGATTGAATCCCACAAACACAGTCTTCCTGCCAGAAATACTCACCAGAGCATTACATGTGTATTAATCCACAGCTGAAAGTAGCCCCCCATAAAGTCTGTTTAGTCCTGTGTTTGTGATGTTTGATAAAAGCTACAGTGCCCAGTTTTATTTATATTTGTTGGCGTTTTTTTAGGAACCAATGTCCCAAAGGCCGAATGCACTGACATAATATGGTAGTCTGGAAGTGTTATGGATGTTTAAAACGACTCACTAAGGTTAGGCTAGGTTAGAATTGTAGTGGCCTCTCAGTATTAGAACAAAACATCTCTCTTGTGCCAAAAAACGATTAAAAGAAAAACTATGGGTTGAGCAGGAAATTGTAATCAAGGCAAGCTGGAAATAAACTTCTGTGCATATTCAGCAGGCCGCATAACTGGGAAATAAAACCGCAAAATTCCAAACTTTTTCTACATTTACGCAAGATGAGTAACAGTCACTGGGCAGAAAACAGTTTTATCTTTGGGCCGGGTATCCCCTTCTTGTGATTCTTCTTATTACATTGTTGACTTTTATCACAAACTCTGTTTATCTGACGCATATTAACCAGGTTCAGAGTATTTCCCTAATTGCCTCTCAGTATGTTAACATGTTTGCTCTCTTCTCTTCAACTTGCTACAGTTGTAGCTTGCATGCTTTTGGAACTTGGCTGATGTCGCGTTTATTGACTTTCAAGTCTGTTGTTTGTTCATTGTGGCGTGGGCCTAGTTCTGTTTGGCAATTATATATTGGCTGCCTCAATTCAATTCTCCCTACAGCTGTCTGTTATTTCCATTCTCCTCCGAACAAAAATCAAATTCTGCCCTGTTGCAACTTTTCCTTTGAGCTGGTTCTGAAGCGCTCACAACTAAAACATTGTGCATGTTGTGTGATTAATGTTTTCACATTATGCTGCTGTATATTCTGCTTAGAGAAAATCATTACCTGGGCCCAGAGGATATCTAGTGTGAGGGGAAAGGCTATTTTTCTTAATATGTATTCCTTATGTTTCCTGTACTCTCTCCTGAATAAGGTGGTGCCCTTACTCCCAGATGGACAATTTGAGACGATCATGTGTTCCCTCTGTACTCCTCTCCATCCATTAATGCTCTTTGCAAGCTCAGGCAACACTATTACCATCTGCCCTCCCTGTGAAGTTAACATATATTTTATTTTTATCCCTCCCTATCACTTACACTTATTAATGTTCTTAGGCTCCTCATACTGTAAAGCCTTTTATCCTCCTCCATCCGTCCTGGAAGGAGACACCACACTGCGCCGTCTTATCCTCTCCTTATTTGCAGTAGTTAGAGGGGTCGGGCCTTCTACTCTGTGAGCTAAAACGCTGTGTCCCTCTCCACTAGTTAAAGGCATCCTCCCTCCCTCCATCTTTTCTCTTTAAGGCCTCTCTCCCTATGTTGCCTTCAAATAAAGCTGCACTTGACCTCCCTTTCTGTCAAGGAAACTGGAGCATCTGGCTCCTGCCCCATTACTACTCAACACCCCTCCCTCTTTCCCTTATCCTTCCACCCCGTCCATCTTTTACTCCCCGCTGAGCCCATTTTCAGATCTCCCACATTCAACCATCCTTTTCATTTCTTCACTTCTGCCCCTTATTTCTGACAAAACGTCTCATTTCTGCGAGAAACTGTTACACCTTGATTCACGAGTCAACCTGTGGCTAAATGGCTCTGCTTTCAACGCTTCATGCCATTCTTTTGGATTTTCAGCTTTTCACAGGCTTATTTATGGTCTGTTGAAAAGATACACACAATGGAGCGAATCAATACCAAATGGTGCAACATTTGATGGGTTAATACCAACATTTGAAGGTGGATAAAATAAGATTTTGATATAGCTACTGAATCAAATAACTCATTTTTTTGTGAAAAGGGCTGCTTGTACTGCAGGTCCCACTGAGAGTTGGCCCCACGACGCAGCGCAGTGCGGCTGTCAGACACTTTTCAGCTCGAGTCAAAACAATGTTGGTTCACATACATTTGTGGGAAGCTGCACTCAGCCCAGGAGATCACGTACAGTGGCTGAACACAACCTACCAGAGAGGAGAGGAAGGAAAACAAGCAGCAGGCAGAGGAAGTCAAACAATCAGGAAATGAAAAGGACCCGGATATTTTCCTCTGGAGCTGTATGCTCAAATAAAGGCCTAAAAAGAGTAAATAGTGAGGTTATGATGAATATTAACAATATATTTTCTTTAAAAAGTTTCAATGTGCCGGGGGACAGAAAAGAATAATAGTTGAATGCAACTTTATATATGTTCCAGATAATTAAAACACAACTTGATTAGCAAACGTAGTAAAACACAAACGCACTATGTGGGACAGTTACTGCATGTAGGCACTTTCATATTGATTAAGAAATAATGTCAGTCTTTTGCAAAAAATGTCATAAAGGCCGACCAAATAAAGGATTTTTCATCAGATTACCACGAAGTATCTGTTACTGGTAAAATTTCTACAGGCGAAATGTATATACAATGACAAAGAAAGCATCTTAAGAGTTTCACAAATCCTAATTCAAAGGATAATATATACAGTCATGTAAATACTGTTGTCCCTTATCGACCAGATGTCACATCGTTTTGCGCGACTGAATCTATTTTCAACAGGAGAACAGCACAGACAGATATGCTTCTTGCAAAACTGCAGATTGACTGTCAAAAACCTCTATTAAACTAAAGTTATTTTCCTTGTGAAATAATCCGCTGAATGTGGTGTTGGTTATTTGATTCCTCTTTGGGCTATAACATTTAAAAAACAAACTCTACAGTTTCATAAAGGGTCATTTCCGTATGTCTCTTCATCTGACAAAGCAGCAAAACCTCACAATTGAGAAGCTGGATCGAGATCATGTTCAGCATTTTGCTCGAGAAATAATTTGTTATAGCACTAAAACACACTCAGAACATGAAATGCTAATGTTACTTGATGTAAAATGACCAATTGAAGCTGCTTTTCACTCACTGCATGCTCGGGTAACCTCGACTTTCATATTCTTTCCTTTTTAATTTGAGTTTTTTCAAGAAATGGCTGGCAGTTCAAAGGTTAACATGTCAGTTACAGTAATATCACTGAATTACTTTCTCAAACACACGGCACATTACAGCTTGTTCACAGCTCCTCAATCTTAACACACACACACACACACACACACACACACACACACACACACACACACACACACACACACACACACACACACACACACACACACACACACACACACACACACATGCACTTCTCAGCACTTTTCGAAGCCTTCTGTGTTTTTTTTTATATCTGGGCTGTGTGTTGGAAGCTGCATCAGCAGAGCTCAGAGAGGACCACCATTGTTTTGAGTCTAATCATGGCCGACGCTCCAGGCGTCAGCTTGATAAACAGACAATCTCTGCTTATAAATAATTGAACAGGCCCGTTAGTTATCTCGCTCTCACGGTGTCACACTCACAGGGATTCACAGTCGTTTCTCCTCATTCTCGTATCTGCATGGTGATACTCTGCTTAGTGAGCGGTTACGCTCACTGAGAAATGAGCAATATGAAGATAGGCCTCATGCAAAGTCAAAAGAGCACAATCCTTTCATAAAATCTTAGTGTGCACGCCGTCTCAGCTCACTAAGCCAGGTGTCAATTAAAACCTAATATGGGAATTAAAAAAATATTATGACAAAACCATGACGACACTATGAAACAACTAAGTCATACATGGCGCTGTAGCTTTGTCAGAACTTGGTTGAAATGCAAACATAAACAAAACAAATTGTGCTATAACATTAAATATTAATATCTTTGTTTTAGGTGTAGAATTATATCTACCATGCAGAAAGTCATTTTCTAAAATAATTGTTTATTATTTTGGGAAACAGGGACAGTTATTTGCTAACATGTAGGACGTACACTAAAGAAAATGTCATGTTTAAAATAAAACTAAAGCTGGGAAATGGTTAGCTAAGCTTAGCAGAAAGACAGAAGATGTCCTGCCCATTTTACTTTATTTTTTAAACGGATGAAACACAAAATATAACATGTTAATTTGAGATTTGTGATCAAATAAAGCTAGCTGTTTCCCATAGATTATAGTTTTATAGCAAAAAAAAAAAAAAACTATAAGCACTATAGGCCAGAGGTCACACTGTAGCATAAAAAAAGCCAGTCATCTCCTGGCTCTAGCTTCATCTTAAACATACAGATACAACACTAGTATCAGACTTCATATCTATATATTGGTGACAAGGCGAATATGCGCCTATTTCCCAACTATTGCCTTAAAAATACTACATTCTGAAACCTCATGTTTTGTTGATTCCCAGTTTTCATTTCCTGTAAAGACAATCTGATCTGGCCCACATGATACTGGGGCCTCATCATATTTAGGACAGCCCATATTCAGACAATATCCTCACTGTCCTTCCCCTCCTCTCTTCCTCATGATCGTGTCTGGCTGGCTTTTTCCTTTCTCCAGGTGACCGTGGCAACCCAGGAGAGCTAAATTGGGATCTTGAGGGAGAGCTACTAGCATCACAGTAGAGAGGGCATCAGCTCAGAAATATGGGTTCATACCAAATTGGGATTTTAGTTTTCTGGTTATTTTTTCTAATTCTTAAACCTCTTTGTGACCCTCTGTCTTTTTCTGTTCTCTCGTTTCTTCCCTTTTGTTCCAGCTTCTCCTTCTTCCTTTCCTCTATCACTCTATTCTTCGTTCATCTCTTGCTTTCTTTCCTCCCTCCTGTTTGAATTGCAAATGAACTGCCTGCAAGCTTCGGGCCAAAAGCAAGAGTTCAGTGATATCACTCCTCCGTTGATGCCCCAACTTCAGCCACCTGCCTCTCAGCTAGAATACGTGTACATGTGTGAGTGTGAGTGCATAGGAGGTGTGAATGTTCTTCTGCCTTATGCTACCATTAGTTTTGACTCATCTCGTATGGTATAGTGTAAAACATCTGATGCTTTGGCGCATAGTTCGGCTCTTCAGTAGGACATGGTGTGAGAGTGTTGATCGGATTATTATAGATTCAGATCCTCATTAGTGGAAATACATTTTAAAGGAATGCAAAGTTGACTTGTATAACACCTTTCAAAGCAGAATTGACAAACAGAAAGAAGAAACGAGGGGGAAACAAGAGACCAAGAGCTGAGCAATTAGTAAAACTTACCAAATAATAAGGTATAAAATCCAGACAAAGCCAAAACCAAACCAAATTCCAAACCAACCATTTTTTTAAGATGGTATTAAAACATTGAAAGAGGTTGTTTCCTGAGTTGAGATAAGGTAACATTAATAATATTAAGAAGATAATAATAACTGAACACTAAGTTTTTGCAGACAATCTTGACCTTAAATGCACAGCACATACATGTACACATTAACTGAATTTTCTTAATGATACTTGTATATGTACACATAACAATCATTTTTCTAGAATGCTCTGCGTGTCATTTTGTGTCCAGAATGGGGATGATCATTGTTCTACGTTGGACTTGCTCTGCAGTGTTTTCACCATGAAATGGAGTCAGTGAGATATTTTCAGCCACCGTGTCTGAGTGGATTAGTCCAGTATTCCTTTAAGGGACATAACAGTTTAAAAACTGCTGCTGCAACTCCATCGCCTCCATATGAATTACAGGTTTGGATAAAAAGCCACAAAAATGACCAGGAATAGCTCTTTAAAGAAGCTAAAGCTGATTTTTAAGAGAGAGAAGGTTGTTTGGAAATGAAGAAAATGATATAAGGAATGCAAACATAGGAGACAGTTTACATCTGATGATTGATTGAAATGTATATAAGCCTATTTGCTATATTATATATACTGCTCATTCTTGAACAAGGACAAACAAACGGAACAAACTCACTTACATAGTCTTTCTCTTCCTTTTATCTCCCACACATGCAACATTTAACTTCTCTCAGTAGATAAAGGCAAACACATCTTTTCACACTCTTTATAAAGTTGCCCTTTTTACCTGAACACTTTGTGGCAACCCCTGTGTCTACGTTTGACTCTCCTCATATTTTGCAATAAGAGGATTCATGCTCTGTGCAGTTTTATGCAGAACGCGGCAAGATTAGCATGTTGTTTTATCATGGAGCCTTTTGAAATAAGCTTAACATTTATCTGAGTGTTTGGCACAAAAAAACGACAAAGTGCACAGGAATTATTTTCGTCTGTTTGTTTGTTTGTAGCCTTTATTTAACCAGGTTAAAAAATCCCATTGAGATCAACGATCTCTTTTTCAAGGGAGACCTGCGCTACATTAGTTACACATAAAAACAAACAGAAAACAAAAGGACATCACAACATAATTACAGGGGTATACATTAGCAACCTATTTACATTGACAGGTATCCAATAACATTTCATCCAGCCGTGCTTTAAAACGATGCAAGGGAATCAAAATGCTCAGTTTCAATATTTTTTGCATGGTGTTCCAAGCTAGAGGAGCAGCGCACATAAAAGCTTTAGTACCTAAAACAGTCCTAGCACTTGGCACATGTAATAAAAACACATCCTGGGATCTCAGGCAATAGCTACTTGCCACTCTCCGTGAGATCAAAGAGCATAAGTCGGTAGTTTACCCAGCATGGCTTTATATATGAACATGTACCAATGACTGAGCCTCCGACCAGTAAGTGAAGGCAGACCTGCCTTGGCATACAGGGTACAGTGATGAGTAAGTACTTTACAGTTAGTAACAAATCTCAGAGCACTATGATAGGCGGCATCTAACCTTTCCAGGCAATGGGCAGGTGCATTCATATAGATCAAATCACCATAGTCTAGCACAGGTAAAAAGGTCACAGTGACTAGCCTCTTCCTGGCTTCAAAAGAGAAACAGGACTTGTTTCTGAAAAAGAAACCTAGTCTAACCCTCAGCTTTTTAAGCAGATTAGTGACCTGAAGTTTAAAAGTAAGACAATCATCAAGCCAGATACCAAGGTATTTATAACAGCTAACCACTTGGAGTACTTGTCCTTGCATAGTCACAATATCTAAAGCAGTCTGTACTGTCTTTTCCTTGGGAATACTAAATTAAGCAGCACTATCAAACGTTTGAGTGTCTGTTTATTGATTTATTTTGGACATTTTTTGATATTGTGTTTTCAGTGCAGGACTTTGAGGCTTTCCCCAAACCGTTAATGTTCAAGAGAGAGGTGGTTGTTTGTTTTTTGTCCTCTGGCTTTTTTCCCTCACTGCCAGAAGAGATTCCAGACTGGTCTTTGTCTTTGTTGGCATGGTGGAGCTCTCCTCTCTCTCACCTTCCCACTGGGCACAAAGCTCTGCTCTTTGAAGACAAGTGAATGTAACAACACATGGAGCAATACGCAGAACTGTCATGCTCCACCGGCTCACAGCAGACATCAGATCTGCACAGTGATGGGTTTATGCTCGTATGTGCAGTCTCAACCTGGAGGACGTCACCAAAATTGAGACTTTTAAGGCTGCTTTTCATCAGGATTTTAGTTCAGAGGATCACATAGCTACTACTGGAACAGGCCGCTCTAACCAAACTCTTATAAGCACAACTACATGTGAACCTTTTCGTATAGTAAAGCTGCTGCAGGTGATCTTAAAACATATCAATTGTTATTTTCTCCTCATCTCACCTCAGCATTCTGGGTTGAGTGTAATAAACACTATAGTATTTCTGCCATCCTCATTCAGTGCTTATGTGCCTTGATTCTTGGTTTAAATCGGAGCTAGCCTAAAAAATATTGGCTATTTTTAGGTATATCGGCAAACATGAGTCAATCTTTTCACAAGATTGTCAGCCGATCGTTCTAAGCAACTATAGGCCAGAGGTCACACTGTAGCATAAATGCTCAATTTCCCATATTTCTGAGAATTTTCAGAACTTCTCAAACAAGTTGGCTTTAAAAGTTGAAATTGTGCAGTTTCCAATCGGTAAGGAATACATTTTTAAACCGGCATGAATAACAACATCTGAAATGTAAGAGCGATACTAAATAAAAACTTTTCACTGTGAAACCGTCTGCTCTAGTCTAGTTTGGGACGATGGATCAGGTCTATCACGTTGGTCTGTCTCACTTTCAGGATCGGACGGACTCAAATGGTTCAAACATATACGGCTGTACCGACGCCATTGTAAAACTGATGTTCCGCTCAGAGCCGAAAAAAGCACTGTGTTAGACATGGGCGGAGCCTCTCTGGTGGTTGACTAATCAGAACAGAGAGGCCAAGCTGACCAATCGGAGCACACTGGGCTCACAGGGAGGGGGGGGCAGGAGCTCCAACAAGCCGTCTAGGACAGAGAGTGAACACCGGTGAATACACATACTTTACAGAGGTGCTGTATGAGAAACCAATGTGATTTTGGAAAATTGCACAGTATAAATCTATTTTAGTATACCTCAACAATGGAATTATGATCAGTAGAAATGGCCATGACATGGGCCCTTTAAAAGTAAAAGGAGTGTTATAATTAAACTAATAATAAGAGGGATAATAGCAGTAGCATGTGTTGGTTATGGTTAAGGTTAGGATAATTCTCCAGGAAATGCATGTAAGTCAATGTAATGTCCCCTGAAGGGATGTAAACATGGTGTGTGTGTATTTGTGTGTGTGTGCAGGCTGGCTTGTGTGTTTGTGCGTTCTCTTCCCTGGATTTGGACGCTTGATGATGATTTGATGCGTCAGGTTTCATTTACTCCTGTCCTTGCCAGAGACACTGTGAAATGAATTAAGCCAAAACATTTATTTGCCCACGGTTTCCCAAAGTGTCCAACTAGTTATTAACAAGCCTCACATTAAAGCTTCTGGCTTTTTTTCAAAGTCTGTGTACGATAGAGAGAAAATAATCATAGGAAAATATCTGTGTATCATTGAAGAAGAGAAAAACAAAGAAAGGACGAAGAGATCATAGGAAAGCGATCGGTGGATGTTGATTATGAGGATTGTAAAAATGCGGGACTCTCTGAATTCATTTCACCTCATACCTCAAAGACTGCACCTACAGGGTAACTTGGAGAAGGTCCGAGTCCGACCCTTGTCAATTAACTACAGGGGTCCCTCAGGGCTCTGTTCTTGGTCCCCTCCTCTTCTCTCTGTACACAAACTCGCTCGGATCAGTCATTAGCCCGCATGGTTTTTCATACCACTGCTACGCTGACGACACCCAATTAATTCTGTCCTTTCCCCGCTCAGAGACCCAGGTTGTCGCACGCATCTCTGCTTGTCTAGCAGACATCTCTCAGTGGATGTCTGCTCACCACCTCAAGCTCAACCTTGACAAGACTGAACTGCTTTTCCTTCCGGGAAAAGATTGTCCCACTCTTGACCTAACAATCAACATCGGCACCTCTGTTGTTTCCCCGACTCAGACTGCAAGGAATCTGGGTGTGACCCTAGATAACAAACTGTCCTTCACTGCAAACATCGCTGCTACAACCCGCTGCTGCAGATATACTATTTACAACATCAGGAGGATACGTCCCCTCCTGACCCAGAAAGCGACGCAACTTCTGGTCCAGGCTCTCGTCATCTCACGCCTAGACTACTGCAACTCCCTCCTGGCTGGTCTACCTGCATGTGCCATCCGACCTCTGCAGCTCATCCAGAATGCAGCGGCTCGTCTGGTCTTCAACCTTCCTAAATTCTCCCACACCACGCCGCTCCTCCGCTCCCTTCACTGGCTTCCAGTAACTGCTAGAATCCACTTCAAGACACTGGTACTTCCGTACCATGCTGCAAATGGATCTGGCCCTTCCTACATCCAGAACATGGTTAAACCATACACCCCAGCACTTGCACTCCGCTCTGCATCAGCCAAACGGCTCGCTGCACCCTCACTGCGATGGGGACCCGAGTTCCCATCAGCGAAAACACGTCGGTTTGCTATCCTGGCTCCAAAATGGTGGAATGAGCTCCCCATTGACATCAGGACAGCAGAAAAGCTCACATCTTCTGGCGCAGACTGAAAACTCATCTCTTTCGACTCCACTTCGAGCAATAAAATTACTAACAAAGCACTTATATACTAACTAAGCACTTATATACTAATAAAGTACTGGCTTATCTAAAGCCAGTTGAGTATCACTTGAAATGTTTTGGCTCTATGAAACCTGATGTACTTATATGATTCTGTTTTCTTCAAGTTTGTATCTTATTGGTCGAATGCACTTATTGTAAGTCGCTTTGGATAAAAGCGTCAGCTGAATGCAATGTAATGTAATGTAATTTGTTCTACAGTGAGAATTATTAAACAGATCATCTGAAGCTACAGTAATAATGCAATTAATTATTCGCCACTGAACTCCGGGTGCAGTTTTAATTAGCTCTTTGCACAGCATCTGCCCATCAGAATTACAACAAAAAAATCTGACACTTCATTATCCAAGTGTCTGAACTGTGAGGGGATGAATCTGCTGGAGAATATATGATCTGTAAATGGAGCTGTTCAGTTTAAATGTAATAGATTTTTTTGACATTTTGGGGGGATTACAAAGAAGAATCTTGTGGCAAGTGTCCTTTTGTGTTTTGGAAAATAGGTGTATTGCATTCTTCATCTTTCTATTGGAATATCACTTTGAAAAAGATTTGGTACAGTTTTAAGACATCCTAGAATATGACACATATTTTTGTAGTCCGTTGTACAGACTTGAGTACTTTGTAGCTGGATTGGAGTGGATTGTATTTTTTGGGGGAAATAATTGTGTGTGCACATAAACCTGTTGTCATCTTCCAATATACTAATTTATATAAATAGTTATCACCGCAATAAACCGTATTTAATTTAGTCTTAATTTACACTATTTGATTTCATATTCTGTTCTTGTACATATCCCATATTCTATTGACATGTATATCGACTTTTTGCATTACTTTTTATTTTGTATTTTTGTATTTTATTATTTATGTTGCATTGTTGGAGGAGCTCAGGTCAGAATAAATTCATTGCCATTTCTACACTGTAGTTTTGTGCATATGACAATAAAACCTTTGAATTTGAATTGAATTTGATTAAAAGTAGTCCTATGTAAAAAAATCAGGTCCCACAGATTCTAGATGCTTGTGGACGTTGATGATGTAGACCAAGATGAGATCAAATAGCACACGTATCTAGGTGAATTTGCACCTGTTTTTCCACAGCGCACGGTGGCAGGTGCGCCCTGTTGTGTCCGGTGGTAGAACACACCGCCTCCTCAGAGCCGTCCACCTGTCTGCTGACCTGATGCTACAGTCTGCCTTCTTGTCACACGATGACCTCAGTGACTCACGGCGGTCTGAGCAGTCTGTCTCTGCAGCCCACTGTGCTCCTGCTCACCCACTGACATAAGTTCTGTCTCACTGTGCATGTCTTGCCTTCCTTCTGTATGCTCACCACGCTACAGCTTTCTCCCCTCCAGGGCCTTTTTGTTTTTTTTCTCTCTCACTCATTTCTGCTCATACAGTCACCTCTTTCTCTCTCTCTCTATCTCCCATTTCCCTGCGTCTTCTCCCAGACCTACCCCCGGTGGGCCTTGGTGGGCAGCAGGCGCTGACAGTTGTATTAGCAGTCGATTGCGAGGTCACTTTTGCTCATCCCCACTGAGACTCAGCAGCACAGTGTGAGCCACAGAGACAAAGAGAGGGGGAGGTGAGGGGGGAGTAAATGAAAAATATTGAAAAACAGATAAACAGCAGTATATATACAGTACGTAATGAAATCTAAAAAAGAAACTAAGAGGCTAAATGATTTCAAGCCAACTGAATATTTATTTTTTTACTTAAATAAAAAACAAATCCTTTCCATCGAGCATGGATGATTTTCCTGACATAATCAGTGACCTCCAGTCCACCTACGTATGTTTATGTTTATTTGCCTTGGTGCTTTAGCTTGAATAAGGGAAGTGTGAGACTGAGAGCGGCTGAATGTGGGTGTCAAATCTAATGCAGAGCCCCTGCCATTTCTTGATTGACATTTAATCGCCATGGGAACGAGTGGGCTGAGTGTGACTGCTCCCCTGAGAGCTTTTAGTCGCCCGGTTGCACTGACGGAGACTAAGGAGTTTCTAACTGAGCCTTACCACTGTCGTTTTCCACAGCTTTTTGGTCCGCATCCCTTATGCAGATGTTCACCCACTCCCAAGGAGATCCCCTTGCCCCCCCACAACCAGATGTTGCCTGATATTCAAACGCATTAGCGAGTCGTGCATAAGTGTAAGACGACCATGGCTGTTGCAGCATTTTGGACGCTTAGTATCAGCTTCAACAGGAAACATGTATTTATTATCCTTGCAAGAATGGAAGTATCATCACATACAGAACATATGGTACAACTAGTTCCTGAACAGTGTCCTTCACATGCTTATATACAAGAGAGGGTGTTACACAGTCACAAGATGCAGGAATACCGGTTCAAAGCAATATTCAATGTTTAGTTCAGATTAGCTAAAGCCCACGTCAGAAATGATCATGCTTGTCATATGCCTATCTCCATAGAGGCTGAATCATCATGTTAATCGTTGTCACATAGCTATCATATGCCTAAAACTGTGTGTCCTGACGCTCTTCTAGGTAATCATACATCCTGTCATGTACACAGTTACGGACCGTCCACACAGCAGCGTTAAAAAAATCTTGGAGGTGGGCGTATCTGAAGCTTGGGGATTTTTTGCGAGCAAGGCACCAACAACCAATCACATGAATCTTTGAAGTAAACTGGATATAAACTCCCCAAACAGGCGAAAACATACCACTGTCTCTGCCACCTCCCTCCATGCCTGGCTCCTCCGGTTTATATCCCGGTAGGTAAATAGGGACTGGTCATAAAGCACCGGGTGATTCCCTACCGCTAATTTCTCCTCCATTTTTTGGAATATGAGGAAATGAACTGCGGTATGTCTCTCCCAGCATACACGCCGTTTGATTGGCTAGAGCTTGAACTGTCAGATTTGCGTACACGGGATTTGATTGGCTGACGCTTCCACCTCAGCCTCAAAAGTTGAACATTGCTCAACTTTGAATCCTGAAAATCCTGAAAATCTCCGCTCGCCTGCCCACAATGCAGTTCGGCGAAAAGTGACGTCACCCCATTCAAAGTGAATGGGCAGAAGCGTTTCAAGATTTTTTTAACGCTGCTGTGTGGACGGTCCGTTACAGTTGGGCCTTTGTTATCATGTGCTACTCTGATATTGGAAAAGTACATTCAGTATTTTCCCAACACTTAGCTTCATCGATATTCTTTACTGTCTCAACTGGACGTCGGCTTCCATCGGCATCATGTGGATTGCAAGGTTCTGTGGTAGATCTCTGGTTTACAGGAACAACACGATGGCGGCAACACTCTCTGGCCTCCAGACGCTGCACAGTGTGGCTCATCCCACCTTCTCCCTTACTTCTGCCCACCCCTCCTTTTTTGCCCCGTCTCTGTCAGACTCTTGTCTCCTTGCAAGCTCCGAATAAAGTGTGGAAGCAGTGTGAACTGTTGAGAAAACAGCTATACGAGCAGTCTGTCTCACACTGGTGGAGGGAATAAGAGAGAAAGGCGGGTAGGTGGGAGGACAGGGAATCCCTAAGAATCTCAACTATAATGCACTCTCTGTGTTTTCTTTGTACTGTGTGCACAATAGCGTCTCTCAGTCACACTATCTCATGTTCTGCAGGTATCATTGGATATCATTTGACGGGTGTTCAAAAAAACCTCACATGTAGTTACCATAGCATCCACTTGCGAGTATAATCGCCCCCCCCCGCTGAGGTCCAAGTGAGGGGGCGTTTCAAGCCCTGTGCAGATGGTGTCATTCCAACGCGCCACACAGCAGGGGGGCCACTCAACTTATTGGAGAGTCAGTAGTGGGCGGATTCTTGGTCGGTCGTTTTGTACAAGACGTTTTGTCTCAGTCTGCTTATTCTGAAGGGTGATGAGAGGCATGAGCCCCCCACAGAGCTGCTCTGTGCAAAAGTTTGATGGGGCAGATCTGCTCTGGATAATAACGTCATGGAGTTTTTATAGCACTTGTTTGACAAGACTCCTTAGTTTTGCTTTTCATTCCACTCGGAAAATAATGAAAGGTCCCCAATTATACTGTTTTTCATCAATATATTATAGGTCTCAGATATATACAAACATGTCTTTGAAGTGTTTGACTCCAAATACCAAACAGATCATGCATTGTAGCATCCCATAAACCCATTTGTTTCAGCCCTGTTTCAAAAGTGCTGATTCTGTGTCTGTTATTTTAGACGAAAATAAGGAGCCACTCCCCACGCCCCTCTGAGAGATATTTGGTTAAAAAGAACACAATGGTGCTCTAGGAGGAGATTCAGGTGATAAGGTGGGGGGGGGGGGGGGGGGTTACCTTGGTTGGTGATTGGCTAATGGTTACACAAGCCAAAAAATCGTTATGACGTCATAAAGTGGCCAAAATCTGATCAGCTCATTTTCAGACAGGTTTTTATATAAATGGATCAGGACAAAAAGAGAGCGAATCTTTTTTCCTGAAACTTTCAGAATCTCTTTACACAGAGGGGACACAAGCTGATGTAGAAGAGACATGAAGAAGTGGATTTTGCATAATAGGTGACCTTTAAAATTAAGCAATCTTATAAGGAAAATGTACTGTTGTTGAACTGCTTACAGCTCATATTGAACATGTGAAGAGGGGTCAAACATTTGCATTGGTCTTTTTGAGGGAAAAAGTGATGAATTAAAATGCAACAGGACCCAGGAAGATATTCTAGGGATTAATTGAAACTGGTAGTACTAAAAAGCACTAACACCCTGTTTTGGTGTTACAGCTCAGGGAATATTAATCCAATAATTCTTATTAAAACAGCTCTAAATCAATCTGAAACGAAAGATGCCAGATACGTTTGTTGGCCTCACTATAGCTGTAGAAAATACATATTTTATTGATCAAATCTTAAGTCTATAGGTAAATCGGTACACTTGAAGGTTTCCTGCTTTAGATTCACTGAATTGTGAAAGTGTGAGAAAGATGGCAGGGAGAGCAGCATTCATAGAGTCATGATGCAAGATGGGTTTGGTGTAATCTTTGACATTTGAATGATGGCCTGTTAATGATGTGCCTCCTCTGGATCAATGCACAGAGGATGACTGGCTATATTAATGACCTATAAAACACATCCCAGCAGCTCAGTCCTATCTTAGTTCTTCCTGGAGTACACTGCAACCAGAACCCAAGGGTGGAGGCTACATGTGAATATCTTGTGACTGGGCTCCACCCACCATTAGGCTTCATGGCCTTGCTTTTTCTTTTGGCCCGTCAGGTATGGTTCTGGTTACACACAGCTCCTCTGAGAATTGGGCAGAGGAGCTGTGTGTCAGGCCCCAGGCTGTGCCGTTACTGAGACAGTTTCCTCGCCTCTCCCTGGAAATTACAGTTTCTCTCAAAGTCACTATCTGGTGGAGACGGAGGAAATTGACAAGGGACGGAGGGATCTCACGTTAGAGGGATGATGGGGAACCTAAGACAGAGGCTCTGGTATCAGATGCTTTACTTAAGAGTAAATCTAGCTAACCTTAGTTCATCCAGTTTATTGTAAAATTGCTTTGCTTATTATTACACTGATGCAGTTATTTATTAAAGAAATGTAGTTCTTATACATATAATTACAGTACAGCCTTTTATAGCTTGCTAACATCCTCACTCTCACAAGTTTGTTGATTTTTTCAATCCAAAGTAAAATATCTCAACACAAATGGTAATGTTGTACATGTACATGTATGAAATGTGGTACTTTGGATAAATTGCAAGGGCTTTAGTAATCCTCTGACTTTCCATCCAACACCACCATTAGATGCTACTTCCAAAATAACATTCACCAAGTATTCGGTTCTTGGCTAAACGTTGGGGAAGTAGTACTTCAAACACATTGGCTGCCTGCACAGAAAAGTCTTATCTGACTGCCAAAGAAAGGATGGATATACTCCAATTCAACCCATTCTTGTAAGCAAAAACAGTCCCTGGTTGTGGATCATTGTTGCTCCTTTTAACCTGAATTAACTTAAGGCAGAGCTTTAACCAGAATCTCTTATGTTTGAAGCGCAAATGAATAAACTCTAATTGTCTAATTGTCTGTATAAACTTAAAAGTGTATGGAAGCTATGCATACCCCTCCATTCTCACAATGATTGGATTATGCACATTGATTAAACACAGTTATTTAGAAAAGTTTTAAATAGGTATATATTGTGTGCAAAATAAGGGTTGGTAGTCCTTATGTTATGTATTGGGAATGGAAAAATACTTTAAATCGTTAACATCAACGTCATAACTTGATAATGTTATTCCTTTCTACAGAAAGAGGATTTGTATGCTGTTTGTTTGCTTCTACGAAAACATTTAGAAGACATTAAGTACAGAAAAGCGACATAGCATTTTGTCATTGCACTGGCAGGTTTTCTTTGTGAGTGTATTTTATGATAAAAGCTTGAGAGTAGAAAGCAAAGAAATAAGGAATTGAAGTTTGAAAACACAGACGGGTTCAGAGTGGGTCACAACGAGAGGAGCCATGAAAGAGACTTTTGAAAGCGTCTGTGCCCATGAACTATGCATAGAGGTTTGGATCTCAGTCTCCAGGCCTCATGAAGTCCTACTGATCTTGCTGTGAGTTTTGCTTTAAAATCTTGCCATCACATATTTTTACAATGTCTACACAGCGTGACTTGACCCGGTTAAAGCTATTCCTGTCTTGGCTGCAGTGTGAGGTCTTTCTTTCTTTATTTGTTACATTACTGGCCTTGAATTGCACTTGTAAGATAGAAAGGACTTCACAAGGGCAAGTCTCCTGTAGTAGTATAAGGTTAGATAACATAACTAAGGATGTGTCAATGCTTTTCACATGAATGCTTCTGTGGGGATGACAGTGATCTTTACAAAATATTGTAATAGCTTGACCTACTTGAGGGGAAGAAGTGCCAGACTTCCCAGACTTGAATGTTGATAGCACTCTCATGTCTGTATTGTAAATACAAAGGCACCAATAATGATGCTTAGCTAAATCAAAGGTAACTCCACTGGTTCAATAGGAAGTCCACTTCTATAGAAGTCTATGAGAAAATGAGCCTATTTTTCACTTGATTTATTACCTAATGAAAATGGTCCTGATAAATTCAATGCAGATTGATGTTCATTATGTAAACTGAAGACCCGTTTCAAGTAATAAAGAGAATAAAACAGGTCATGCTTTGAGGCGGGACTACCTTGTGATTGACAGGTCACTACCAAGAAGTATTGTCATTGTAAAAGTTATTTCTTTTCGGTTGTTTTGTACAAAATAAAATAATTTGTTTTCAACATGATGAACATGACGCTGATGACGATGACCTCATCTTTTATTTTCAAGAAAAATTTACGCTAGAGGGGGTAGGACCAGAAACGTTTTTTTAAGCTTCTTCTTGCCCCTGTTGAACATGACAGAGACTATTTGAGATTCTTTTTTTTTGCATCTCTTTGTTCAAATTATTATTATTATTTAAAAAGAAAAAAGAAAACGTCTTATTGTTATATGTTTTTTGTTTCTGACATGTTCAATAAATTGACAAAAAAATCTATTTAAAAAAAGTATTGTCCGGTCTTGGTGTTGTCTGCCTTTGCGTGTTAAAACTTAAACTCTCCCAAAGAATACTCAGTTTACAAAAGTTAATTGTAATATTTAAGTTGCCTAAGACAACCACAATGCAAAACGTAAGACTTCAAACCACAGTCCACACACAAATGGAAGATATTAAGTTGACTACTATGTCTACTTCTCATATTCAGTCTTTGAGCAGAAGATAACATGGAAGCCAATACAGAACACTAACCTATCCTCTAAAGACATTTTCTCATTCCTGTTTGTCCTTCTGATCTGTAAGATGAAGTGTACAGAGTGGCGCGCTGGTGGTCCCTCGTCTGACTCTGGGTCAGTGCACAACCTTACACGATGAGCAGCTGCCATTAAAGCCACCAATAATGACTTATTGACTGAGCGCAACTGAGCATGCTCCATCCGGGGTGCTTCAAAGGTAGAGCTGGCAGGCCTGTGAAGTGTTGTTCGATGGGACAAGACTGTTTGAAGTCAACGCTGCCTTGTCTTGCACTCTGACACAGGCAGTCACTGTGCAGAATACAGTCAAAATAGGAAAAAGCCAAGAAAACACAAGCCTCTGAAGATGTACGAAATACTTCAAGGTGAATGTTCCTGTCATAGCACCGATGTACAGGGAGAAATCTCGTTTTAGAAAAAGCTTTATAAGCTGCATATATATTCAGCCGTGGACTGTTCTGCATTATTTTGAAAAGTCCTGTTTTTGTTACTGAATACAACTTGTGTGTGTCTTTTTTTTTAACCTTGGTTCCATTTCCAGCAGTGTACTTTGTGTGTATGTGTGTCATGGAGTGTGCTTTATGCCACTTATATCCTGGCCTGTTTTAGGAACGCAACTCGACCGGAGCATATTGAGCCTTTCTGAAGACGGTTCTCTCTCTTGTGTGCTGCCTTTGATGGAAGTGTGTCACAGACTTGAGATGCAGCCGTTTGATGTGGTCTGATGCAAATTGGGGCGGTGACCTGGGTGCAAACACAGATAGGCATGCATATTGGCTAATTATCCACCCCCAGATGTTTAGTTTTGGGATGCTTTGCAAACCTGGCACGGTGGGAATTCCTATAATGAGACACCAACAAGGAAATAAGGTTACTAGCTGGCCTCCTGTTGGCTGTGTGCTAATTTGATCAAGCACAATCTAGAAACTGATTTTGGTTAAAATTAGGGGCCATATTGGATTTTGTTTCTGTACACTGCTAACGACTCAAAGTTTGACTCAACATTTTTGTGTTTCTCTAATGGAGGGAAGATCTCCATTTTCAATAATGTATGGCAACTTTTCTTCTACCTTCTTATGAGAGATTATCGGGCATAGTTGGAAATTCTTGATGATGTGGAGTAATTGTTGGAGTAGTAGGACTTAAGGTTAGATAACTTAGTTCAGACCCTTACCCCAAAAAATCATTGATTTGGTTATACGGATGGATACTGAAATTGCAGTTATTATAATAGCAATATACTACATAATGACACAGAATGCACACACACCATGCCCCACATAAGATTCATTGATGTTAATATTGTGCTATCAGTTGTATTGACTCCTACATTTGACAATAGGGCTTTTGGATAGAGAATCTGTAGTATGTGTTATCATTAAATAATCACAGAATTAACTTGGTATCATTTTTACAAAACAGAAATCTGAATAATTAACTAAAGCATACAATTCCGTCAATGACCAACAAATGCAAACAACTTTCTGTGACAAAGCAGATAGCTATAATGCTGTACAGCAAATTATGACGCACAATTGTATGTAGATATCAAACAATGTGGATGTTGATGTACTTAACATATGCTGAGGATACACAGTGTATTTTCTCTCAGTAAGAAGAAAATCTTGCGATACAGTCCTATAACAAAATTGTAATGGTTCAAAACCTCACAATCAACCAGTTTCACTCTCCAAAACGTCCAAGTGTCTAATGCAAAGGGAGTATTTTGTGGGCTTTTCACCCTGCATGGCCTCCTGGGTGAACATGAGCTCCTTTGGTTCAGCTGTCCACTTTAGATATAGATCGACGATTCCTTGTCAGAGTCTATAGCACCTTAGCCCACAGCGGGGCGGGGGGGGGGGGGGGGACAAAGACGTCAGCGTGTCCTCCAGCTCTTTCTGTTTCTGCATCTCTGTAACTGTCTGTCTCTTTCAAGTTTTCATGTGCTTCCAGGGTGCTCGTATTGACAGCTTGTTTTTCAAAGTGCTGAGTGTTCGAGAGACAGTCGCTTCCCATTTGCTGTTTAATATTTCAGTGTGAGGTGTTTCTGGGTGTTTCTGCTGCAGGGATTAGGGCTTTGGTGACTTGCATGAAAACAGTTTGTGTGCCGATAAAAGTTGGTATGAAAACTTTTTGGTATCTTCATTTAAACTGCTATATAATTTGTGTCGCTGGTCAAGGTTTTTCAACTCATTAAAGGTCCCATGTCATGGCCATTTCTACTGATCATATTTCCATTGTTGAGGTATACTAAAATAGATTTATATTGTGCAATTTTCCAAAATCACATTGGTTTCTCATACAGCATCTCTGTATAGTATGTGTATTCACTCTCTGTCCTAAACGGCTTGTTGGAGCTCCTGCCCCCCCCTCCCTATGAGCCCAGTGGCCGTATGCGAGACAGCGAAACCCAGCCCGAAACCCAGCCCGAACACACACACACACCCGCAGCCTGGCTGGGAGTTTGTGTGTGTGCTCACACACCGACTCACAGCCTCGCCGCGTCCCGCCGTCTCAGGGAGGAGAAATCGGCGGAGCTGCAGCTGAGAAAAGATTAAGTGTGAGTGTGTGTGTGAGGAAGTCCGCGGATTGGTCCATTTGGACCAATCCACGGACTTAACTTAACGGCTCCGCGGACGTAACGTAACGGCTCCACGGATTGGTCCATTTGGACCAATGGGTCCATTTGGGTATGGACACGTCACTGTACCCAGGAAGAAAAAGAGAAATCTCCAACGAGGCGTTCTGGGGCAGCATAGACAGGTCTTTTCTGTGTTAGAGTTTTACTCGCTACAGGGTGTACTTTGAGGGTTTGTGACTCTGCAGACCGTTTACATGCATAAAAAGCTACATAACACACAAGGGGACGGGTAATAACCGGAAAGGCATGACATGGGACCTTTAACATTGTGGAACCCCCGACCCCCATAGTTTCTTAAGCTATGCCTAACAAGCCAGCAACTAAACAAGCAATAAGGAATATATTGTGCGTCCCCAATCATGGCAATGGAATATCAGGAACCTAACTGTGCTGTGTTTTGATGAATCCATGGCGCTGTCCGTGGTGCTGAAATCGCAGACGGACTCTTCTTTAACAATTCTTTCTCTGAGTCATGCCCTTATTTCTGTTTCATCGATAGTATTTTAGCTAGGGATGCAGGGACAGAGGGATAACAAACAAAAAACAACATATTGAGCGAACATGGGTGCGTCCCCCCTGTTAAAGATCAACTCATTTAATTCTGGTTTAGCTAAGATGCTTGTTCGTTATATAAGACAACGTTTTCATGTTTAAACTTAAAAAATGAAAAAGAAGAAAAGTTCTCAAGTTGTGATGTAACCATTGTGTCGGCAAACTACCTTGGCTAACAATGGCTGGGGTTGCTGAATTTGAAACTTCACCTAATCCAATATGTGCAGTACAGAATTGCTAGCGATAGCCTATAGACTGGTAGCATCCCAAACCAACTTCCACACATTAGGTAAATACTTCAACCACAGTGGACGTGGACTCGCACATCCAATGTGGTTTTTTGTAATCTGAATCTGTGAACCCCCCAAATGGCGTGTGACATGCTTTCAGGCTAAGTTGCTTCTGTAGCTAGTTAAGTGGACATGCTAACTTTTGCAGCTTACCAGCAGATAACCACAATGTTTGATTCAGTCCCTTACATTTTTTTTAATGTTTGGTTTCATCTCTTCTACTCCCAGGCATGCAGTTTTGGCATGTTGAGAAGCCCAAAGCTCGACAGGCCTGTTGAGAAAAAAGGCTTAGATCTATCAATCTCTACTATTTGGTTGAAATGTACAGTACTGAAAAGAAGGTTTTTCATAAATTCCACCCTGATCCTCTTCATCTGCAGATCAATATACCAAATAATGTACAGCCCTCGCCATGTCTTAATATAGCAAGACAGGGGAACATTCTGTATTTACATTGATTCCTGTGAGATTAAGATTTCCCTCCGTGATGTTAAAGCATGAGTAGGGTTTTGCCTGGCCTCCCTTAGAGAGCTGGAGTAATAGCAGCTGCTCGGTCCTGATTAGAGCCACCGTCCTTCCAGAGCCAGGCCCACACATCTCTGTCTTACTTTCTCCCCCTCTCCCCCTCCTAATCTTCCTCTCTCCCTACCCTCTCCTAAAGTCATGCTCCAAGCCTCTGCTTAAGAATCACAAAATCACGCTGCATACAATTTTTTCCTTGTTGAGCTTTGTGCCTTTTCTTCCAAAGCCCATGTTGGTTGTCCACCCACCCATTACTCCTTATCGTACAAGAATAACTAGCATTTTTAACTTGTGGGAAAAATCCACACGTACATATGCATCAACATGTGCACAGGCCCACATAATGGTAGTATTTGGAAACAATGCGTCTAGATTTCTTTTCTGATACACCTACATACACACCCACAGACATGTATATAAACACACAACTGTAATGAGTCATTGCAATGCAGGAGGTATCCCTTTATCCTTGAACAACCAATCTATGTTGAAGCTCAGCTGTTTGTACTTTTTGTAGTCCGCTTTGTGAGTATCAGCTGGCTGTGGCTCTCTAAATATAAAATACCAATTTCAAAGAGTTTGCTCCTATGTGCTTTCAAAGAGTTACCTTCTACATGTCAGTGGAAAGTTGCAAGCTGTACATTTATACATGCTTTACATTACTACATCTGTTTGGTTTTGTATTTGTTAATGAAAAGTCTTCAATATCTCAACCATAGTGATGTCAATTATAGTTTCATCTTTTACAAGCATATATTTCTGTGTGTGCTGTTTTTTTGTTGTAAAAATGATGACCAGACAGGCTGAAGAAACTCCTCTGACTCAAATGACCACCCTGTCAGGGCGAGTTGAGCTGCTAAATATGGGATGGGATGCTTTTTTAGGAAAAATGTAAAACTGCATTCTTCAATTTTGGAGTCTGCTGTAACCTAAGTCAGGGGGTAATATCGGCACTCAGATTTAAGTAATTGGATTCAGTTAATAACATCAGTTACACAGCCCTGAAAGCTAATGGTCAGACTTATGGCAACATCTTATGGGGAAAGCATAATAAAGGAAACAAAAATAGAAAAATAATGGTGAAACTGAGGAGAATAAAAGCGAGCAAGAAGATGCAGGAGTGAGAGAAGCCTCCCCCCCCCCCCCCCCCCCCCTCCTCCCCCGGGCTGAGTAGCCGCAGATTGTTCCGCCTGAGGTTTGACATGCTCAGGGGTTTTGTGAATGAAATGGACGCCTTGGCACCTGGCCCGTACATTACGCAGCTCGGTTCTCTCCTGTCTCCGCTCCCCCCCCCTCCCCCTCCTCCTCCGCTGCCCTCTCTCTGTCCTATTCATCAGGAGACTTCCCAGACTGCAACATGTTGGAGTCCAGTTACCATCACTTAGCAGCTCCCAGGAGTCACCGGCTCTCTCTCTCTCTCTCTCTCCCTCTGTATCTTTGTCTCATTTCAACTCAAATAATCTTCTAATGGTTGGCAAAACACAATGTTGTTGAAGCGGTATGTGTTTATCCATGTGTATTCATTTTATACTGTAAAGCTAAAGGTAAAACTCATACATATACTATAAATATATACTTTCACGGATAGTATTTTTATGATGTGTGTACATTTGTGGCTATAAAAACAAAAAATCAATTTTGCCTTAGATGTATCTTTTTCACTCGGAACATTACTTACCGCTGCTTGTCATTCACTTACTCTGCCCACAGACCCTCTCTTCCTTTTTCCCATCTCTCTCTCCGTTCACCCACTGAACTTTAAGTGCTCTGTGGCGGTAATGGCCAAATTGTGTTTCACTTTGTCACATGACATGCGGAAAACAAGCCTTAATGGAGCGAACGTGGCTCCATTCAGATATACAAGTATACTCTTTAAGGTAAGAAGGAATGCGTCATTGGAGTGAAAATACAGTGTTCATTTCAAAATAATAGCTGAACAAACGCTACTTAAAGCTTTCCACTTAACAGGACGGCAGAAAGCAATCAGGGTGAGTCGTGCAGTCTAAAAAGTACTTTGAAATACACCGAAAACTGCGTCACTAATACAATGCATGATTGTCTTTGCCATCGTGCTAAATTGATTAACTGCCACCCTGAAATCCACAGTTATGATAAGCCAATAGACTGTGAACAAATGACTTCAAATTACAAAGCATCAGACAAATAAAAACAACAACTGGCAAAGATAATGTATATAACGCGATGTATTGACTATTCAGCCAAAGCCGCATGATTTCTACTATAAACATAAAAGATGTGTGCCTGTCAGACAGTATTTATTTACCTCAGGTTACAACACTATCTTGAAAACGGTTTAATAAAAAAAACACACACATCCCTCTGGATATGTTATCTTTACATCACTCATTTCCACACACAGTTTGCGTGTTATCACACATCACAGCACTTTCCTATCCACCCAGAGCCACAGACAAGGAGCTGCTGCTGCTATCATACACACACTTCTTTTATCGATAAGACAAGTATTACCGCATGAGGGATGCTTGTGACTGCTCAAACTGACGAAGCCCCCTCAGATGGGGCAGAGGCCTAGATCAGGTGTCTAAAGGGGGTCTTTGTCCTGTCAGCATCCGATCTCCCTGCATGGATTCATGGAAGAAAGGAAGAGTTCCCAGGACACCTCTATCGATCTGGTCCCATCCCCCCACATCTCTTGTTGCCTTCTATCCTCCGTCTAACCATCCCCCAGCAAAGAAAGGTAGAGCAGACCCAGGAGTTCTCATCCTAGCCGAGTGTGTTCATGTTGTGTCTGCCTGTAGTTGTGTGCGTGCGTTTTTTTAAGAGCTTGAAAAGCTGACACCATGATTCCAGGCTGCTGTCCCAGAGGATTTCTATCATATTGTGTTAGCCGGTGTTTGGGTGATGGGAGGAAGCTGTTTATAGGGCTGGAATGGGGAGGAGAGATTTTTTTTTTACACCACATCTTTGTGTGCGTGTATTCCTCAAGATGATGATGACTCTTAATTGTGTGCCTCATTGTCAGTAACTAAATCTCCCTCAGTCTGCTGTGCTGTCCGGCTGCACTAGCGGCGCCTGTGACCTGAAAGGACCCTGCATAGTCAGAGCACCTCTGGATTAGTTGTTATGGAGGCCACTTAATGTGCTTTCTCCCTCTCCGTCTGCCTCCGTCTCTCCCTCCCTGCGCCTGCCAGGCTGACATTTTGATCTGTCACAACAGCTTTTGCTCAGCATGCCTGTCAGTGACTAGCAGTCGGGGGCTCACACATATGTTTTGTGTCATTGAATCCCCTCAGGGTTTTCCCATCGTGACACTGTCTGATGGTGTGAAGCCTTGTGTAAAAATGGGACTGTGGGTATTTCATTTTTCTTTCACTTGAACAGGAAGGAGTCATATGATCGCAAGTGTTTTTAGTACGTTGTGTGTAATGAATGTTATGAAAACTGACATGTTGGTCTGTGCTGAAGCCTGATATGGCTGCGTTTGTACACATATGTTATATATTCATGTGTGTTTGTGTGTGTTTGACAGGGAGAATGTGTACGAGTGCACATTTGATAAGCTTGTTGAGATCAATCCTTCAGTCTGTCGCTTTGTTTTTCACTAAGAGTGTGTATGTGTGTCCCAATAAGCCTCAACAGTTACAGCAGTGGCACTGATGTTGGAGGTGACATATACTGCATGTCAATAAAGAGACTTACCCTCATACATTCACACTTCTCCTCTAGAGCCACTACGTTTCAAATCAGCACGCTATGTGACAAATCTTCCTCTCAAGTAAGTGCGCAGAGTGAAAAAATAGGGCAGTTTTGAGGCTGCTGTGTGCGGGAGCTTTCCGCATTTTCCCGGGGGGAATATTTCGTAAAGAGGAAGATTAATATATCAATGGATGACTTGATCATAGTCAAACATATGCATATGCTGGTTCGTCTGTGCCGGTGCGTGCGTTTGTTAGTGAGAGCATGTGCGCAGTTCTAGGGAGCCGCCTCCTTCATTTGCATGTCTGGAGCGAACATCTATCATCATCATCAAGGCGCTGCAAACAGTGCGGAAGGCAGGCGCCGCGACGCTCTCGGGAGAGAGACTGAACACACTTTCAAACCTTTGCTGCAGCGTTATCAAACGTTTCCTAAATGCCTTCACCTCGGGGGGAAAGGCATTCTACACACTAGATGCAAACAGACGGCATTTCTCTATATTATTTGTGACTGTATTTTCCCATCATTCACCTTGTTACACACAAACCCTAAAGACACCGCTCATATGAGAACACCTGAAGAAACATCAAGCACTAAATGATAATAATTATTTCAAATACAAATACTCCTTTTCAAAACGTTATTTTCCTTCATTTACAGCTTTTTTTTTAATGCCGATAGCCAGAGTGGGTCAATCCATTTTTGGGAGCCGGAGGGTATTACTGGGCAGTATTAAGAGAGAGGAGAGGGGGGTGCTGAAATGGTACCGCCTGATAGATAGAGGAGCGAGAGACGGTGTGTGTGAGCTGAATAGTAAAAAGAGCCCCCGAGACGAAGAGGGTCGGTGGGAGGAAGGGAGGAAGCAGAGGAGGGAGGAGTGTGGTGGAGTGGAGGCACAGAGCCAGAAAATTGCATTGCGTGCTCGGTGATTAGTTTACCTCCTGGGTCTCATTCTCTCTCACTCCCCTCTTCTCACTCTCCTCTCACTCCCCAGGTTCTTCTCCACCACTAGTATCTTTTCCTTGTGTCTTTGTCTTGCCAAGTTTGCCGCCTCTCGGCTCTTCCCACTTCCTCTGTCACTACATCACACTGTCACTTCTCTCTATTCTCCTCTCGCTTGCTCTCCTCCACTTTCTTGGCGGTTATCTCCACCGCCTCTATCTCTGTTCCCCCCCCCCACCCCCCCCCCCCCCCCCCCCCCCCCCCCCCCCACCTCTTCCTCTTTTCCTCCTTGTGTGCTGACTTGGCTCTCGTCTTTATTCTTGTGTTATCTTCCGGGCTGGAATAAATACTAAATGCCAACTAACCTGCCAGCTAGCCAATCAAACCTCAAGTAAAAAAAGAAAAGAAAAACGCAGTGAGGTGATAATGTGTTTTTTGTTTTATCCATTCACATGGATAAAAAGATATTCAAACTGAGAACTTTCATTCAGTCGGTAAATCAGGAAAGCATTTAAACATAAGCCAGCCCTGCTAATTACAGTCTTAAGAGCAATAAACACAAGCTTCAAGTGTCCCTCGCAGCACAACACAAGTGCCGACACTGAATGGGAGCCAGCTTCCAGGCGACCCCTTTTTGGTTTGGTGCTCTTTGAAAAGCAAGTGGGTCAAGCCTTTTCTTCTTAATCCGTACATAATCTGGCCCTTCCTCCTAGTTAGAGCAGCCACAAAACAGTACAGCAGCGGTGGGGAGATGAAGGGTGATAGGAAGGGAAGGGGGAGAGTTCACTTCAGGCTAAAAAAGGCATTTCACTCCAAGGAAAGCATTTAAAGGAAGCAGAAGGCCACAGAGTGACACTTTGCTGCTACTGTAATAACTACCTATCTTTATATTTTAAAGTGTCTCAGTGACAGGGGTGTGTGTGTGTGTGTGTGTGTGTGTGTGTGTGTGTGTGTGTGTGTGTGTGTGTGTGTGTGTGTGTGTGTGTGTGTGTGTGTCGCAGGTTAAGATTGAGGAGCTGTGAACAAGCTGTAATGTGCCGTGTGTTTGAGAAAGTAATTCAGTGATATTACTGTAACTGACATGTTAACCTTTGAACTGCCAGCCATTTCTTGAAAAAACTCAAATTAAAAAGGAAAGAATATGAAAGTGGAGGTTATCCGAGCATGCAGTGAGTGAAAAGCAGCTTCAATTGGTCATTTTACATCAAGTAACATTAGCATTTCATGTTCTGAGTGTGTTTTAGTGCCATAACAAATTATTTCTCGAGCAAAATGCTGAACATGATCTCGATCCAGCTTCTCAATTGTGAGGTTTTGCTGCTTTGTCAGATGAAGAGACATACGGAAATGACCCTTTATGAAACTGTAGAGTTTGTTTTTTAAATGTTATAGCCCAAAGAGGAATCAAATAACCAACACCACATTCAGCGGATTATTTCACAAGGAAAATAACTTTAGTTTAATAGAGGTTTTTGACAGTCAATCTGCAGTTTTGCAAGAAGCATATCTGTCTGTGCTGTTCTCCTGTTGAAAATAGATTCAGTCGCGCAAAACGATGTGACATCTGGTCGATAAGGGACAACAGTATTTACATGACTTCTCAACAAACACTGGGCAAATAAAAACAATACTGCCGGATGAAATTCAGGGAAATGGGAGAGTTCAGGCTGAGGTGACGACAGGGTTGGAGGTTTTATAATCTTTGAAATCAATCATTTAATCAAACCTGTCCTTCATTACAAATCGGAATATTGAAGAGTAATGTTGATAGCAGCTAATGATCAGTTGAAGTGATCAATACTGTTCTGAAAGGCAAGACAACATCCCGCCTCTTCAGCACTGATACTGAATCTGCACCTCCTTATCATGCTTTAGCCCATTATAACTCCAAATGATCTTAGATCAGCCTCAATCTCTGGCTGTCCTCCATCTAAAGGCAAAGAGGCCATGATCACATGACTTGACTACACCTCTTCGCCCCTTCACCTACACCGTCCACTCTTTCCTGTCCTTTCCTTTATATTCTTCTCTATCCTCTATCATCTCTTACCCTCTCCTCCTGCTGTTGATTCTTTGAGCCTCTTATCTCTGCTACCCACCCTCTAAGAGGAGGAATAATGTCACGTGGTCACAGTGCAATGAGTTTGGGTACCTGTGGACCGTTGCTAATGGTGACAAATGACTGGCTGTGCAGAGAGAAACAGAGAAGGAGTACAGTAGAGGAGCGCCACTAAACATGCTGGGGGATAGTGTTTGTGCGGACTCATTACAAAAGGATTACACATTATAGCTTGCCATTACATCAAAGACAACATTCATTAGCTTCCACAAGGGTGGTTAAAAATGTCAGCTCGATGTACATTGACACTAGGTCAAAGTTGTCTAGAACGTCAGTAAGCTAAACTCAATTGTCTTACCTTAACCCTAAACTCAATAAAGTTACCTTGATAGGATCTAAGGTGGTAACCCCCTCTGTCATTCACCCCTTTCTTTGATTTAGCCATTTGGTCAACCAACAAACTGGCTTGCATCCAATCGCCATAGGTTTGATGACACAATTTGAGTCATTTTCACCAAATAGGAAATATCGTAGCTCTCAATATCTCTGACTGAATAACAACAATGAGGCTGACTTGAACTGCACATTTGTCCTTAACGCCATCTTCATCACAGCTGACATCCTGACAAGTGATTGTAATAGTATTTAAGCCATGATAGTGTGACAGGGCGCCAACATGCAGAATACCAGGACCCTGAAACTGAAGAAGCTAAATGGAATCCAGCCATCATTAATTACATTTTGTGCACGTTTCTCCTCCTGCGACTTGCCTTAGTCAGTGCTTTCTGTAAAAAAAGGTTGTAACAAAGTTTATAATTGAGAATCAAAAGAATAATCACTTCTCTTTACAGACCCCATGAAATGTTATTTACGTGTTATAATTACAGTGATAATATTTAGTCAAGACGTCAGAGGTGGTTAACCAGTACACACTCTGAGCTGACAGGGTGGAGCAGACTTGACACAGCGTTTCTCATCTCGGCTTGATGCGTCCCATCGCTTTCAGCTTGCATCATGTCAATCCCGTCTCTGTTCAACATTCCAGCAGCTCTCGAGTAGCAATCGCCCAAAGGCGCTGGTCACAGATCGTTGTGTGTTTGTATGCGAGTGTCTGACTTGCCTGTGGGACTCAGATCTCCACTCAGACAGCCTTTCATCCAGGGCTATTCACCGCCATAAGGAGGATAAAGACATATCTGATGTAGGATCAGTGCTACACTGCTGAAGGGAAAGCCCATTGAGCCACAAAGTGTTTCTGGAAGTAAAGAAAACCCCTCATCGTGACATACATAAACGTTAGCATTTTCTTAAGACACAACGGTATACTATTCATTCCTGTTACTCTCAGAGACAAGCTACAATGCTAAATACATGTTCACTACAACAGTTTTCTTTAGCACTGTTCAGATTTGAGAATGATGAATAACACAACAATGACATAACTGTTAAGCTCCCGCTGGAGCTGTGATACTTTTCATTCACTGTGAAGGGCGAAAGAATCGCACATTTGTGAGACGGCAGTCAACAACAGTGTCCTTGAGCAAGACGCTGAATCCCCGACAGTTTTTCTATAGCTCACCCATACTGCTGACCGTACTAGGGCTGAGTGAGAAATGACTTTCTCCTCCGAATATCAGTATCACAAGAAACACTAAAGCCAGCTATCTGTGATCCATCCCAGTGAGGTTCCAGCAGACTGGAGAAATCCCATCTCTGATAGAAAGCCACAAAATGAGTTTTTGCTGGCTGCAACAAAACATACGAGATGGCAATATTATGTGTGTATTTTGTACTAAGTGAGTATGATTGGTACTTCAAAATGCTTGTAATTTCAACTTAAAGAAGGCGACCTGATAGGAGTTGAAAGACAAGAAAGAGAAGTTTAAATCCAGAAATATATCTTACCTCTGGCCTCCTGTTTAGTTTGAAGCAAACTGACTCCCTCAGGCCGGCAGAGGGCTGTGCAGACCTAAAGGGAAGAATTGAAAAATAAATGATACACTAGATCCCGAGAAAGTTATATGGGCATGGACATGGGTAAACAACTAGATTATAAATGATTACATAGAGGAATTATATATATCACAACGGTAACTCAGATAGGACCCAAAGATAAAACTTGCAGAATTGCTCATCTAACTAGGTAATGAGTTTAAAAACCACAAGCCAAACAGAACAGGTAGAAAATAAAATGAGCCAAGTATCTGAAGTACCTGCTGTAACTGCACTCCCACACACCCTCCACCAATTTCCTCAGGAAAAGACAGTATAGAAGAAGAAAAATCTCTGCAGCAGACAGAAATTGAATTCTGTTCTGTAATCTAGGCGGAGTGTTATGGACTTATGAAAAGAGTGAGAGACACAGAAGTAGCAAAGACACAGAGAAGTGAAAGAGGGAGACATTTAAATCTCCCTGATAAAGGAGGTTTGAACCTCATTGAGAGTCAATGTGCAGCCCCACTGAGTGACTCAGGGTGTGACTCATCGCAGCTGGCATGGACTCCACCTTACACACACACAACCTCACACTTTTTCATAAACCCTCAGGCCTTGTGTATGCTATGTGTCCCCCATGCTTAGCGTTCTGTTGGATTCCACCTGTTAACAGCCAATGCATAAGCTCTGCTCCATGCTGCTGTAATGTTACATGTGATCTTATGAATCAGCTTATGACAAGATATGAATGCAGTCTGAGCCGCGGAGCCTTCCCACAATCGGCTTAGAAGACAGATGCTGTCAAACTTGGCAATGTCCGTCGATGGGATCCTTCTTACCACCCACTAAATGAATAAGGGTAGTTGGATGACTCACCGGTCAATTACTTAAGAGGAGAGGGAGAAATAACTTGGAGAAGGAACCACATGGTGTGTCGCTCACTGCGGCTCATTCTCAGATCTTCAAATGTCTCAAAAACTGGCTACATTTTGCTCATTTTAAGATGTTGTAAAAATGTTCTCAAGATTGCATGTATGTGTTTTGGGGGGGGGGGGTTACTGGTTGGCTGTGTATCGACTGCAATGGCAGACGGCTGATCTTGGAACACGGCCCCAGCACAGCGTAGAGCTGTTAGGCCATCCGTACGTTGCTTAACGAGCCATGAGCGATCGCTATGATCTTGCCACAAATAATTCATGAGGAGCTCTGTAGTGGAGCTATGGAGCTAAAAGGGAAAGGGGGGGTGAAAGCATCAAGGAGTGGACCACAGCCTAAGTGGTGCATGGCCGAGAGATGAAGGGAGGAAGACATAAAAAGATCCATCTGACAAATGTGTCTGGAATAGAAAGGAAATCCCCCATTACCTACAGTTCTGACAAGACTGCGTGTGAACGCACGCATTTGTGTGTGCTTATTTTTAGACAGCCATTTGTGTTACTACATCTGAAAAAGGCACAGTGGGAGTGTTAGAAGTGTGTATCACAATCACAGGATGTGTGTAAGATTCTTGCTAAGGCATGCGCTATGTGTGTGTTGGAATGTGACGGAGTGAGTTCAGATTTTTATGACAGCTGTGAAACCCAAAGTGTTCGACTGCACAAGTTTTTTCTGCTGAAACCATGGGAATATGAGCTAATAAAGTGTGGCCTGGTATCAAATGAAAGGGCCGCTTGTAAATGTGTAATGGAAACCATACTTTCTAGTTTTTTGTGCTTGAATATCAGAGCTGAAGTCTAGATTATTGCACCAACGGTATAGGTACGGTAAGCTACTGTTGGTTTGTTTAAAATAGATTATAGGCGATAACAGAATTACAATTAAATGCCTTTTGGATGGATTTCAATGCAATTTGGAACAAACACCTGTGTTGCCCAGACAACAGATTTTGGTGACTCCCTGATTTTGAATAGAGTGCCACCGGCAGGCTTAAAGTTTTCACTTATTCTCTCAACATTTACTTCTCTTAATGACTTTAGTAATTATATGACTTTTACTGTAGTGCCACCATGACATTTAATATCTAAACAACAGTTAAACATTAATTGGCTACTGGTTGAATTTGAACAACTTCTCATCTAGTGCTTTTTCTGTTTGTCTAATACTATTGATATAGCTGCAAAACGAATGACACCCATCAGTTGCAGCTAGCACTTGCTAAACATCAGCATGTTAGCCTTGCAGTTGAGAGCAGTGTAGCATGCTGCCATTAGCATTTAGCTTAAAGCACAGCTGTTCTTGGGTGCAGCTCAAGTGAGACATCTATGGAGACAATGAAAATTACTTTTTTTTACGGAGGCACTACAGACCAGTGAGACGCATCACTGGAACACAGACTAATGGAAATAGGGGGGATGGAGACAAAGAGTCGGCGTAGGTCTCTGTGGCATGTCATTAGTGAGAAAGAGGGGTTGACTTGCTTCATCTGACATTTACCAGTCCGACTGAAAATGTCACGGAATGCCAGCCTTTACCTCTGGATATAATGGTGCCTCTTACAGCCTAGAGCTATTGATCCCAACAAACTTTTGTCCATTTTGCCTCCTCTCTTGTTCCTTCTGTCCACTGTCCCGAGGAAGACCGCCGTTCCTGCTCCCAGCCAGAGCTTTCATCATTTCCGTTTACTGCGTGCATTAGCAGATTTAGCTCAGTGAGTAAATGATGCCAGAGCAGTGCGGGGGACAGAGTAGATCCTCCTCGGGGGATATTTTAAGTTTGTTTTGTCACACTAGTGTGGATAATAACTGTCTGACAAAACATGTGAATGGTTGTTATTCACCGTCTATTTGACAGGCAGATCTTTGAGTCATCAAGTTTCCACACTAATATTGGCTGTATGTGGGAGTTTTTCCTCCATTGATTCCTTTCTTCAGTTTCTTTCACACATTGAGGGGCACTGGCTGTCTTTTAGGTTAGCTAACTGACTGACAGAGTTGACTATGTAGAGGTTTGCCAACAATGCCAGAAAAAGAAAATGAAAGCAGAGGGAACATTGATGCAAAATCCAATTTAGTATCCTGCTCTACGTGCACAAGTATATTTACATATATTAATGTCACATTTTCTAAGTCTTTTTTGGCATGCTGATATTCTTAGGCATGAAATAAGTATTAAGGATCACATAAAAATAACTTTGCACAATTCTACAGAAATAATAATGTCAAATCTATAGGTCAAGTGATTACAATAGTGAAAGTTATCCTATCAAAGCCCCCACCCAACCTTCAACTATTTATCATTGTTGTAGTATAAACCTCTATATATAGTTACAATTATTTTGTGAGATCAAGTAAACAATGGGAGAGGAGCAATGTCCTCTCCCTTGCACTTGTACCAGATGTATTTCACACTCCCATTATCACATTTAGCTGAAGGTCTACTGAGTTGTATTGTATGTACTGTGAATAGGAAGTGGTTCAATCAAAGCAATAACAAAAAGCAATCAGAGCCGACTAGATGATGCATTCTTTACAGTGCACTGATCTCAACCTCATTTCAAATTAAGCAGTAATCTCTTTCCCCATAGCTAATGCAGAAGCTAATTATGTTGAAAACCACTCATAAGCATTTTCTGTCTTTGTTTGCTATGCTGCAGTGGATTTCTGTCTCTTAGGAACTGATTTGAGATCCATGGCCTCTCAATTTGTTTTGGGGGGTGCTACTGTCTAGTCTATTTCTGTCCTTGCTACACTATTGTCCTCGGTTGACTGCCTTCACATCAAGTGAAGGATTTATTTGGCTACTCTGCCAGCTCAGGCAGATAGGCCCTGCGGTTACAACACAATATGAAATGTCTGAATCCACTCTTAAGATAACTCTAACTGTCGTAATGGTTTCGGTGATTGTTTTCTCTCTGAGTTAACATGTTTGAAGAGCTGAAGTTGTTTACAGATTAGAGAGGGTAAAAAAGTGCCAGGCTGCAGTTTTATGTCTTTTTGTTGCCTTCTTTGGAGATGAATGGATTGATGTTTTTACCAAGGATTTTGGGATGTTTCCTTCCAAGGCTTAGATTCTGCAGAAATGTTTTCCTCTTAATCACTTGTGGTCTTCTTCCATGCATGTTAATTGGCGGCTTTGACTGCAGCGTTACGTTTCAAAATCCATACCCACAGAAGATTATGATCTTAATTAGCTATATCACAGCCCTGGGCCCATTACATGTTTGCCCAGCATTACACAATGCCATCAAAGCAGTGGTACAGCTTGGATGGCAACAGGAGCTTGATTCAATTAGCCGGCCCTTCTCAGCTGCATTACCCACCACTCCCATGGCTTCACCAGAATCACTTCACCGTTATGAAACTACACAAATCATGAAAATAGCCCATACAGCTGACAATAAGGGTCATGTGGTGACAATGATCATTGCCATGCTTACTGCGGGCCACAAATATGTTTTAAACTGTTGTTGTAGCTGTGTCACACAAGGCAGTGATACTGTGGAATAAAGCTGCTATGCAAGTAGTTACTTGGTTTGACAGGAATATATTTGTAGTATATGTAGAATAGTAAAGGACAGTTCATGACTATGTTTTATTTGTACCTTTTAATTGTACTACATTGGTTTTCTTGTCTTTATTCTTTTCAGTTGTATCACTACAGCTTCCTGCAATATGTTTTTGTTTGACAAAGATTATGTTGTAATCAAAGTCCACACATTTTCTGTAATTAAATGTTTATTTAATTGGTAAAGATATGAACATCTTTATCCCTTATGAATGCAAATTACAATATTTGAATTGTGCTATTAAAAGTGATAGCTACTAAGTGTGCTAAGGTTGTCAAAACTCAACCAAACTCAACCATGTGATGCAACAGTTTAAATTATTAAAACGTGTTATTGTGCCTTTTGTTTCCATAAGATAAAGAAGTTATTATTAGATTGTCTAACTGTCCGCCCTTCCTTTCTCTGCAGGTACATCCGCACCATGTACCTCGGTATACAGAGTCACCGGCAGAAGGAGAACCAGCGGCGTTTTTACTGGGCTATGATGTACGAGTATGCCGATGTCAACATGCTGCGACTGCTGGAGACCTTCTTAGAAAGCGCCCCTCAGATGGTGCTGCAGCTCTGCATTATGATCCAGAGCAACAATGCTGAGTGGCTGCAGTGTAAGGACTTCCATATGGCACTATACAGGCAACACACAACTCTCATTATGTTTGTGTCTAATTCCAGACATCTTTCATATCCTTCTTTTGTGCATTACGTCATGCTGTTGTCCCATAATGCTGAGATGGTTTCGTATTTTAAACCTGACAGTTCATTTTCTGTGAAGTTCACATATCGCTTTATTTACAGTGTGCAATATTCTCCACCATTGTATTCAATTTCAAACATTCATCATTTTTGAAAGCTCTTTTACAATTCCAGTTTCCACGTGCAAAACAGCTCCCCAAGGAAGGCAATTCAATCATAACAAGTGATACCCTCCCTGTCTGGGTGTCTATAGAAATGCCATCAATACATTTGCTGAGAGGCACCATGCTGCTGCTCTGCAGATAATCCTCTATCATTTTTCATGTAGCAGGTTACTGCTCTGACATATCTGCTGTCTCTACTGTTATACAAGTCCAAAGGAAACTGAATTGTTGTTGACTGAATGACCTATGATGATCTTGGTAATAATATGGCTTTCTAGAATGTGATAGATTGCTTTGGCTGAAATGAAATGTACTGTAAGTGGAACGCCAGCCAATTCAAGATAAAAGTATTTTTCTTTGGATTATGCTTTAGACTAGAAATAAAAACTGGATTTTTCTTTACATTTCTGGTGCTTTGAAAACCATCTCATAGCATGTCAGTGTATCTCATTCTTAGTCTTTCTCTTCTTTCACACTCTTTCTCCGTCTATATTCACAGGTCTTTCAACCATGTCCTCCCTCCTGTCCCTGGCCTGGGTGCTAGCCTCTTACCACAAACTCCTGCGTGATTCACGTGACGACCAGAAGAGCATGAGTTACCGAGGTGCCCTGGTGCATCTGTTCTGGCGCCTTTTTACCATCTCCTCACGGGTGATCTCCCTTGCCCTATTTGCCTCGGTTTTCCACATATACTTTGGCATTTTTGTGGTGCTCCATTGGTGTGCCATGGCTTTCTGGGTCATCCATGGCGGCACCGACTTCTGCATGTCCAAGTGGGAGGAAGTACTGTTCAACATGGTGGTGGGGGTGGTCTATGTCTTCTGTTGGTTCAATGTACGCGAGGGCCGGACGCGGTACAGAATGGTGACCTATTATACAGTAGTGCTGTTAGAGAACGCCATCCTAAGCCTCCTTTGGTATGCGTATCGTGACCCAGTCACCACTGACGCCTATGCCGCTTTTGCCCTCTGTGGTGTCTTCCTGTGCTTTGCCTCAGGTGTGGCCTGTATGGTTCTCTATTACGGGGTCCTACACCCCATGGGCCCCCGGCTGAGGGTGCTGGCCAGCTCATGCTGCGCTGAGCTTCTTTGGGGCCTTCCATTACCCCCCGAGGCCGAGCCCATGGCTCCCACACCTGGACCGCGTGGTTCTCAGGCTACCCCCACACGGGGTCTGGCAGGGGAATATGAGGAGTCAGATGAAACACCCACGGACACCTGCCTACCGGTTTTCCAGGTGAGGTCCACAGAGCCTGTGGATGCCGCTGGCAGGCCCATCCAGCCCGAGGGTCCTCTCATTAAGATAGACATGCCCAGAAAACGCTACCCAGCATGGGATGCACACTTTGTGGATCGGCGCCTGCGCAGGACCATAAATGTGCTGCAGTACATTAGCCCTAACGCGGTGGGCATCAGGTATAGGGACGGTCCACTTCTCTATGAACTCCTGCAGTATGAATCCTCCCTCTGAAGGCATCTTTTCCCACAGCTCTGCCACGTCCTCTTACACACTACGAGGCACATACTTATCCTTTCTTGGACTATGCTCTTCCTCCTCTCCAGATATTATCTCTTTCCATTTGACACACTGCTATCTCCTTCTCTCCTCTCTGATCATTCTATTTTCCTGCAAGAGATGTGTGTCGAGACGGTCGAAACACACAGCCATGATTTATTTTTGGAAAAGAAACATACAGTACAGAGATAAAATCATGAACCTCCAATATCTGTGATATATACAGAAGAATCATGTAAATCCCTCTACATTGATATAGGAGGGTTCTGTATGCGTGTGTAGATAAAATATGAATGTTTCATTATGAAATGTGTTTAATGCATTATACTGTATTGGTGATTCAACCTGTGAATACTTTTGAAGGGCATATTGTATGTCCCTGTGACATGGGACTGGCGCAAAGCCTGATGGGAATGATGGAGGAGAGTCTCAAAGGGGGCAGGTCTTTGCACATCCCAACATTTACTGCCATTCTTTATGTAAATTATTGTACTGTATGATAATGTTTACTAATTCCTTAGCCCGTGAATTGAAAAGCACTGAAATTTCTATCGCGATACTGTAAATAACAAAAAGGACACAATCAAAGATGTGTCCAGAAGAAGCACTTCAAAATGGATTATCCCTCTGTGAGCCATACGTGGCTCAAGTGGAACCTGGCCGTACTATTTTTGTTCAAAACCCTTAATCATAATCGCATCATGTATGGAAGGAAAAAGAAGCACACCGACCTTCAATCAGTTCCACCCACATATATAATTTCAACAGTGCAGACTGCCCTCCAGTGGAGGCGAACTGGAACAGCATGCCTTACATGGTTATTTTTGCCCGTAATTGTGACAGCACAAATATTAAAGAAAAACACAATGAAAGGAAAGTAGAATGTAATTGAAATGAGCACAACATTTTCTGAATTGGTGGGTAGATCATAATTAAACATTCCAATGACTTTTTTAAAGATTGTAGGGGTTTAGTAAAGGGTAGAATGTGTTAACACCATTTTTTGTTTGAATTGCAAAGACAGCCTTCAAGGAATCCTCCACCATTCCCTTCTGAATCCTAGAAAGTACAGCCTCCCTATTTTGTTTTCTAATCAACAAATGTTAGGGTTGATAATATATGCTTATCGGGTGCAAAGACTCGTAATAAGTTCTTTAAAAAAAAGACAACTAGGAGAAGATATTTCTATACTATTATACTTCAGTGCGTGTTTGTGTCCTCATTTATAGTCATTGATACATTGACATCTATATTTTGCCAGAACACAAACTTTTTACATAAAAACAATTGTTGTGCAGTGCAGTGTTAAAAGTTATACTCCTCAACATCAGTGTGCCCTCAAGAGGTTATACTCTAATATGGGTGTACAAGTCAACTGTTTTAGCACTGCTAGTGCAGTTGAAACAAAGCCAAATCGCATCTTGCAGAACTGTCTTTCCATCGTATCTGCCCCCTTGAACCAGTAGAATGAGTCCTTGCTAAACATTAACATATATAGGCCTGCTGTAAAGCGAGTACACACAACATCTCCCAGCTGAACCTGCGGGAGTTCTTCACTACGGATACACTTGGGACGGCCACTGTATTTACTCATGACAATAATGAAATCAAATATTTAAAAAAAGATGCCTTCTAGGTCAAAGGAGTTTGACTAAAACGTTCAGAGGGCTACTAAACAATTTATTTAAAAAATGAATGCATTTCATACTCCAATTGTATCTATTTACTCAATGATTCATCCAAATATATAATGTGTGTTTTCTACATTGTTTGGCATGACGTTAGTATGAGGCATTAGTACCAATGCACCCAACCAGGGATGACCAAGAGCCCTACGCAAAGCAGAGATTCCTTTCTCCTGGCTCACAGGCTTTCTGCTTAGCTGTGGCCAAATGTGCCTGCTAACATCGTACTGTAAAAGGCAGATGCCACGTTAAGTCCAGGCCAAAGGTGAGAGGGGGTTTTTGCCAGGGATGGAAATGAACATGAGGACAGAACTTGAGAAAGGTCTTAACTGAATTATGCTGTATGACTCTTCGTATGCTTGTGTAAGAAAGATGGGTGTTTTATTGTTAGCACGTGCTGTACAACCTACAGTTTGTGTTTGGGATTTAAGTGTGTTTGCGTGGTGGTGTGTAATGCATGCATGTGTATCTCCTGAGCCCTTTTCCACAGTTCTGTCCTCTCGCCGAAAGTTCGGCTCCACCCTTGGTTGCTGCTCTGCCCTCTTCCCAATCCCTGCGTTGCTGGGCCTTGGTGCACTCCCATGACACACTCTCACACTTTCTGGTAACTGAACAACGGGGTTGAGGCTGAACAACTGGAGATCCTGGCATGAGAACATGCAATGAGGTACACTGCCATAACCAAGAGCTTCAACATCCAGGGTCTGCCACCCTTCAGCTTAAAGCGATGTTCAGCCCTGAGTAATATTTAACTGTTGGGTCAGCTAGGGTGGAGCAAACATCCAACACCCCATATGTTTTGATATACATGAGTATGCAAACAACCAAGTTGTTCATTGTTTACCATAGTAGCCAGTAGTTCTCTTTGTTGTAGTGAATTAACAGCCATGTTAATAGCAAGCCAATTCATGTAAAAAAATATTGTTGGACTTAAAAAAAACAACTAAGCAAAACAGCCAATACAGGGGTTCCTCAGGACCAACAACCAAGACCACTAAACCAGCTGACTCAGGGGTGTCTCAATGCAGTTCTCATCCCCAGGCATGTCCTCCATTTTTTCCTTACAAAATTGCATCCTGGACCACTATGTGGCTGGGATTGCACCACTTAATTATGGTTTGCACATTTGTTTTAATGGGAATGGTTACTCATTCTTATTATTGGTGGGGGGATAGGCAGTTTTTTGTGGTAGTTGGCTGCCTGGCAAACACTGCTGACATTTTACAGACATGGACATAAGTCCAAATCAGGTGCAAATACACTGTGATTAATTCATTTTTGTGCGGGTGTGTTTGTGTGGGAGGACGGTAGTATATATTATAAAAAACAAGATTATGTACAATTGGGCTGCATTTCATCTTGTGGTGCTTAATGTCGTATAATGCAGAGTATTTATGCTTGCTTAGCTGTGTCATATGAATAAAAGTAATTACAGTTAATTACATTGTTGATTTTAATTAAGTATGTGAAGAGTCTAAATGTACAAGTCTAGATTTTTATGAAACATGCAGTATATTTTACTTATTTCTACAGAACAATCACATTATTGCCACATTCTGTGTATAGTTAAACAAATTAGCTAGAAGCCCAATAAGTGGGTTTTAATTTAGTATTTGTAATGTTTTCCTTAATTATACACAGGTTTCAAAAGCTAAGCTACACAAGGGTTGCATTTGGAAACGTTACCATACAATATTATATTTGGCCGCCACACTTTACAATATGAACAAGGTCACAAATAAATCCCCTGTTTCTATCAGGTTACAAGCCCACATCTTTCAACAGACACAACACACAGCAAGAGTGTTTGAGCAGCAAGCTTGTTCTACTCAGTCCTTGTTGTGCCTTGTTACTTTGGGTGCTTCAATCCAGCCATGGCAGCCAGGCCCGCAAACAACAATGCCAATTTTTTTCTTTACTTGTTTCATGTGCCAGCCCACTCATCAAGATGGTGATAACACCAAACAATATTCTTCCTGTTTGTCTCTCCAAACCAAATCAAGCCAAGTTCTCAATTTTGTCACCTCATTTGACAACTCCATTTAATCTTACTATTTCATTCAAGTTGACATCCACAGTTGCACTGTTTCCTCGTTACAGTGTTACAACTAATAACAGAGTGAAAGAACCAAGTGGTGGGTATGTCAAAGACATGGGAGGAGAAGTAAGGCAATACTGAACACCTTCTGTACTTGAACGTAGGGTTCCTCATCTATATTACGTTGGAGCAAGCTGAAATACAACAGCCCCAGTTCATTCAGCAAGTTACAATTAGCAGTTTGGACTGAGCTCTAAAGTGTTAGTTTTGGACTGTTTGATGGAAACTCTTAACAGATGCCAGCCACGGTACCGAGCGATTTGGTCAATGATTGTTTTGTACTTTTGTCTATGCCTTTACATCTACTTCTGTCTTGCAATGATGAATGATTTGTGGTGCCAAGACGTAAAGTTTCTGTGTCGTTTGTCTTGTGTGAAAAATACATCCTCTAGCCAAAACAATAATGCCTGCAGTTGGATTTGAACGAGAGTCAATGATGACAAAATGCGCAAAAAAAACATTTATGTTGCATTTTTCTTACAATGTAAGGATTAACAGGCCTGATCACTATTTCACTTTTAAATAACCTCATTTTCTTGTTTTCCTACCACCTCCCAGCATGCCTTTGGAAGTCATTGTGAGGTGACCCTCAACATTTAGCATGTAAGTGCTCTCGACTGCACAACAAACCCTCTGATTTCTGCATTAATGTGTAGCAGCAGGTCATTGTAGTGTTTGACTTGGTTTTAATCTGTACCTTTGTGTCATGACTCATGACCATCTCTTTGACCACTGGAGCAGTATGTTCAGATGATAAAATGGTGCATTTTCTTCTTTTATTTTTGATTCCGTTTTGATTTATGTTAATAACCTGGTGCTGAATAAATACATTTAAAAAGGTGCTACTACTGTGGACTGCAGTCCACTTTTTAGCTTTCTGATAGCATAGCCTTCCAGTTGACTGAGAGGGCCTGCGCCCCACATACTTGCAGTCTCAAAATGCTCGAGCGCTAGCACCTTACAGCCACATAGTTTACAGCGGACTTCAACTCTCAATGGTGCCATTTTGATTTCCTAACTTGCTCAAAAAACGAGTGACTCTCTGCATTTAATGTTTAATATACTGGTTTAAGCATAGAGTATGTTTTTCGTCTACTATGATTCAATCTGCACTAGGATGTTTTTATTTCTTTTCTCTGAGAGAGAATGAAACTGGCAGATAAATGCATCTTTATGGCAGACGAACAGGATCACAAATGCTACTGGAGTTTGGGTTAAAAAAATAGAACGTGATTGCTGTGTTGTAAATTCCTGTCATCTATATGTCCTTAATCTGTGTGTATCTACTTTTTGTTGTTATTGTAGAATTGGCTGTAATATTTTTGTTTAACATGGATTTGATATTCCAATTAAGCGACTATGGTTGTTATATTAATTGCTGCTGATTTTTGAAATAGTTATCAAATGGTGTTGGGAAATAATGCTTTGTTTATATTCAATCAATTTCTAGATTGTGTTAGCTTGTTGGTGTATTTTACAAATCAGGATATTCCCTAGACCATTATTATTTTTTCCAGGGTATTCCAAACGTTGGCACAATGTCAGAAAGCAAATTTGCTACAATCTGTAGCATCTTTATGAAAGTGTACTCATACAACCAATGTTGTAACTGAGAACATAAAAGGAATGGTTTCTTTGTTGTTGTTAAATATAACATGCAAGTACACTGTTTAATGGAAACCCTGTTCTTTAAAAAAAGCAAAACTGATGTCCTTTTTTTTGGGAACAATATGATTTTATTAATAACATATGGTGCTACGGTTCTTTTTGTATGTTTTGGTTTTTAGATGAAAAGAGAAATATTATGCTGAAAATGTAATGTTAAGCCTTACTGTAGATTCATATATCAGACTGTTCATCCCAGAAGAGAAAAATAAATATAGTATTTAAAAGTGAAACATTTTAGTACTGTATTCACATGCACAATTCACATTTCAACATATGAAGGCAGATGCAAAGATGTAAGCTACACACCTTAATTGTGTTCTAATGTGATACATTGCAGCCTCTGATGGGTATATTTAGCAGATAAAAGGCCTCCACACTCACACAGGTGTTTTCATTTAATTTGAATATACTTATTCCGGTTGAAGTTGTGGTGGGGATTACTGTGATAACACCAAACACAGAATGATGCATTAATAAAAATAATGAAAGTGAACATTTTTAGAGATGACGATCAATCTGAGGAAGGTGTAATCAGGGACAATAAGTGAAAACACCTGCGTAGTTTGACTAAAGCTGTTTAAGATCTTTTAACATGAGTCCAATACATCACATCATTTTTGCTAATTATTTCACTATACCAACAATAATTATTATGGAATATATTTGGCACATTGGAATAACAGTTCAAATATAGGTGACATTTTCTTAATTGCAGTTGTAATTTTAGAGCCAATTTAGAAGGGTGTATTATTTTTATTTGAAAAGAGACCTTTAACATAAAGTTATTATTCAGACCTGATTAAATCACAAATGACCTAAAAAAAGCCATCAAAGCGACATTTCAGGACCATCCCAAATCAATATTTTTAATGGCAGTTATTTTTATCTTTTTATTTTGTCAGAAGTAAAAAGAGTAGGAAGAACACGGCTGAAACTGATTTTATATTTGTATTAGTGAAACAAAGCAAAGGTACGACTTACATTGGGGTGATGTGAATAAATACACACGACAACACAAAACAAAAGAAATAGAGCAAATGTTAGGTTAAATGGTGTATGGTGTGTGTACTGTATTATCAAAGGTGCACAGCAGTGTTACTACAGTGGAGTCATAGATGGTTTAAAGGGGGAAAGAAGGAAAGACAGAGAGAGTAGTCAGGAAATAGCTTTCCTGACAGGGTTGGCTTATTATATCCCACTTTGCAACCATTTACAAATATTGTGTTTCATTTGTATCAGCATTTATTTATTTTGTAAACCTTTTTTCAGTAGGTACCTTTTTAAGCATCCCCCAGGTGAACCTCGTTTTTTTAACCATTTCATCAATTACACCTGTGCTTTTTGCAGTCAGCCTGTTGCAGTCCTGCGTGTACAATCATGTCCTAGTAAAATAGGGATATAAAACAAAAGCCGTAAACAGGCTGTCAGACATTGCTTTCATATAACATATTTATAGTCTCTTAGTCAGTGAAACACCTGCATTTGAACAGCTCAATTGTGATTTTAGACTTAACCTTAACAATAAGACTGAAAGGAGTCAGAGCCTTTCCTGTTATTTAAAGTGAAAATGTCAGCTGTTGAAAAACAATATTGTATAAAAAGTTTCAAAATAATAAAGTAAAAGTGAGATTTGGTGGATTTAATAACGAGAATTGAGGCAAAAGTGTCAAGTTCTGTCAACATTTCAAAATCTTCTCAAATGTGAATCTCCATAAAGTTGTTTTAAAAAAGCATTTACCTTATAAAATAAAGTATTCAACGTTACAGCTAATGTTAATACAAGTTAAAGTAGTCACCTGTGCAAAAGCCAACCCATGTCTGCAGCTGCACTACAATCACCAAATATATACTCTGTCTGCATTAGGTGCTCTATAATTAACAAACATATTTTTTGGTCTGAAGTGAATCTCTGTCACTCAATACATTGCTTTTCTGTAATTATAATGTATATATTATATTACCTGAAATGATGCCTGTGAAGTGATACTGAAGAAGCGCCTCGTCAAACTGCCTGGGCGGTGATCTCACTAACAGTAGCAGCTGTTTTGGTTTGTGCAAAGCAAAGCATGCTGGACCACTGTTCAACGCCCAAAATGGCGGCACGATTGAAAAGTTTTGCCTGTTTTATCCGAGTTTGTTTTCTTAACAGTCTACTGCTTTAGTTGTGTTCGCGGCACTGAAGCACACCATTCGCACACTGGTGTCACGTCGGTGTTTAATCTAACACTTGCGGAATAAGGCAGATCATAATGACATTTTGCTATCAGCTCAAATTCGGACATCACTTTATCAATGCTAGGCTAGCCTAAGCTAGGCTAGCAAGCTAACTACTTTCAGATGAGTGCTGGTTAAACATATTCTGTAGATAGTTATGTGTTTTCACACCTTGCTCCCCACGCTGAGCTGAATATGAAGAGGAGGACCTTTACATAGAAATGGAGGATGATGTGAAAAAAGTGAAAAAGGTAAGTCGGGCCATTGTCACAGCTAGCATTACTTTTTACTGCAAGTTTGCCAGCTAGCATGCTAACTTACTAGCTAGTCATACCAGACTAGCTTAACTGTTTGCTGGCTAAGTTTATAATACATATGGAGTCAATGTCCGCGAGCAGGGGCCAACATATCACGATAACACACTGACACTTTCCCGACTTTTCATTTAATACGTAGAGTGTGTAACTTACAGAATGAATGTTACATAAAGTTATCTTCAGGATGTGCAACAGATTGAACCTAAAAAAACAGAGCGAAGTGTTACAAGATCAGTGTAAAGTGTCTTAATTTATAATCAACATGAGCTTCGTGATCTGTTGTTGGTTCATAGTTCTCTGAATATCGACTTTGCATTGTTAGTTTTGTAGTCCAGATGTGCTATTTATAGTAACGTCCTGAATACATCGGCTACTGGTGTGTTACTGTGGCTAATTGTGCGTTTGTTTTGGGTTGTGTTAACAGTGAGGCTATGGCTCAAAGAGAGTATTCCCCTAAACGTAATGAAAGCACAACCATGTGTTTTTCAGAGTTAGTAACCCTCGTCGTTATGTGTAGGCGTGGGTCAAAGAGGATCTGTGTGCTCAACAGCTGTCAGAGGCAGCAGCTATCAGTGTCAGTCATGCTAAGGGGAACCAGCATCCTTTACCCAGCTCTCACAGACAAACACTACAGACACATACTGCCTAATGATCCCGTTTGATGTGGAGGCAGATCGGTATGTTCAGACACATAGCTGACATTTCTTTTATCTGACACAAAGGACATTTTCCCTCTGTTCTTCGTGTTGTGTTCACAGGAGGAAGGGCAGAACCCTCCAAATCTAAGCAGGACATTACATTGACAAGCTCTCACAACCTTAGCAATGCAGTGAGCAGTGAAGTGTCTTATGTTAACATTTTTGCTATGACTGCTGGTCAGTCCATCATCTTTTCCATGTTATTTCCCATCCAATTCAATGTCCTCTTGATGTGAAGGGAAATTTGGACGGAAATTAATGGATATCCTTATGTTAATAGGGTTTGTTATGGCAAGGAAATGTTTTTGTCAGCAATTTTAACCAACCCAAACTGCCTGTGGTTGGATTAAGGCACATCTTTAAAACTTCAATTCAGAAAATGTTGATATGACTAAATACTTGTGGCCCCAAAACAGATAGATTTGAAGTAAATCTATTTCAACGCCTGCCTGGCAGCATTGTGGTTTCCAAATATGGATTATTCCTCTAATATCAGTATAAAGTATTGTTTTTAGCTCTATGAAACTGGATAAGCCACATGTTTAGTACTGTCTTTAATGGTTGATGCTCTTTACTTTTAGATTGGTGTCTCCAGTGCATACAGTTTCTGTATATGCCACTTGGTGGAGATAATGAACAACATTTTGCCCAGATGTATTCTTGATAATATAAAAAGCAGTATTAAAATATGACACAAGTGAAAGCTCAGACCCCTTCATGTGATGTCCTGATAGTGTTACTTTCACTTTGCTAAACTGTCAGAGGTATCTGGAAAATGTAAGGATATGATTAGCTACTCTTTCATATTGTATTAGCTTGCTTTCAGACCATCAGAAGTAGTTAAAAACTGATAAAAATGAATGGGCATATATAACCATGCTGCTTCTTACATCTGGAAAGGCAGTCACAATGCCTCGCAGAAAACTAAACATGCATGTCGTGCATATTGGGTACAAATAAAACTTAAATTGCTCAAGTCCACCTGAACTTTTTTTTAAATCCTGGCCATAACTGCAAAAGTAAGCCACAAATCATCCTCTCGTAGGTAACAGACTTTATTTAAGAAAAGGCATTTCATTATTTTAAAGTAATTCCCTTGGGTCAACTACTGTGGCTCTTGTCTCCCATTTCCCAAGGACAAGCTATTAAATGTTAATGTACGTATCTTCACGAGCAACGTACTTATAAATAATGCACCAGTTGTAGGTTGTGCTGTTCAATGGTTTGCCACAATTTGGCTCGAACTTCATCAGATTGTCTGCATTTGTGGTATTATTGAATCTGCAGTGTAAACAGCCTTGCAAATGTGACGTGTGGTTAGCATCGATGTGTGTAGACCTTCAGTAACAGTCCTGAGTAAGTGATGCACAAAGGCAGCAATCATCACCTCACAATACAATCCTGGAGTTAGTGATTATCACTATACATGTTCTTTTGTCCATAATTAAGTGAAAATAAAACTAGAAGTGTGTTCAGTTAGTGCTTCAATATTCATATGAACGAGCGTGTCATCATAGGAAGTTGTGGCTAGTCCACTTCCTGCTCTTGTGCCTGAAACCAGAGGCTGACACACTTCCTTTCCTCTGCGACGGGTCCCGCCCCTCATCATGTTTGATCCTGTGTGTCTGTCACCAGTTGGCAGCTGTCACTGTGTGAGGGGAGGCAACAGGTGACTAGTGCAGACGGTGAGCGTAGCAGCATCTGTGGCCAGGCAGTGTGTTTGGCGTTAGGCGACTCTTCTAGCGAGAGGGTTCATGGAGACCGAGGTAGGCTTTGTAATGCTTTGAATCTAGAAAGGTGTATTGTATTAGGCATAATGCAATGGAAAAACTCTATCAAGGTTTTATTTAATCACATTCGCAGCACACTTATTTTTTAAGTGGTATATTCAGAAATATCTTAAAGAAAATTCATTCTTTTGTGACTAATTTGTGATGAGGAAATGTTAAGTTCCACTGCAAACACCTCCAGTTTTGCAAAGCTTTCTTGTGCACATGCTATTGTTGACATTTGAGTAACATGTATTGGATAACAGGGCAGGCTTTGCATCTGCTGTGTCTTACTTCTCAGCAACCGTTCCGCCACGGGAAGCAGGCTCAGCATAAATTACAAGGCTTTAAAGAACCACACTCAACCGACGTTTTTCTGACAGACGTTACACTTTTAGCTTCAATTGCGTAGCCCATTGCATGTACATTATATCTAGGTAGTGGATATGAATAGTCCTGTATTATTTATAACATACTGTTGCATAGAAACAGATTATGGCAATAGTTTATCATTTAGAGAGTGTGAAATGCTACATATCCACACATATTGAGTCGCATTTCCTTCTGCATTTTGGAATGCAGCATGTGAGAATCATCTAATACGTCTCACCCTGCTCTCTTTGTCTTTATTCACCAGCCTGGTATCGTGTCTCCGTTCAAGAGAGTCTTTCTGAAAGGAGAGAAGGGGAGAGACAAGAAGGCCCAGGAGAAGGCCACCGAGCGCAGAGCACTCCACACCTTCTCACTCTCTCAACCCGACCACCGTATAGACCCTGACATCCTGCTTAATGACTACATTGAGAAGGAAGTCAAAGTGAGTGACTAGCAGAGATATAAACTCCCTTACCTCATACAAATACATGTTGAAACACTATTCATTCAAGCCATGCTATGGCAATAAGTTTGTGACTGTTCTTTCTTTTCCAGTACTTGGGGCAACTATCATCAGTTCCAGGATACTTGAACCCATCAAGTCGCACAGAAGTGCTGCAGCTCATTGACACTGCAAGGGTTAGTATCTGAGAAAGAGGATTTCACTTCTTCGTTCAGTTGTTGGTTCTCTCTCTTGCTAATTTCAAAATAAATTGTTTTGTTTCTTAGATTCAACTCCTTTAATAGATTAATTCTGTTCATGCAAAGACAGAATGCATATTAAAGTAGTCAGATATGGCATTTATCATTTCCATCATGTCAGGGATAATTACCCTCTGCTCACGCCTCTGTGATTCTCAGAAGTCCCATCAGTTGGCGGGCCAGCTGACATCGGAGCAGGACGCCGTGGTGAGCTTGTCGGCGTACAACATAAAGCTAGTACGGCGCGACGGAGAAGACATCATCCTGAGAGTGCCCATCCATGATATCGCTGCTGTGTCTTACATCAGGGACGACTCTCTGCACCTCGTGGTGATCAAAACAGGTGGACAACATTGTTTACATTTTAAAGATGTTAAAATGAAGTGGTAAAATAAGTCAGTACAGTACAGAGGAGTCACCTGCAGTCCTGTTTAAACATGTTTTGTTTTAATTGTAGCCAACATCACATCAACATCAGGTCCATCTGGTTGTTTATTTTGTTGTCTTCTTTATGTCAACAAGTAATAATGAGGATATGATAATGTTAAATCCCATTAAAACAAGTGGTTAACTCATGTCTTTCTTGAGTAACTAGAAATAATTAAAAATGAGTTCGTAACGTAAAGGGTGGACCAATAATGAAGAAATATTTGGACTTGCAACAAATGAAAATTCTAATTTGACTTTATTATTCTGACTGACTGCGTATTTTTCTTTGCTCTCCAGCCCAGGAGTCGGGGGGTTCTCCTTGTCCCAGCTCGTGTCCCGATCTTAACAAGTCTCAGACCTTGAGCTCCTTATCAGAGAGTGGGGCTGTGCTCGTGGAAGTCTGCTGTCTGCTGGTGCTCGCTGTTGATAATAAGGTATTATTTTGCATCTGTGGCTACGCTAAATGAAAATACATTCCTCAAGTTTATTTAGATTACACAGTTTAGTTTAGTTTAGTTTAGTTTTAGTTTATTTATTTATAGTGTCGTGGACAGTCCCCATCGATGAACTGTCACAAAAACAGTAAATGGTGCAGCTTTAGCCGACATGGCTAATTGCCAGCTGTTGTCCCCGGCCAGATGGTAAGAGACACCCTTAAAATCACAATATATCAACAGCATTAGTTATAAAAAAATATAAAATAAAATAAAAAGGATGAAAGACAAGTAGATGCAGGCGAGAGGATAAAAGAGAATAATAAACAACACGCGTTACTACATACACTACATGTCACATACAGTATAGCACATCACAATCACATAACAGAAATGAGGGGCAGCATCCATGATCACAACATGTAACAACATGTAACACAACATGTAACACTCACGCCATACTCAACAGACTAGTGTGTGCAGGTGTAGTTCTCAGTGAAAAATGTTTTTAAGTGAGCTGTGAAGGTGGTATGTGTATGTATGTCTTTGATTTGAGTGGGTAGAGAGTTCCAGTTTTGTATTGCTCTGACCGAGAATGATGACTGACATTCACAGGTGGCAACAATTTACTGAGGCTACTTTAAAAAGTGAATTGATTTTTGGCTCCAAGCCACCTACAGGGCTGTTTGTAGAAGGTTCCCCAACAAACAAATACACCAAGTAAAAGTGCAGAAAATTCTATCAATAACAATGATTAAAAGAGAAACTCATGGAGCCTTTTAAAAGTGGCATAGCACAGAAGGTGAACTGCAGCTAATCCCCAATGGTTTAAAATGGCTTAGCTAAATTAAACTTTAACTATGCAAGAAAACTCTCTCACATGTATAGTTTTACATTTTGAGTTACAAGATGTGACGCTAACGATGACATTGTGAATATGTATCGGAGCACTGTCGTAACTTGTTCCTGCAGAATGTTGCATTTATAGATACTGTGTTTGTCTTCCAGGCAGCAGCGGAGGAGCTTTGTCTCTTGCTCAGCCAGGTCTTTCAGATTGTTTACACGGAGTCAACCATCGACTTCTTGGACAGAGCCATTTTTGATGGAGCAACTACACCTACCAGACACCTCTCTCTATACAGCGGTAAGGGGAAAACAGGAAAAACAAACTGAATGGGACTAGTTATTGTCCTGTAACAAGTTGATGTGTTGTTGATTCAGAAATAATCCTTTTAATTATGTACTTGTTTTTTATTTTGCAGAGGATTCTTCAAGCAAAGTGGATGTTAAAGAGTCCTTTGAAGGGGAAGCAGGCACATTGTAAGAACACAGTTGAGAGTCCTACTTTGATCATAGGTTTTCAGTTGGACACAGAAAGAATTTGACACGTTTGTTATTATCTAATGTGGGTATGGACCAGGCCTCAATTAAACGCTTACAGCTAGTCCAAAACGCTGCTGCACGTTTGCTGACTGGCCACAAAAAGCGTGACCACATCACCCCTATTCTGGCCTCACTGCACTGGCTTCCAGTTCGGTTCAGAATTGATTTTAAAATCCTTTTATTTGTTTTTAAAGCACTAAATGGGCTGGCTTCGGCCTATATAGCTGAACTCCTCCATCGCTACACCCCAGCCAGAGCTTTAAGGTCTGCTGACCAGCTGCTGCTGGTAGTGCCCAAGACCAGGCTAAAAACCCGAGGGCACCGAGCCTTCGCAGCAGCTGGCCCTAGGCTCTGGAACACTCTGCCCCTCCATGTGAGGTCGGCCCAGACCCTAGGGGTTTTTAAATCTAAACTAAAAACACACTTCTTCTCTCTGGCTTTCTAGTTAGAGCGGAGCACGACTACTGTGTTTTATTTTTATTTTGTTTTTAAGATATATCTGTTGTAATTTATTGTCGTTTATTGTGATTTGTAGTAATGTGTTTTTATTACATGTACAGCACTTTGGCTCGACCAAAAATCGCTTTTAAATGTGCTATATAAATAAAACCTGATTTGATTTGATTTGATTTGATTTGATTTGATCTCTCAGTCCTTTCCAGGCATCTATGGAGGCAGAAGGAAGCTCCCCATCAGCCTCCACTCCTGCTTCCCCTCAAACGAAGACGGCGAGTGAAGGAGAGCTCAGCACCACCGCTGCAGAGCTGCTGCAGGACTACATGACCACAGTATGACAACTTCACACCTTTCTGCACATGAGAACATTTTCCGAGACTGTGATTAATATAAGTCTATTTTAATCTCTTTTATTTTCTGTTTAGCTGCGGACAAAACTATCATCACAGGAGATCCAGCAGTTTGCCACGCTGCTCCATGAATACCGTAACGGTGCCTCCATTCACGAGTTCTGCATTAACCTGCGGCAACTCTACGGGGACAGCAGGAAGTTCCTTTTACTTGGTACGACCACACTGTACTCCCATTAGTTAAGAGACAATGATGTTGGGCATCATGCCACAAGACTATCGTGTTGCTGTGGTCAAACCGGCACAATTTCGTCTCCCCACATGAAATCGTGAGATGTTGTAAAAAAACATGTGGATAAAACTCCCAGTAGCACCAATTTTTTACTCAATATTTAAAAAGAAAACACCTGTGTTTTATATCAGAATAAATGCAACAGAAATGTTTTAAAGTAGGGCTGCACAATTAAGTGGAATCACAAGATGCAATATCTTCTGCAGAGACATTCCTATTCTACAGGCTTTATAGAAATCCTTGTTTGCTACAGATCCTTTTTCAAAAATCACTTACCTTTTTAATATTATTTTAAATCATAATGTGAATATTGTCTAAAAAATAAATAATTCCCTCTTGAACAAATGCTTTCTGAGCATATCGCAACTGTTCTATCAGTTAAGATAATCGCAATTATTTGTTCTTCCGAAATTGTGCAGCTCTTTTTTATCAAATATCAAAATAAAAAACATATTTATCCGCCACAGTCAGTAACCGTATGCCTTGTAATCTCTCGCTGCAGGCCTGCGCCCCTTCATACCAGAGAAGGACAGCCAGCACTTTGAGAATTTCCTGGAGACCATCGGTGTGAAGGACGGCCGAGGCATCATCACGGACAGCTTCGGACGCTACCGCCGCACAGCAAGCTCCGCCTCCGACTCCACCACCAACGGGAACGGCGCGGCAGGAGGGAGCGTGGCCTCGGACGAGGGCCAGGAGGCCTCGGAGGGGGACGAGTGGGACCGCATGATCACGGACATCAGCAACGACATCGAGGCCCTCGGCTGCAGCATGGACCAGGAGGGCGTGGCCCCCTGACCCAGAGAACACAGGGGGACACTGAGGAGGTGAACAAGTAGGCATGAGCTGAACGGATCAGATGAAGAGGGTCCGAAGCACTGACCTAAGAGTTTTTTTAGTTTATTGTATTTTCCTCTAATTATCAAGAGGACGTTCCATAATCCCCACGCACTCAAGGAAAACCTCAACCTATCACCACGAAGAAAACAAACATGAAGTCAACAAATGCACTTATGCTGCAGACATTAGGCAGTCAGTGGGCTATCTTTGCATTTCAGAGGATTTCAGAGCCTCTGATTTATTTTTAAAGTCACTTGATTTTGTACTCTTTTTATTGGCAGTATCTGCCACGGCTGTCAGCATTGTAGTGAAAATCTCCAGTGATTGAGAATATTTCTGGCTGTTTTTTTTTACGTCTCAAAGCCTCTGGAGGATCCACCAGAGGACTGTGTGCATGTTTTAGAAGGTAAAGACTGAGGCTGTATCGATGTGCTGTTGTATTACCATTAGGTCAGTCAGCTTCATCCACCAGGAGAACTATCATTTATTTCACATTTGTGTGTCGCTGTGAGAGTGGAACATTTTGATATATATATAATTTTTTCTCATAAGATTTGTGTATCACTTAACAGTACACTATCATTTTTTTATCAGTGTTTACTCTTATATATATATTTTTGCTTTATTCAAACTGACCAAGGAAATGCTGTACAAACAAAACATTGTCAGTCAATCCAAGCGATTGAGTGGAATGTATTTGACAAAGCCACTTATGGCTGATGTAAATGTATGATTTCTCCTGCAGGTCATCTTTGTTATGTCTCCTGATATTACATGTATCTGTCATTGTGCCTTTACACTGCAGTACTGCTGCCGACTGTCTGCCACACAGACAGGGAATTATGAACTGTAACTACAGTTGTTGAGCAAATCATGGTTATTAAATAACAGCTATTTACACTGATATGTCTGTTTTTCTTTCAAAAGCGCTAAGCATTAATGAGCCTTTTTATTATTATATACGCTGCTGCATTATAAGCAGTTTGAAATGAGGCTGTGCTGTGTTGTATATGACTTTCATACACCAAATCTGACCCAAGAGGTGAAGTTTTAATCTGATTATGATCCTCTCTGACTGATCATGTGCTTGGATGCACGTAAGCTGCTGTGAAACATCAGTCTGAGTTTCATCAAAGCAATCATGCCAGACATGCCCTACAAAGTTGGGGGATATTTTTGTGAGTCTTGGAAAATTGGCAAGAAAAATGGAGCTCATTCCAGCCTGTGAAGCCACTCTGGGATTTTGAAACATTTCCTTTACAGATCTACTTTTTATATGATTGTAAAAGTAGAAAAACTGGAATGAGTTCTCGTATTTGTGGTCCGGGTGGAGCAGAGGGTATAGGAGTGCATGTGCAGACTGCAACACTACACCTGGGTTCAAATAGCTTTGGCTCTCGACACTGTCTGCCTCAAACAAAAGGATGATCTAACCGAGCAAATCCTCTCGTCATCACACAAGCAAACTATTCTCGGTTAGCTTCTGAGAAAGTCTCAGCACTGTTTTGGTACATAAGTAGAGTAAATTATTGTTTTTGACACAGCCTCTGTGTAATCAAGCTATGTTCTCACAGAGCTCGGCAGACTGCTAATTGGCCGACTGTAAATTAATCCAGTTTTTAAACAGCAGAATGAATCATGGTGCCTCATTTGAAGTAGGTAATTATTAAATAGATCTGTTTGTTTGATTAAGTCATTAAACAGATCCCATGCTGCTTTATAACAAGAGTATTTACCACAACTGCTGGAGCCCCTGTAGAGCCTCCTGTCACTTCGTGTGAGCATTCCTCATGAAGAATACCATGGGTGTTGGCTCGTTTTAATGAGAAGATTATTGTAGTCACAAATGCAAACATGAGATTTAAGTTATAATGGTTATGGGATTAACATTGTGTAAAATCTGTAAATACAGTGGATTTGCATCTCCAAATGTATGCTTCACAGAGTTTAAATAAAAAACAATCTAGATATTAAAATAAGGGTTAATTTATCTTGTGGTTTACCTTAATAAGACTAAAGCCTAGCTAGCCTACCAGCTATAATTAGAAGTAAAAATGTGTTAATGGTTGAATTACTTTATTTACTGGCAAACTCCCATATTTATCACCTGACTGCAGTTCCCCTTAGTTCTACATAACCTTTTAACATATCATGCACATTGTTTTTGTTTTCAGGTCAACTTAACATATTTTAGGCATCTGTTCCAGCATCAACAGCAAAATTGGATATACTAAGCCCGAAATGGCAGACAAAGTTGGCCACATGTTGGAACAAATCTGTCCCAAAATTCTGATTAAACAAATTCAAAAAGCTTTAAATATATATAAAAAAACCTCAACCTTTGATCCTCAATGAAAGGCCCACTAGCCTAATCCAAAATTAAAAGGAATCTGCAAGCAAGGGGCTTTTCCCCAAATGAATATCCCACATAGAAAGCTATGGTTTAATCTCTATTTTTAGCTCCAGGACACTTTTAATAAGTGTTCCTCTGACCTTATAAATCTATTTTCCAACAACAAACAGTCAGAATCCGTGTCTTGACACTCCAGGGGGTTAATGGTGTGGTCGAGTTCAGGCCTCAGCAACGTGCCCTGTTCTCCAACAAAAACAGTGACTCAGCTCTTATTTCTACAACATCAAAAGTTAACAGTGACATTTCTGGTTGGGTATCTTCCAGTAAATCATTGATAAATTGGTCAAATGTATTTACAAAGTGTCACAAATGAGGAAGTAGGAACATTTTGTTACCACACATTTAGCTATAATCCAAAATAGGGAATACTCCATCAGTTAAAATGCTTCTATTCTTGGTCTCTTCTCTGGGCTGTGGTTTCTTGTATGGTCTCGTTCTTACAGTTAAAGGGGACCTATCATGCAAAATGCACTTTTGTACGTCTTTTATACATGAATATGTGTCCCCGGTGTTCCAGGGAACTCACCAAGTGTCAGAAAACACAACCCTCTCTATTTTCCTCCATACCCAAATCTCTAAAAAAGGAGCTGCAACGGATCTGATACAGACTGATCCAGATTTGAACACTTCTATGTCGTCACAGAAGTGGCGCTACGGCTATTGGGCCAACTCTCCACCTATCAGGGGAATGTGGGGTTGGGCCACGGCCGGCCATTGCCGCTCGAAAGCGCTGGAGACGCTGTAGTACATATGCCAGGCCTGTAAGTGGCGCTGTAGTCTGCCACAAAAGCAGCGAAGAAGACTTCCCGCCCATAGTTACCATGGTTACCCTTCTGTTTATTCTCCGCTGTGGCTTTTTTTCTCCCTCCCCGAGGCAAGCGTTTGCTCCCGCTGCAAACGCTCGAGGCAAGCACTATAATTCTCTCCGGTTAGTCCACCAGCAGATGACAAACACCCACCTCTCCGCCTCTTCCAAGGAACGAGGGGACCGTGCGGCAGAGTTTCAGTTTCAGTTACTTTCGCCGGTCAAGATTAAAGTTTAAATCTTCCGGACAAAATTTGAAAAGTGCCGGTCAAAGGTCTTCTTTGTTATTTATTGAGCTTTAAAACAAATGAATAACGACTCTATATAATAAAACACGGAGGACGGAGATCTCTTTTTCTCCCCCTCTTCTGACAGCCCAGCAGCTGATCAGAGCACGTTTCACCTCTCCTGCAGGGGGGCGTGGTCAGCAGAATCAGACCCGTAGACAGCAAACAGCACATAGAGCGAAATGAGGCATGGCTAAAATGCATGATCTGTTTGGTATTTTGAAAACAGAAACGTATAAATATACCTTATATAGGTATGGCCCTACAATATATCATTTAAATATAGCATGATAGGTCCACTTTAATATTTGCTGAGATTTATCGATTCACTCCAACACAAAAACTCGGCATGTAGATGCTGTCTGGGATTGTCGCCAGTCTCCCCCTGCGGACCCTCTGTGAGCCTCCTGTCAGTCAATTGATGCTTGTTGTGTCTGCTGCTCAGTCAGGGGGAGAACTGCCTCTCTGTGGTGTCACATCTGCTATGTTCCTGGAAGAGTATCGCAGCTACATTCCCAGAAAACAACTCTGACAAATGGTTAAGAAAGCAAGACTGCTCGCTGCTTTAAAATACATATAAATCTAACTGGAAGCTATACCGTAATTACCCTTAAATTAAATGCACATCATACTGTCAAAATCTCCCTGAATTAGCTGTCTATTTTTTGCATCAGGACTGGTTTCTACACAGTATCTTCATGCTTCAGCCTAGGCGAAAGTGCCAGATTTTATGCTAGTCAATTCATTTTGTCATGCAAATTAGAAGATGTAGGCATGACATTAATAAAATGGCAAAGTCCAGGAGCATCTGTCAGACCTTGAATCTAAACAAGCACAACGATTTCCTTGGTGTTTCTTGGATTGAGAAATTGTCGCAGTATTTAGGTCATTTAATAAGCTTTATAGAACAAGAGAAAGATAGAAATCTTGATCACCAGCAAAAAGTCTACTATAGCCCCTTTTTGGCAGCCTTTCAGTCAAAAGGAGTTAAACCAACGTAAAGCTGGAGCTCATGCATGAAAATCTCATAGTTCTTCCAGTGTTTCCCTTAGGATGGAGTCTTAGCAGCGGTGCTAAGGCACGCGGGCCCAGCAAAATGTGAGCGCGGAGCACGTGGAATTTTGTAGTGTGTGCGCGTGCGAAGTGCGCCCCGCCAATATGTTGTGTCTGCCAGCACCAGAAAGGCTCTTGAGTTCTAGTAGCCTACATACAGTGGCAATGTCTCAAGATTTAGCAAAATACACCTTTATTGAACATACAGTAACACAAATACTACAAATCCACATAACAAACAATCAAAAGTCAAAAAGGGTCACTTTATTATTATTAAAATAATAATAAGTGGCGCCGACGACAAAAAAAAACTGATGGGTTTATTTGAAGAAAGGTGGAAACTCAATGTATGTCATTCACCAACGTTTTACGGACAAATTAAACATTTCGGGAATGTATTCCTTTTCTGGATGTTAGTTTGATGAGAACACAGACACCACTCTCATTTAAGACTGTCAATTATGAAGCTACAGTCAGTTAGCCTAGCTTAGCATAATGGAAACAGAGGGGAGTCGTTTGCCTGGCTAGGTTACTTATTAAAGAGTTATCTACCAGTTTCTCTAAAGCTTTAAGTGACAGCACATTCAACTGGTTTCTTTAATGACAAGAGAAATGTATAGTTTTAAGAGACTTATTCATAATTTGAAGCTAAACTAAACTAATACAGATGTTGTTAAAAGCCCAGAGCATCTCCAAAAAGAGAAGCATCCCAACTCAAAAATAATTGTTGGTAAAGTGTATGTAATCTTCTTTATTTTAAATAAATCATGCTTCTTCCTGGATTAGGTATCATATTTAACCAAACCAGTTTTAAGGTATGTTCCCGTCTATTATAGGCTCAGTAACAAGATCAAGTTGGCAAACTTGGTGTTTTCTAGCCAGGTGGCTTATTGTTCAGAGAAACTGCAAACTGAGGCTAGGTATTGTGTTGGTTGAAAAGCAATTAGTGGTTTTGGCGAACAAATGAGTCGGAGTGAGAGATTAAAGCTGTAATTTTGCCCAAGCTATATTATATACACAAGGAGGGGCATCTCAAAGTCTAAACTCCTTTACTTGTTGTGCGGTCTGTGCATTGTGAGTCTGAACATAGAAAATAGGTTACCTCCAATTATATGTCCCATTATAGAAGGACCCACATAATCATGCCATGAGCTATAATTCAATAAAACAATTTTTCAGACAAAGAACGCCATCTCAAATGTTAACTTCCTGGCTGGAACTGAACAATTAGAGTAAAAAAAGAGCAAAGCTCAACCCAAGAGCTAAACTTCTTTATTTATAACAAAATGCAGCAATTTGCTGGAAACCACTGCGATTTCAACAACTAGTGCAAAATGACAGTCATCATAAAGAATCATTTTCATCATATTCTACAAATGCTTTCTAAACTACTTAACTACTCGTTTACTCAATTGTGCATAAGGTATAGCATAGTGTACAAATGGTATCCATATTAAAACATATTTTTAAATGTAACATTTATATTAAGGGAAAGAAGCTGTCACTGTCGCTGAAACATCCTACATAGAGGTCTGAATACAGTAAGAATATATTTAAATCTGTGCTTGATAAATCTGGCAAACAACAAAAATATATGGAAACATATAGAGTAGCTACTTGTAGTTTAGCTGATGAGGCTTAAAAAGCTCAGGAATAAGATTGAGATTGCTTTACTGTAGTTTAAAAAAGGGCAAGTTTTCTGTTTCAATGTCTACAATTCTAAAATCTGCTGTAGTTTTAAGAAATAAAGGTTTCTGTTTATAGCTGCCATGTATTATAGTTAAGTGGCAAACAAATGATATATTTACTTCAACACTAGAATTCTTCTTTCCAAATTACCTAAATCTCTCTCTTTGATTATAGGGTCTTTAAAACGGTGTTTACATCCCTCACAACATTGTGGTCAAAAAAAGATTGCTCCACAATCTAACAAACAACCAGGGCTGTCATGACAAGACGAGATTAGACCGGCTGTTTTTTGGTTTTCAGGATTCTTTGCCTCAAACTGTATCCCAGTCACTAGCAAAGCGAGAACCGTCGAGAGTTAATGTTCATCTTGGTGACGCCGATGAGCCTCAGCGGGGCGGAGAGGCCGAGCCCCGGGGTGACGGGACACTCACAAAGCAGGTCGGACAGCTCGTCCCGCTCCTCCATGCCGAAGGTGGCGTCATTGAGCATCCGGCGGTGCTGGTGGCACGTCTGCTCGATCTTCAGCTGGTGGATGTCGCTGCGGAGCCGCATGAGCTGCCTCGCCAGCTGCTGGTCCTGCATCCGCATGTCTGTCTGATGGAGAGAGGCGGGACAACAGTGGTGCTCAAACAACCTGATCACTAAATCAAATAAAATGGTCATAACTTAAGTGAAAAGTCAAAAGAATTGCGCTATTGTTTTAGCTGAGTAAATCGTTTTTGGACATCTTGCAACTTTACCATTAAGATTTATAATTGTGTTATGTTTATTTGTACGTTTGAGAGGTTTGTTGGTAGATTTGTAACCTTCAGACAGAGCCAGGCCATATTTGACCACCTGTCCCACTCTTTATGGTAAGCTAAGCTAATTGTTTCCTGGTTGTAACTGAATATTTACCCTACAGACATAAAATAAGAAAGAAAGAAAGTGAACTTCCTAAAATTGCCCCCAAACTCCTTTTGTAAAGACAATTAATTTGTTGATATAGTTGGAACTTATTTACTTGATGGATGGAGTACATGATCTTGATTGACTGCAGGTCCCTTGCTGTGAGTCCTTATTGTGTGACAAAATCCAAAAAGAAAACTCACAGTGGGACATCAGAAAAGAAGTGCCTCATCGTAATCTCTCTCCATTTTATCGCTCTTGTGTCCTCTGTGTGTGTGCAAACGCCCGTGCAGAGATGGTAATCACCTCTCCCGGCCTCTGTGTTTGTCCAAAACGTTTGCGGCCACATACTGTGAGAGTTTCTCCCTCTGACTGTGCCTCTTTGCGTGCTGCAGCCAAGCTTACCAACCGTGGGGTGAATGCATTGAGTAATTGAGCAGAGGGAAAGAGGTTACAGCGGCAGAAACAGTGTGAGACAAATGTCTGATGCTGCATCCATCTCACTCGCTAGCGTGAATGGGATTCTGCAGGCCACTATTTGGACATGGTGCACGATGTTACATTTTAATTGGCCGAGTTCTTTCCTATTTTGGCTTTTTAATGCAAAATTGTAAGGCTCTTCAAATTAGAAATGTGAGTCAAAGTGTGTATTTTCATCTGTACACATGCAATTCTTAAGTGTCTAAATAACATCTTTTAAATAGGACCTACAATATCTAGGGCTGGACAATAAACCAATTGTATATCAATATTGTGATATGAGACCTCATACTGTCTTACAAATTGGATAACATTATGTCATCTTTTCCCGGTTTACAAAAAAAGATGATATATTTCTACATTGAAGATAATGTAAGCATCGTCTCACCAGTTCTCTCCTCAGCCAGCTGAGAGCTTCATCGATGTTCTCGAACCCCTTCAGTGCACCTGAAGGCATCTTGCACTGAATCACAGCAGACCTCACTGCGGTCTCTTTGGGGCGGGCTGCTTCCCCCTCAAGCTCCTCTGTGACCGGGCTTTTTTCCGATCTAAACTCTCTGAAGCTTTCCATCTCGAGCTGGGCTTTCCAGTCGAGGTAGGACGGTCTTCTCGTCTCCAGTCTCAGTTTCTCTGTCAGGGCTTTCAGGTCCATGAGATGATCGTCTGCAGGCAGAGCCAAGTCTTCCTCACATTCTGCCTTGTCCACAACAATCTGAGGAGCTGAGGTACTGTCCATGATTAATCTTTTAAAAACAAAAAGCTCTGTACCAAATGTTTCAAAATAAAAATGAATATCTGCTCTTCATTGGTGGCCTCATTCGTTTTTACAAATAATCATAGTCGTATGTTTTTCCTTTGCTGTGTCCACTGTCTCTGTCAGGAAAGTTGATATTTAAAAGTTCCTTGACATCTCCATTGGTGTTTCGGAGGAAGAGTTAGATCTGCAGAGGAGAGAAATACAACTTATGAAACTTTTGCTGACTGGCAATTACATCCAAATGACGAAAACTAGTGTGTCATCATCTGACAAGCAAGACTAACCTCGGCTGAAGCTTGGCAGACTCAGTTATGAGTGGACAGAACATATCCTGAATGATGAGGATAGGGAAAGTTTGTGCCTTTTCCGTGTTTGCCTTCATTCTGTAAAGTGACTGAGCAATTGGCTTCTCACGTATCAGATAATAACGGATCAGCGCACAGAGGAAACACACCTACAGGTTTTTCATTTAACAGGAACAAATTGTTTCCATAGCAACGTCACAGCCAATGTAAATTAATCTGCACATTTTCCATTTCATGTCGTCAGGGCTTATTGGCCTAAACAGTGGAACCTGGGACAGAGGACTGGCAGTGGGGCACAATGGGGGATAGGCTAGCTTTTATACAGCAAGCCTTGTATTTATAGCTAACAACGTATGTCAATAACTACATAATCTTACAAAATCATAGAATAATCATAAATTAAGAGCCAAGAAAAGTATGTATTAATTACTTATTAGTCATAGACCCCTTTCTAATATATATATACATTACAAAAACACACAATTCAACAAAGTGCATTAAGTCTAGTCCTGGGTTAAGTTATAATTATGGTAATAGGAGGTTTTAATGATGTTTGGAAAATAATTATGAATTATATTAAGAGTTTTCGCTAAGGCATAGCACACTGATGTGCTTATCTTGGGTTCCCCTGGGTAATCAATGTTTTACTGTATTATTTTTTACCATTTATTTTTGCATTTAATTACATGTCATTATGTGAATATACTTTTATGTACATGTAGGGTGCATTTATGATTAACTTAGTGAATACATGTAGATGTGTTGTGCAATGTCAACACACTATTTTCCTAGTAACTTGATTTACATATGAAATGTCTTCTCCATAATGGATGCGGCAGGGGGAAAAGCGATAAACAACTTTAAATTTGGTCACAAACAAAGAAAGTTAATCGGACTCTCAATTCACAAAACCACAAGAGTCTATCCCAAATTTCAGGGCAATCCATCAAATATGGGCTGACTTATTTTAGTCTGGACCAAAGTGGTGGATCAACCTACACGCTAGCTTTCCTACCACAAAGCCATACAGCTTACATTGCTAAAATGTTATATCACATATTCTTAAGGAGCCTGCTCTTGTTTATTGCTATACATCCATACGCAGTTGCATTTACACAAAGACATATGGAATCCAAATCGCCATATTTTTTAATGTGACCAGTTTAGAAACACTGCATGGGAGTCTGGAGGCCCACAGGAAAAACAAAGTCAGGAAATAAATAGTTAATGCAGCCTCTTAAATGATATAGCATACACACGCTCGTAGCAGTGGAAGCAAAAGCGGACTTTCTGCCCAGTGTCCTCTTACAAAGTCTTAAAGCACTCAATAAGCGGTTAGTGCTCAGTTATTCCATAATGGGCACAGCAGACCAGAAGTGAAGTCATTGCCCTTGTAGCTAATGATAGGCTTAGCTGCTCCGCAAGGTAAATAGACCTCTGACTGAGCAGAGTAGCTGACTTACTGTTTGCATGCCCTGCAATGGATCGTCTCATTCTTTTCTAAAGGAATCAGTGTGTCTCTGGAGACCACATTGTTACAGGAGGCCGGTGAAAGCGGAGGAAAATCCATGCCACATGCATTTTTAAAGAGTTTGTAAAGACCCTATATGTACAGCGAGATATTGATTAAACTGTGAATATGAACTGCAGAGCCAGGGTGTTTAGAAAAATAGGGGAAGTGTGTGTGTACGCATATAATGAGCTTTGATGAAAACTATAAAGACTTAAATGGTTGTGAATCATAACCACCCTTATTGTGGATTGCTTGTGAGACTCTTGGTGAAGCCAGCCACTTTTCAATAGACCAGCAGGGAAGCTTTTTCTTAAGGAAGCCAGAATTTACATCCTGAATATGAATATCAAATGCAGTCTGAGGCAAACACAAACTCAGACAAATCTTTGTGGGGAAAAAGGACCATTTATCGCTATATCCAAATATCTCAACTGGCATCAAAATCACCAAGTATTGCGCGTATAATCCTCTGGTTTCAAGTCAGCAGAATTTGATGGCTCGTCTACATCCAGTACAGCGTTACCACACCAATAAAATGTGTTTTATGCGGTTATGAGATGCCAAACCTTAAGGTCTGGCTAAAGACCTTAAGAAGTCTGGCTGTCCCATCTAGCACACGCAGGCATGTCTACATAACAAACATGAATGCAGAGTAACCGACCAGGCTTTATCCCCTGTGAGTCATTTCCATTTAAAGGTGCTACATTAGAACTGGAGGGAAGGTTATGTGCTGATATACAGTTCTGAACATGGGAATATGAGAATCATCCACATCATCAGCAGGATAGCACAGGGAATAAAAGAGATGAGAAGCCGAAAAACTAAAGCTATTTATAAGTCAAACACCCAATAACTGTGGCATATTGGATGTGTTCGTTATGGCAACAGAAACTCATAAAGACTGTGGTTCATAATGTGCAACATTTACAGCCTACACCAACCACAAATGGAGCAGAAAGCCCATACTTGATATTAGAATCAACAGGTGTTTTGTTATGGTTGTTTATGAGTTTAAATAAAGTACATTTTAGAGACTAAAACTAAAATACTGTGTGACTGTATCTAGGTTAATGTCAAGGTGACCATCAAACACGAGTCCTTTGGTCTTTACTCAAACCATAACCCAACCTAAAATGTTGTCTCCATCTAGACAGACACAAGGTTAAGATTATATTGGTAAATGATAATCAAGATTACAAATAAAGTTTTCCACTTGTTCATGGGTTAAACTTGACACATGCAACAATACAACTTAATGCTGTATTACTGTCTTTAGATTTCTAATTTTAAATATGAACTTGACAATACTTTTAGACTAAGCATTGACGACAAAACATAACGTTGTGGTTAACAAATATCATACCATTGCTCATTGTGTTCATGTAGCCAAATGTATAAATAAAACCCCATGTAACTAGTTCTAGTTTATTTCTTCAGGATATAGCCTAGCATAATTTCACATTGCAACATGTTAAGGCTACATTTGAACGAGTAAACTAGGTGGCACTGCGAGCTCACTTCAACATTAATTTTAACCTGCTCTATCTTTTCTGACACCGTGCTGCAGAGTCACCACCGGCATCATGTGGAACAGGCTAATATAATTCAAACTGCGTGTGTTTCGTTACCTTTTGTGAATCTCCCCGCAGAAGACAAACTTGTAGTTCAAGCAGCGACATCAGTGGAGACCGTCACGTCGCGAGCCAGCTCTCTCGCTCATATCATCCGCGAGCAGCTCCACGGTTCACTTGTTTTTGAGCAGAGAGCTACCGGAGGAGGGGCGGGGAGGTTGCGTCAGGTTCTGGTTGCCTGGAGACGTCCCAGGAATCCCAATCAGACTTCCCGCCGCACGGATATTACTGCAAGTGCGCCACAACTTCACTTTTACTATAATTTATTTTCAACAAAATACACTTTTTAAAACAAACAAAAATTTGACAAGTAGAAAATGTGAAAAAATCGACAATTAAATACAGACCACAACGTTTGTTTTAACTGTTACAAGTTTCATCCATCACGAAAGTTACTCGAACAAGATTTGCCACAAAAAGCTACAACAACCTTTTCAAAATTGTTTAATGGGACATTTGAATAAAGAACTATTAATTTGAAAGCTTACTGATGCACTTTTGTGTGCCACATTAAGAGTTGCAAGGTATAATTTCAGATAACACATCAATAAATATAGATATAAATAAAGTATTTTCTTTTTAATATAACTTCAATATAGCATGTCATTTCTCCTGGTTTGCTTTAGTGCCGATTGTCTGCCATCACATGAGACCGAGTGCAGGGGACTGGCCCTAAGACATAGTGTTTTAATGAATATTAATGGTTACTGTTTTACAATATCTTCAAGTCAAGGGAATACATTTGTTAGTTTTTCTTTGTCCAAACACAACATTTAATTGATTGATTTCATTTCCCACACAACTACAGAAGCATTAATTGAGCCTATAATAATATATTTCCATCCTTTGATAACAGGGCAGCAACATGTAGTTCGGGTCATTTAAGTGTTCCCTGTAATATGACTTTTAATCAATAGGCCTATCATTATTATATTGGTAGTTACAAACCTGCAGAAAGTTGCCATTTTCATAAAGTTGTAAAAATAACCTGTTTTATATAGATGTCAGCCATTCAGGAAGAATCTCTTATCATACAGTGATTGTCATATTGCTTAGTGCTAGATTCTTGAGGTATGGACTGGAAAATAAATCAAATTGACGGAGCCTAAACATAAAATAAATGTCCAAACCAACCAATCATATCAGCAACCCCAGACTAACAGTACTGGAAGATCTCATTTCCAGGGCTAATATCCAATAATGAATCACCCACCTGTTAAATATTTTAGTGAACAACAGGAGTGAAACAAGTCTCTGTCCACAACATTTACAAGCCGAACATCAAAAGGTAAAAAACCCTGTATTACCAGTTTCATCAACACCTCATTTAACCATAAATGTTCTACATAAAAACATTCACACAAGTTATGTAATTTTTCATTTATATTGTTGGAAAATATTTAAGAAAATCTGTAGAAAAAGTATTTTTTCTTTTATATTTGGTTCTGCTGATGATGTGGACATTTTTGTTGTGAAATAAATAGTGGTAAGACTTACATTTAAGGACAATGTTTATTGTGAATGGACTGCATTTATGTTGACTGCAGAGCCTGGGGATTGAACCATCGACCTTCCGATGTTGGACAACCATCTACCATCTGAGCCAAAGAAGCCCTCTTATACTGTATATCTTATATTTTTGACTCATCTTGTGACTTCAGACATCAGTGATGGCCTTTTATGAGCCTGACTACCTCAAATCTAAATTATTTTCATAAAGTAAGTTCCTCTATGTCATCATCAAATGAGGTGATGGCACGGATGGCGGGCCTGCTGTCTGCCACGTGGATGGTGTTGAGGGAGGATGCTGGAGGAGTAGAAGACCCTGAGTTGAAGCTGAGTAGTCCTTCCCTTTTACGCACCCCATTGGTAGTTGGAGGATTTTTGAGGACCTCCATCTTATTGTATGTGCTCACACTGTCACCCAGAGGTGTTGCCAGAGCTCCGAATAGTTGCTGCATGAGGCTAGCCTTCCTGTCCTTCTCCGCTCCACCGTCCGTGTCCTTTTCTTTCTCTGTCTCCACCCCTCTGAGGCTAAAAACACCTATCGCCTCTAACGACGAGTCCCTGTCCTGTTTCGGTGGAGGGGGAGGGAAGCCGGAAGAACCTCGAGAAGCTGAATTCCCGAATGAAGGCGCGTAGCTCCCGAATGCCAGGTCGTCACCGGAGATTTGTGTCCGCAGTGCTCTCCTTCCCACTCCTGCTGTGGCAGTTCCACCCTCCATGCCTGATCTCCTCCTTCCACTGTCCCCGCCTCCAGCACGGACACCGGCCGACTCTTCTGGTTCTGTGAGGTTAAAAACTGAAGAGTTTCTCTGCTCAGGAAGACGAGGAGAAGCGTGGTTACTGGTGGTCTTATTGGACTCAGAAGGAATAGACTCAGCAAAAATGGCGTCCTGGGATCCGTGCTCTTGGCGGTCTATTTCACGCATCTTAGCCAGCAGCAGTTCTTTTGTGCGACGTGCTTCCTCTGCCGTTTGCCGATTGGACAGAGCCCCGTGGTTCCACCTGTCCACCTCTTCCTGGACATGGCCACGCTTCCTGTTGTTCTCTTCCTCCTGGCGTAACAGGGAACTCATCCTCTTCCTGTCCTCTTTCTCTTTTTTCTCCTCTGTGGACATAAGACCATGTTTTAATCCTTTTCTCAATGCATTAGTGTTGCAAATGTGTACTGTATGCTCATCTTACCTTCTCTTAGTTGCTTTGCCTTCTCCTCAAGCAAGTTTAGCTCCTGGTTCAGTTGCAGCTTCTCCTCTTTTTGCAGCTCTTTATCGTTCTCCTTCACCAACTCCTTCTCCTTGTTTCCTTCTATTTCTTTGTTGCTTGTCTTCTGCTGTTCCCACTTTAGACGTCGGTCCTCTGTCTCCACCTGTCTGTCAACACCGGCAAACTCCTGCTGAAGTAAATGGATTGAGAGAAAGAGGCGTAAAAGGTGAATGACAGACAAATGACACTGAGAGGGGAATAAATGTGAATGTTGGGTACAGTGAATTTACCTTGAGCGATAGATACTCATCAGGTGCCTGTTCACTGTACTCATTGGCATCAGTGATGGCAGGGGGAGGAGTGGGGAAATCCAGACTGGGCGCCCTGTCTTTAGTCTGCACTGCCTTAGTGCTGCTCCTGCTGGGGACTACGTGTGAAACAAGAGCAGAATACATATTCAAGTTCATTTTGTAGTCCTTTTGCAAACCATGAAACCTTGATCACTAGTTTCCAATATGTATTAGCATCAATGTTCATCAGCTTCTCAAAACTACTTCAATATGGATAAATATACAAACATTTGAGAAGCTTATGAATAGATGTTTACAGGTCTACAATGACCATCTGAACTTAAAGGGATAGTACAGATTTAATTAAGCGGCGGTATTGTATGAGGGAAGTTTCCAAAGTTTAAAACCTACACAAAAATCAATATCAGTTTTAGTTGACGCTTCATATTGAATATTTTCACCACATGCAATCAGACAGCCCTTATCAATGGGTAGCCACCAGACTCCATTAACAAAAACAGTCATTTAAGATTGCAGAATAAATAAATTGCTGGTTTACTGTGTGCTCAATATGTTTGTTTCATTGTGTGACTTCCATTATTACAGGTTCACTGTTGAAAAGGGCGATATGACGGGAAGGTATATTGGTAAAAAGATTCTACTTATTGCATGCAGTTAGATTGATCGATATCTTGGTCTAGCCTTTCTTTTAGGGGGCTAAAATATGTTTTCCTGCTGCCCATAATCCATTGAAGTGCATTGCTTAGCTCCTGTGCTGGTACTTGTGTTGGTGTCCTTTTATGCAAAATGTGGGCTTGCCGACTGTAGGTAGATAATTATCTCACACAGTCCGCACTTCAAAATCCCTCAGTCTTTGCAATAGACTCTTTTTACCACCCTTTTATTTATTTTTTTATTGCTTTTTATTAATTCTACCGTGTTGTGTAATGTTTATTTATACTGTTCATGCTCATTGCTTGTAGCACTTTGGGATTTGAAATCAAATATGAAGTGCTTTATAAATGGAACCCATTATTATTATTATTACTCTTTGGTTAAATGCACAAATAAGCTTCTGTCTACCTAGAACCAAAATTGTGGCCTTACTTTTCCGCTTTGTGACACTGTCAACATCTTTCCTTGGGGCAGGTTTCATCATGCGGTTGGCATAGATGTTCCTATCATCTAGTTCTCTCTCCTTCTCCTAAAAAGAAAAGGAATCAACAAAGTGAACATTTCGTACAATGTTGCTTTTTATACCAAATCAAAAAGGAAGATACCGTTTGCCTTAGTGGATATTCCAAAGTATATTTTTTGTGTTTGGACCTTGAGTTTATTGGTCAGTCGTTGCAGCTCCTCCTGCAGGGTCTGGATCTCGTCCTGGGCACTGATGGTCCTCTTCTTCTCTCCAGCCAGCTGCCTCTGGTAACTGCCGCTTGTTAGCTCCACGCTACGCTCCAGCTCCTACACACACACACACACACACACACAGATGTAGACACTTTCCAGCTAACACAAGAAGAAAAGAAACTCTAACAGACAAGCCTAAGTCAATATCCCCCTCAAAAACTCACATTATCTTGTTCTAATAGTTTCACATTAAGAAGTCATTTTATTTTGAACATTGTGAAATGTGAACATTGTTTACGTGGAGGCTTCAAATGAATCCAGTAGGTTTTCTGCCTCGACCTGCACTGTATATTATTTGTTATCTTTGTTTGTTTGTGTATTTTTTAATTGTGCAAATAAACTAAAAAATAAATGTATAGAAGTATGACAAAGAAAAGTGTAATATTAAAAAAAGATGTGTGTTAAAAAAATGTATAATAACGCAATTCTATCAAATCTGAACAGGTGTTTTTTTTACTGTGGTGTAAACAGCAGGCAATAATGTACATTACTTCATTTATTTACAGATTTTGTAAAAATTTAAAACCTGATTTATTTAGGCAATTTCCCTTGAATATCTACAACACAGAGGCCTTTAAAGTCCCGTACAGATTAGAGTTATTAATAGCATTACATTCTAGAAAAAAAACACTGCAAAGTAACGCGTAACTATTAATAAATAAGTAAATAAATGTACCTTAATCTTGCGTTCTGCCTCTAGGGCCCGGGTCTTCTCCTCCTCTAGCTTGCGGCTGAGCTCGTCTCTGGCTCCTAAGTCTCGCTGGTCGACGAGCTTCTTCAGCCGCGCGATGGTGGCCTGACTCCTCTGCAGCTGCTCCTCGCTGTCCTTCATCCGGCGCTCAGCGGCCCGCTCCCGCTCCTGGGTGCGTCTGAGCCGCTCGCGCAGCACGTGGGTGTCGTTGTTGTGCCGCGAAATCAGCTGGGAAATCTCACTTTCTGTGTCATCGTAGCGCTGCAGGGCTTTATCTTGGCGCACCTGAAGCTGAAGCATGGAAAAGCGGACATTCGAATTCAGGACACCACAGGTATTAATAATGATGAGTTAGAAAATGTATATTAAGGTAAAGGGTTATGGGATTGATTTTCCAACAGAGATGTGTGTTTATTTTTTTTATATGATTCCTACAGCTAAAGGGAAATTAGATTTCATGTTTAGCACTTTTCATGATGCAAAAAAACTAATTTAAACAAATTAGATATTAGACATTTTTCTCTTTTAAAGATTTCTTTTGTGAATACAACAGCAGAAAAAAAACGATTCATAAAATACTAGTTCCCATTTCTTTTTTAAGACTTTTTGAGAGATTGATTTTTTAAGGCATTTCAACCTAAATGTAGGTGTTAGATGATTTAATCGGGGCCTTTTAAGATTTCTTAAAGATCCATACTTGCCACTAAAATCCGACATTGTTCACTTAAAACTCTCAACCTTTCCTGGCCTTATTTATTTAACCTCGACCTAACTAGAGTGGTAAACCTACCTGTCTGAGAACTCGATTTTCCTTCTGCAGCTCATCAGTGCGCTGTTGCAGCTCAGCGAGTGAGTTACGCAGTTCATTGATCTTGAGCAGGCGGGCTGAGAGCATCCTCTTGGTCACCAGGTCCAGGTCTTTGGGAGGCGTGGACTCCTTGCTTTGTGAACGCACTCCCCTGCGCTGATGCTGGGTCAGCAGGTGGCCACCTGGACGCTGTGGACGAGAAACACCCCGACGCCCCAAACCTCCTGCAAAGATAGAGGAACACACATGATGTAGGGATAAAGACAGTAAACACTTTGACAGGACCATACTGAAACAAGTGCACTGGTAGTGGTAAATGGAAAATAAGGTTGAGGCTGAAGACTAATCGACATACCGTGTTTAATTTCGTCTTAATGTACAATATTTAATTTCCCATTCTGTTCTTGTATATATCATATTCTATTTACGTGTATAGACTTCTTGCACTATTTTTTATTTGTATTTTATTATATACATTGCATCGTTGGAGGAGCTGGGGTAATACGATTTTCATTGCCATTTCTACACTGTAGCTTATGTGCATATGACATTAAAACCTTTGAATCTTGAATCTTTGAATACAATTGTACTTATTGAAACATAATTAGAAAGTGAGGAGCTTTTATTATATTCAAATAGAACTTCTGAATGAAAGATTTGATTGATTTGTTAATCAAAGCTGGAGTATTGCCGTTAAATGACCATGTTAAAATCTGCCTTATACTGCCATCACATGGGGCCTCATTTATAAAGGGATATACGCTCAAAAAATGGCGTACGCCAGTTTCTACGCAATGTTTGCGATTTATAAAATACTAACTTGATGGGAAAATGTGCGGTCCTCCACGCAAACTCTAACCCATGCGTACGCACTAAGCACAAGAACGGGAGAGACGAGAAACTGCGACACCGTTGGCAGAAGGAAGAATGGAGAGAAATATGTGGAAATAAATAAAATGTTACCTCTCATTTATCATATGAAGAATTCATTTTCAAACATTGATTAAAGCCAATCTTAAAATGATTAAACAAACGCCTGTTTGAGACTCCTCAGTGCACACAAAAACATAACTTGGAAAAATAAATAAATACGGATATGTTATTTAAAACCACCTCGAATAATTGTGTAAATGTTATGAAATGTTTTCTCATAAATGATGCGGTAAGCAGGAGGACAGAATAACATCTAAACTGACGCCGTTTTGCATTTCTATAGGTTGTAGATACGAGCATGGTTTTATATACGATCACGTTTAATCGTGTTTTATGCCGTTTGATAAGTCGCTCGTAAAACACAGGAGGTATGGAAACTAAGAACACCATATGTGGTAAATTGTACAGCTAATATAACACAACACATTAGTTGTATTTCCTTTAACTGGTGGATTATGGATATATAGTTGCTGATCGACAGCTGGAACACAAACCACCAAATACAACAAAAATAATTCAGATCCAGTCGTCATGACTCCACTCCGGAGGGATTCCCTGATCATTTCTTACAGTTTCTCATCAAGGGGGTGTCTCCTGTCCCCGGGACAAACACACTGCCTGAGGAAGGTTATTTGTATTTTTTTTGTCATTAACTTTTTTCGGACCACTTATTTATTTATTTTGGTGACGATCCGACCTCCATGCTGCTACTCTGGTTCAAACTGCATCCACCAAACAATATGATTTATCTCGACCTCCCCAAAATAACCAAAATCTGACACGGTGTGAGATGTCTTTTTTAGCTGTTCGGTCGTAATTTCCTGCGATCTTCTTCATGCAGTCAGTCAAAATGAATGAATGGGCGTTTCTTTGACTATTTATAGGCAAATATGGGCGTTACGTGAAGCCTGCAAAAGCTGCGCCGCATTTCGAGTCGATTGTGATTTATAAAGGGAAACAGGCGTAGGAAGTGCCGTACGCACTTCCCTCGCCGGTACGCAATGTTTTGTGAATCGGAAAATGTCGGAAAATGTCTGTACCTATTTTTTTGCTTTGTACTACGTAAGCAACCTTCTCACGTCAATCCTACGCAAGGCGTTATAAATGAGGCCCCTGGACATTAAATCCAATGTAGCCAGTAAAGGTTACAAGATGAGATTGACCATATCCTTGCTTTACATACCTGTCTTGAGGGGGCTGTTAGAAATCCTTTTTGAACGCACCATTCTCCGAGGAATAGCAGTTGGAGTCCGGGACCGGGAGTATGGTGAGTTCGAGCGCTCTGAGGGAGACTCATTGTCATAGTCGTCTGAGTAAAACGACCCACTACTTCTTCGTCCCACTCCGTCTGATAACTGGTCCCGATCTGGATCTGAACGCCAGGTTCTGGTTTTCGATCTACTCTCAACACAGCTTTCTTTTTCCACCTCGTCCTTGAGATTGTCCCGGGAGTTCTTTTTGCGTTTTTCGAAGTGTGATGATCGGGAATCTTTCTTTGAACTGCGGAGTGACTGACGACTTTGATCGACATCACGGTTGTCCTCATACGGGTCGGTTATGTTTTCAGATTCCATGCTGTCACTCTGAGAATAAATGCTGTGATGAATTCAAACACAAGGGAAAAGAAACATGTCAGACTTTGAACTACATAAGGATTATTTTCTAAAATGTACCAATAACAAACTATGTGTCTTACCTGATTTATCATTTAACATAAAAAACATCTCCTGGTAATCTGATCTCAACTGTTTAACAATGCAAACCATGAATCCAAACCACTTATAAGAACATAGTCCAACTGCGTTCTCTCAAGATTTTCTGTATTGTGTGTCTTGGTCACTAAGCGACAACACACAAGAGGTGGAAGTTTCCATGAGACTGAATGATGTATGATATCACTACCGCTACAGACAACACACTAACATGCCTCTGTCTGCCCTGGTGACTTATTAAACAGCCAGTTGATTATTTCTTACTGGAATATAAGACTTGTAAACTTGTGTTCAAAGAAAACAGAAAAAGAGGAACATTTACAATTCTTACCTGATACTTTTTATTTGGCTGATTGTAAATATGGTGTTGCATATTACATAATGTAATGTAATAACATGCACATATATATTTATTGTATGCCGACACTATTTTGTATATATATATAAATATGTAGAATTCTTCTGAGAATATTTTGTGAATAACTGTATTTATATCAATTAAAATGTTGATCTTTTAAAATTGCCTTGTTTTAGTATTCAAGGACCATGCCACTTAAGATTTGTTTTGTTGATTGTAAGGGATCAAACAACCTTGAGTAGATATTAAAAACTAATAGCCAACCATAATATTCTTATATCATCATCAATAATAGAAACACTTGATGGATAAGTATCTATGGCAACACCAGTACACACACAGCATCATTACAATAATCAGAAACAAGTGTAAATGAGGGTAAAAAGCTTTGTTAAATTAACAAACAGACGAAAAACTGTAAACAAATAAATTAAGTGGCCCTTATATAATGTTGTTCACCTCTAACATTTAGAAAGAAATGGATACATTATTAATTATATTATATTATTAAACATAATAATTTAAACGGATTTACTTAACAATTTCAGTTTTTTTAATGTTTTTGATCACAAAAAGTGATTTAATAATAATATTAATATTCATTATCAGCATCAGAGTATGTTACATCACTCACCACAGAGGTTACATTACATTCCCATCATCTCCTTTGGCATCTTCTACTTCATCTTGCTATTGTCAGACTGTCCCAGGAGGTCCCTAAACATAAGTTGAGAACAAATATATATGCTTTATTAAGCTCTCAATAAAAAAAAATAGATTCGTGTTATTAAGGGCTTACTAAAGCGGTACAACAAGCGTCCCCAGCCTGCTCTCAGTGACGGACAGATAGGATTAAAGTAGGCCGTCTGCTGTTGACAGGTGCTTTGTTGCTAAACTGCCTCTCAAGTAAATAGTTTATTTGCCTGAAGCCAACCACACCATTCAGTGGGCTCTATACTCCACATTATCAAATAAACGCGAATACAAAAGGAGAGTAGTTGTTGAGCTTCCAAACAGCATTTTAGCGTAACGCCACTAGCAACCGTTAGCCGAAAAGAGGTTGTATAAAGCTAACGGTGAGAGATGACTGACTTGTTGATGCTAGCTTATTATGCTAGCATAGCAATACAAAACTACCATCAGCTGGTGGGAGGTTTTAACGTTACCCTTCGGCGTCTGCTGGCACCAACATGTCCTTTATCCCGCGTGTTAATGTTTTAAATCTTGTTGGCTAGTTTACGTTTAACTTTGCAAGAAGAAGCAATGCCCTGCTTCTTGTTTTAAGACTCAGCCCGCTAATGATAACGACGTAGCTTTAACTTCTAGCAAGCTAGCATTAACTTAAGCTAATTTAGCTACCGTTTGATTTCAGCATAGGATATATAAAGCATTGACGTCCGTCCTTGATGGACACAGTCATGACTATGTTTTTTTTAATAATGAGCCGTCCTGCAATTATCCACAATAAAACAGCAAGACGGAGTTTTCCCGAGCCAGCAGCCTCAGATAATGTTATTTTAGTCCACGCCTTGAGGTTTGCTCCAGTCCCTCCGCTGACGCTGTACCATGGCAACCGCAGTGCTCCCTGCAGTAACACTTTACATCCAGAGGGGCGCTGTAATGCATGTCGTGCTCTGGATACAATGTGATTTGATTGGAAATAACTCAAACCTTGCTACAAATGTGTTTTAGTCATGCAGTGCAATGCATATGTTATGTTATAGTATATTATAGGCTACTATTGTATTTACTTCATTATTCAAATGTAGGGGACACTCAAACTGAGTTATTAACTTAAAAGCACATGCGGACTTTCATTTTGTCATTTAAAACCTCAGTTTTGATCAATACTATAATAATTTAATAATCCCACAGCAAGGTTGGATTTACGCACAAATGGAGTTTTGTTCTCCAAAAAACAACAGCACTGTTTGATTATTTTGAAAACTATGACCGGAAGTAGGCTTCAGTGTTAAATGTGATGTCTGTTGCATCTGTGCGCTGAGAGCCACAGTAGCAGAAGCGCACGCTGTGTTATTACCATGGCTCAGTTTAAATACTGGAGACGCGTGTCTACTCTTTTCTAAAACACAGCCTGTAGTTGAAAGTCGGAATTCGTTATATTGAGAACAAACGAGATCGTTGCCATCAGTTTGTGTATCGTCTATCATCTGACATTAATTTAGGATTAAAATGGTCATCAAGGTTTACATCGCCTCCTCAACTGGCTCTATCGCGGTGAGTGTTTGCAAAATGTGTTTTAAAGCTTGTTGACAGTTGCACATCAAGGCATATCACAAAGGGGTGTTGAAATATGACTTACCAAACAGTGTTTATTGCCATCATGTAGCCACAGCGTACTGTGATCAGTGCTGTTCACAAGCAGTGAAAGTAACCAGCATCCTTCAGACATCAAATCTAAAAAACAGATTTTTTATTGTCAGGATACATTTATTTTGTATAATGTGTGATGCATGTGTTAATTCAGCCTGTTGCATTTTTGGCAAATGCATTTTCCAAAAATATATATTTTTAATTTTAATAAATTGTATAAGAGTTGTAATGTGTAGAAGCTTAATAAATAACACATTCTTGTTAGAAAAAAGTACGTGTTTGGTGAGCAAACAACAGCCCCCCAGGATGCACAGGGGTGGACAAAATAACAGGAACACTACTGTGTATTAAACTGACTATGTTTGACATAGTGAACTATATGTAGAAGTGCACCTCTCATGGAACATTCCTTATGTCCTCTTATTCGTGTTGTGAGATGTTATTTTTTTGTTAACCATGGTTTGTTTAACCCTTAGGTTAATCTTGGGTGGGGTTCATACTACTGAGAAAGCCATTTCCTGTTGATATTGAGTAGTGCAGAAATGAGTAATTGAATAGTCTATCAACAGAAATGTCTAGCTGCTAAAATGGGAGTTTTTTTTAACAGATTTTAATAATCGTGTTTTGAATACAACTGGATTTTGGATTGATCATCAGACCGTAAAAGCACTTAAAGAGTTCACTTTTTGCTATTGATAGCAATGAATTGATGAACAAAAAAGAAATTAACCAATATGAAAAAGTCATTATTTGCAGCCCTAGTTCAGTTTGTGAATGCCAAATGTCATTGAGAAAGCACATCTGATATTTAGTACCGGCAGATTACCAAACAACACTCTTGTGTGAATCCTTCAAGCCTTAGGTAATGGGGAAAATGAGTAATATATTTATTTTAACACGCTCAATCTCTATAAGAGAGCAGCACAATCTTTCTGCGTTTACAAAGAAGTTATTTTTAACCCTATGACACATACATTCAGAGCACACTGACTCTCACACACACAAAGCACAGTCGTGCACGCCTGGCTGAATAGGTCCACCATTTGGGTCAGTTATGTGAGTGTTGAGCTCATGTGAATGCAATTTACTGCAAATGCTTTTAAATTGAGTTACAAGTGATTGAATAAAGAGGGAAGGTGGGACTGGATCCCTCAGCTGGTTTAAAGTAAATTGGACATGTGAGTGGAAAGAAATACAGTAAATAGTGTTAGATAGACATTCGGGGAATAATACTGTTAAATATAGAGTAGTCATAGAGTGAACTCTATAAAACAGACAGGTGCAACAGAAGTGGGAATATGTGAACAGCAATAAGGGAGAGTAATAATGAAAACACTCCAGTGAACCGATAAAATGAGCAGTTCACAGTTTAACAACAGCAGATTAGTGGAGCAGACATCATCAGAATGAATGAAGTGCAAATTAGGTTATCCCTCCCACCCATCCGTGGATATGTGCCAAGTTCTATATAGTTGTAACGTGAGGGGGGCGGGGAAAATGCTGCAGTTTTAAAAATGTCATGTTTTTAAATGTTATTTAGTAGCTCAGGAAATGTATGTATTTACATTTTTCCATCCAAAATCCTCTCTTTCCCTGTGTCCCTCTCTGTCCATGACTGAGAGATTAGCCTCCAGTTAATCCCCATATTTCAGAACGTGCGCAACAATTAATTCATACTCGTATAGGGAAATGTGAGTTTTTAGGAGTGTAATTTCTGCATACTCCCAAATTGAACTTGAACTCATCTATCCCTTGACACACTCACCCTCACTGGGAGAACCCTTTTCATTATTTAGGCTCACGCTGTCGGCTTTTCAGCTCAGAGGAAAGTTGTATCATTTTGTGAGCAGCAATGTGATATACAGCACATACTTAAACCTGTGATTCTATATGGAGTTTTAACCTTTGCCCAGAGCAAACAGACAGACATGTTTTTCTCTTTAAAGACAGTCAGTCCCCCTGCAATTCATTTACTTTGTTGTGAGTCTCCAGATAAATCTGTTTTATTGGCGCACAAAGAGGCTCACTGTTAGAAGGAAGACAGATAATCTTGTGTGTCTATAACAGACTGTCCTAAACAATCCCTTATTGTTTTAATGTTAAACAATAGCTCCATTGTGGTCCTTAGCATCACTTAAATAATGGATACACTTGACATGTACACACACAAGCTCACAGGACCGTTATCATTATTAAATCGTCATATTTTAATTTTTTTCATTATCTGCCAATGGCATAATTTGTAGAAAAATGTTTCCACAAAATGATACGCCCTGTTTTTATTGGTTCACACTGTCTGGTCCCCAAATGATTTAGAAAAATCAGCCCTTTTGTTTTGTTAACTATAAATACTCAATCATACAAACGATGTTATCACAATAATAGACTGCACGAGATAATACAAATGGAGACAAATAGGAATGAATGAATAAAGAGCACATTTATTGTTATTTGTTGAGAGCATTGATACATGATAACAGAATGTTTGACGGTGATGCTGAATATACAATTATTTCCATGCTAAACAAACGTAATAATTGCAGTAACATCAATAATTATAAAAAAGCTTTAAAGCAAAATACAAGCTAGATAAATAAAATGACAAACATTGTTGAAATGTGGTTAAGTGAAGTTGCAACCAAACCAATTCAGTAAAAAAAATATCAGTTTTAATCCGAAATCTCAAAGACATTTCGACCTTATGGATTTGTATGTTATGTTTGTTTGTTGCTTTCCCTTCTGTGGGAGTATTCTGACTTCTAAAATAACCCTGGGTTTGTTTTTTTTCCAGCACTCACAAACACATTGATGCAGTTTCACACACACAGAGTCCCAGAGCACACACAGGGACAATACCGTCGGGAGCTGTTGTATCCATCCCTTAGACCACAAGTGGAAAAGTTAATTGCATGTCCTCACGGTGGGGTTCCCTCATAAACTGACACAGCTATACAGAGCTACAGCACAAACTATGTTTGTGCGCATACATATTCATATGTACTGTGTTTATTCACATCATAGACAAACACTTATTTTCACACACAAAAAAGTTGACTCTCCAAACTCTTCAGGGCTGAATCCTCTTTTTTGTTACTATATCTTTTTGGCCTGTTTAGATAAAAAAGCATCAGCAGGCAGTGGTGGGTTTCCTGGAGGCCAATCGAATCAGCTTCCAGGAAGTAGACATCACCATGCTGGAGGAGCAGAGGCAGTGGATGTACCGAAACATGCCGAAAGACAAGCAGCCAGAGAAAGGCAACCCGCCGCCTCCACAGATCTTCAATGATGATCACTACTGTGGGGTATGATGGAAGTTTGTTTATAATGTTTAAAATGATCATACGTCCATATGGTAGCTTTTAACAGTTGGAGACAGTGTTGCCGAAAGGTTAATTTCTTGAAGAACTCAAGGGTTTAGAACTACATTTTGATGGAACATGAGATAACAATATTTGTCTCCAGGGACACTGGTGGTAAAATCTAGAGAAAGTACCTTCAATATCACAAAGAGAGGATAGTTGGAGCATTTAAAATCAAATGTAAGGAACATTTTTACCAATTGAGATCAAAATAAACTCAATTGTTTTACTTGTAGTGTTGTTTTATATGATAAGCAGAGGTAGGCGATTCGCCCAAAATCCCATTTGATTGGATATTTTTAAGTTCAAATAAGTCATTCAAAATGTTGAAACAGAGCGAGATTTTGATACACAAATACTCAGAAAAGTCTATATAACAATAAATAGCTGAATTCTTAACTCAGGATAACATTTAATTTAAGCAGTGTAAACCATGCAATTGAGTTTTTACATACATCTTTATCAATGTAAGTCAGTACAAGGTTGAGCATCCTATGCTGGTGAGTTCGATTAGTTAGTGCTTGCCAGTTCATGTCTCCACTGAGTTTGCACGCCACCCATTAATCCTGTGGTAATCCAGTTTCACGGATGGGGCGGATTATCTGCAGCCATGCCGTCCCTCTCACTGGTCAAGGTAATCCAACATTACTCTGTAATGTCATGGCAATTGAATTACATTAAAAACAGAAGAGGAGGGACTATTTGGCACAGATGTTTGCAACCATCTCTCAGATATCGAGATTATGTAACATCCTAATTTTGTTGTTTTCCCCTCAGGACTACGAAGACTTCTTCCAGTCAAAGGAGGACAACACTGTGTTTGCATTCCTTGGGCTCAGTGCCCAGCCCTCAGTGAAAGTAAGGGAGATTATAGGCATTTGAAAACACTCAAACACTCTGCTGTCTCTGTGGTATCAATCATACAGCCAAGAAAGTTAGCTGTCAATCCAGATTACCTCAAACCCTCTCCAGTGCTGGACGAGCAGCTATAGTTTCAGCAAGCTATCTCTGAAACGTAGGATTTCCATTTTATTTGCATTTCATTCAAATCAGCTTTGTTTGCAGGAAAAAGATAAACAAAACTCAAATCCCATACATCCAGATTCAGCTACCTAGTCTCCTCCCCTCAATCTGTTAGACATATTTATCCCAAAGATCCTCTTAGAATTTAGACAATCATAGTTCCCACCGAGTTAATCTCAGTGCTTAGATGACCAGTAAACACATAACATACACAGTATCTCTCATTCCTACTGCTTCGGGCAATGTTGATGCTTTTGAAAGAATACAAAGGTCCAGGCACAATTCAATGATCCACTTACCAAACATCAAAGGACCATATTTCCATCAGAGCTTTTATTTGATTTCCCTCCAGTTGCGTCCATTTTCTGTCTCTCTCCTTATGGATAATTATGTTAGGCGAGATCTGATAATATATAACCAGCAGGATATTGCAGATACATTCAATATGGACACGTGTAGCAGAGATGTCTGGCTTTTGAATATTTTGTTTAGTACACTGGTTTTTTATCTATGGGTGTATCTGATCCCCACTAGGGGTCGCCAAAGCCTATCAGTCGTTCTGTACTGATATTGTTATGCATTGAACCTAATATAAAATATGTGGCTTAGTTAAAGATGTTCACTGTGCTTAATCATAGAAAAGGGGTCCCTTTAGGAAAACATTTGGAACCATTGCTCTAACAAATCCAAGGAGAAGGTAGATACTAATTGTTAAATCTCCATATCATTTTGCCCCCCAATCTCTAGGATTCTGAGTCATAGCTGGGATCATACTGCTGGTATGTGACGACAAGGGACCCTAAACTACGAAGACCAAAACTGCATTGCTTCCTGTGTTGCATCACCTCTTCTCCCACGTTCTTCCTGCTTCAAAGCCAGCACCTTGCCAAACATCAGACTCCACGGATCTCACCCTGAACAACCTCTCCTGACTCTTCAAACGCTCATTCCACCATCACTTAAGTCTCCAACAAGTATCTGATGATCAACAGATACTAAATCACAGAAGAAAGGGGATTAACTTTATTATGTTTACTTTTTTCATGTCTAACACACTGTCACAACAATCTATCAGTAGCATCCATTCTGAGCAAACTAGATGTAGCAGCTTTTGCTTCAGGAGAACAGTTGCCTAAGTTTGATGTTTTAATGCTGTAGATGACGAATAAAATGAGGCGCAGCTTAAGTCACCTGAACACACCACCCTCCCTTGTGTGTGTATGCCTTAGTGTGTGTGTGTTTATGTGTCTGTGTTCTTCAATCAGCAGCTGTTAATAATATTGAGGGAGGATGAGAGTTAGCACTTAATTCAACCTTAAACAAATTGAGGTCTAGCTATCATGTCTGGCTGCGTGTGTGTGTTCATGTGTGGGAGTGAGGAAGAGCTCCCAGAGGTGACAGTGACACTTCAGTTCAACACAAAGCAGATCAGACCAAATACTATCAATCCTAAACATAATAGGGATAGGCAAGACCTTAAAACATTGCTAGCATTCAAGTGTGTAGTCACCGTCATCAAATAAAACAAACCTTGTTTATTCAACTGCCAAATAGGTTACTCAAATGACCGGGAGGAAGGTCTTGGTTAGGTTACAAATATACTTTTTTTATTTTCTAAGTATTTTCCTAAAGAAGCTAGGCACAATACAGCAAACGTTAGTAAAACAGAAGTAAATATCATTTGTAGGGACTACTTTAAGCTATGAGTTAATACACTTTTGGATCTTTTTGATTGTTTACAGAAGCAGGACAATGTTAGGGGATTAACCCTAAATAAACTACAGTGCTTAAGGTTCATGGGATGTGTTTATGACATGGAAAATATTGCCAGCTCTATCCTCTAATCCAGACTGCTATAGACAAATCAAAGCTACAATCAGGGTCACATGAGCCATAGGAGTGCACTTGCCAGATTATTACTCTAAGATTAATCAGACACAAGACAGGATGTAAGAACATATAGTTTATTGCTTAGAGATAAATGTAAAGCTCTGACAGATCATCTGAAATGTAAGCAGACTGCCTTCAGTGTGTTTTACGTTGCATGTTATGAAATGAACAGGTTGACGCATCATAGCAGTACTGTCCAATCTGTTGTTATATTCTTCGTCAGGAACACAAAGCATGTTGTAGTTATGTTTCTCATTCTAATTTAATTATCACGGGTGAGAGGTTGACTAATCCCTTTATGTTTACACATGTCAACACAAACAGATTCACCCTAGCCATTCTTCCCTAAATGTTGTGCCATTATGTGAATGGATGTCATTTTTACTTATTTCAAGTCATGTTGGGGACATCGATGTTTTTTTGACACTGTTAAGACGACATTCCTGTTTTAGTGAGCTCATGTACTGTGAAATCATGTGATGACTTTGTTGTGTGACAGATACTAACGAGCCTGTTGGGCCAACTAAATATACTTTGTGCTACACCTCTCTGTCGTGCTTGATTATTGCATTTTTCGGTTGATAACAGACTCGTGGGATCCATTTGCATTCAAAATTCGTGTTTTTTGTTGTTTTCATATTAGAAATCAGCCTAAAAACTCTGAAATGTAAATATTGTCATAAGAAACGTTCTGAATCACATCCGTGTTTTGTTACGAAGAAATTTCAATTTGCAAACTGAAAACAGAATTTGGTAAACACATTTATTTTTGTATTTCTTTATACTATAGTTACATACCTGCAGAAATACAAAAAAACTAAGGGCAACAAAACTGTAAAAACCTATTGGATCCACATTTGTGCTGTGATTGCAACTGGATAAGAAAAAAATGACTAACACAATCCATAGGAAACGCATGAGTAACAAATGACTCAGCTAAATTTGAACACAGAGTTTTTTTTAAATGTCTTTAATTAAAGGCAGGGTTTGATTTACGTGTAAGCAGTCCAACAAAAGGAAAAGGCATTCAAAAACACTAGGCAATATCTGAGTCAAGGTAACTGGAGATTGGTCCAAACGGGGAGCACACATAATAAATGCACAAGGAAAGAAGCATCAAAACAAGGGACAGGTGAGAACAGTGCTAATGAGGAATAGGTGAAAACAATCAGGGTGAGGCAGACATCAAACAGCCAGAAAACACACAAGGGCCGGAACGGTGAATATCTAAAAACATAGCCTCAGAGTAATGCTATTACATGACTCATGTCTATAAAAGAAACTGAAGTTCAGGGGTAACTAACTTGATGCACTTCTAAAATATTGCTTGCTTTTCAAGGCCCTACTCCCCCAGAGTAATGTCATTTCCCATCAAAGGATGATGCAAATCGCTGTGTAATGATTTACCCAGACATCAATATGTGCTTAACCTGAAGTCCAAACTATTAAGATCCTCACTTCTGTCATTTGGGAATACTGTTAGAAAGCTGAGGTAATCGCTTCACTACTTTTAGAGCCTCTTATTGTGCTAATCTTGAATACTGGTTCACAGTCTTTAAACTTGTGTTGCGGCTGGTTGCAGTACAGTCAAACAGTTCCCTTATAAGACTTTTTTTGGATGGTAATGTGAATGGTGCCCAACTCTTATGTATTACGGTTTTAAACAAATGAATTGCACATAGACATTTGTCAGTTCATATACAGGACAGGTTACAAAGTACAGACATGAATAATATATTGAAATTGCATGTGAAAGAATCATCATTAATCCTTAGGTACTGACACAGAAAAGTCCATCAGCACTGTCATGTTCATTTAGTCCTTTTTCATGATAAGAAAATCAATGGTGTGAATGATACAATTATCGATTGCTTGATTCAATTTAGCTGCTTTATTTTCAGTGGCCAACATTGACTTTAACAATAAAGCGTGTATGTGAGCATGCATGTGACAATTCTCTCAGGATAAAAAGGAACTTATTCTCTTTATGAAATTGCAATGAGATGAAGAAAATAAAACAGGCCAATCAAAAATGGCCTGTTTATTTAAGCTTGTTTATACTACATTGAAATCGATTGGCTGTTCTTTTAACAAATTCAACATAAAAGGACTGCTGGGAATGATAAGGCGATGAGATTCTAGGGACAGGTGGGAGTCGGTGTTCACATGTTGTCATTCGTTAAACAACAACTGTCTTTTTAATCAACATTTCCCTTTTATTTTTCTGTAGCTCAACCTTCGTTGTGTCGCTACATCAGAGTCACTATCTTACTAATACTATCTACTACTGTTTACCAGCATTAGTTTTCATATATGCTGTTGAATATAATGTATTTTTAGAAAGTAATGTAGGTGTTGTGTAAAACAAAATGAAATCTCCGCTCATCCCCTGTCTTTAATGATTGATCCAAATGTCAACATGCTTCCAGTTTGCAGTCCAAGTCCATGTAACCCCTTTTATTCATAACAATTACTGGATCTGTACACGAGGCTGCTGTCTTTTGGATGTTTCAGATATGATCAGCGTTTTATTTTGAATTGTGAGGTCATTTAAGCAGCTGCTGGATTTAAAAGGTTAGATGGCAACATCATTTAATTTGAAGATTTTGGTTAAAAAACAACAAGAACTGGATGGCTTCCAAAAATCAACTTTCTTGTTCTACTGAAGACTGATAATACAGTAAAGTAACTTTTTAACAATACCCATTTTGACTGTATTTTTGCAGCTTTTGATCTACTTTGAAGACACAATGATCTTCATTTCAGCTGAAAAACGACATTTCGCTTTTTACTTGTCAGTTGGTAAGTTTTTAATTTTTCCATTCTTTTCTTGAATTCTTAAATCATGTGATAGTCAAACAACTTGGTCTCATGCTCTCAAACCCTTAAGAAAGACAGCTCTTATTATTGATTGTTCACATTGTCTTGCTTTAAAACAATTTGACAAAGTTGAGGTTGGACAATAAGGAGTTATGTATTTCTGCACATCGCCAAGCTTTCCTGATACGTAATAAATATGATGAATTAAAGCAAACACTGCTATTGTAAAATATTGTTTTAAATATTAATGACAAACCTCATGTGTCTGCTCTAGGTCTGTTGAGTATACCACTGCTTGCAGGTCAGTACATTCTATTGATCTCATGCCTCAAATTGAATTATAGTCTGATCTAACAACAAAGGACCATTTGTCACTGAGATCAGGCTGACATGTCCTTGAGCTATTGTGTGTTCATTTTTCATTTATAGAATGCATTGAGGTTAAGCTGGTCGGGCCTTCACGTTGCTCTGGTAGACTGGAGGTCTTGCACACAGGCAGTTGGGGAACTGTGTGTGATGACCTATGGAGCCTCGCCAACGCTGACGTGGTATGTCGAGAGTTAAACTGCGGGACAGCTCTTGAGGCCACTAAAGTCGCCTCTTTTGGAGAGGGAAAGAACATGATCTGGTTGGATGATGTGCAGTGTACTGGTCATGAGACATCTGTCCTCAAGTGCACACACAGACCAATGGGGCAAAATGACTGCAGCCACTCTGAAGATGCTGGGGTTACCTGTTCAGGTAAGACTTCAAGAGTTCAATTAATGGTATGTTTGGTCTATGTTTTTCAAAGTTGAAATTACCAGTACTCAATGACTTTCTTAATAAAAGGATAATCCCTTTTATTAAATCTATAGTTGGACATACAAGGCAAAGGTAAAGCTCAGCCCCTAAACTAAGTTTAGCATAAATACTGGAGATTATGAAAGGGCATATTGTCATTTCTTTCACAAACAAACACGTGTTAAAGATGGAGCTTTGAACGTGCTGGATTTTGTTAACCTCAGACAAAGCCAGGGTCTATCTCTGTTCTTAGTGTTTCTGCTGTGCTTAGATAAGTTGCTGCTTGCTGTAGACTTTTTGTTTATCAAGTGAATGGAAGAGTAGAATCAATCTTTTTATCGAACTCCCGCAAAGTAATCACGTTTCCCAAAATGCTGAACTTTTGCTTTGAATAGACTAAGTTAGCTCAGAAGATCAGGTATTTCGAAACTCTGCATTTCTAGGATTTCTCAATTTAAATCAAGAACATGTGAAACTTGGGAAATACGGCTGTTCAGAAAAAAAAAGCTAACGCAGCATTTATCTTGGCAACTGATCACAATATTGCTTTGAAAACGCAGCAGTTATATTGTCAGGTCACATTTGCTCTCTGCTTTTAGAGGATTTTTGCAGCAGAAGCGTTAAAACTAAGATAAAGCAAGCTTAACCACACTAAGCTAAAAATAAGCTGAGCTAACTATGCTAAACTACAGAATTTCAGATTTCATCACTGGGAAAGTATATTCTTGGACTTGAGCAGTTACTTCCTTAGGTTTCTGGTGGTTGCCTGGAAACTGTTCCAACTGTTTACAATTGTTGGTGAAGCTTAGCTAACTTTCTCTTTTTTGCAGATGTATACTAAAAAATACAGGTGAAAGTTGTTTCAATGTTGTCATATGATTTTGCCAGTAACAAAAATGTATTTCCCAAAATGTGCGATTGTTCTTTAATACACAAATGGTTATAGATTTTTTTTTAACGGCGCACATCATTTGCAGAACATGTGAAGGTAGTCAACGGAAGCAATCGGTGTACTGGCAGAGTGGAAGTCTACCATGAAGGCAACTGGAAACGAGCATGCAAAAGTGACTGGGCGACGTTAGACGCTGTTGTGGTGTGCCGAGAGCTTAACTGTGGCACCCCTATCACTCAGACTGAAGAGCTATATTTTGGAGAGTCACGTGACCTGCATGGCATCAAACCCAACTGTTTAGGAAATGAGAGCTCTATCTCACTGTGCAGAATTCAGGAAAGCAAGGAAAGCTGTGTGGATGCTACTATCGTCTGTGAACGTTAGTAATTCCTGTGTTCAAGCTACATCAATAATTGTGTGTTAAACTTCACCTGTATAAATCTTAAATTTTGGATGGCTTATGAATATACATACCCTTGATTTTTTTATTTTCCACCTGACAGACAGTACACCAACGGGAATAAACGGGAATTTATGGGAATAAACTGGGAATTTTCTAAATTGAAGGTTGGCTCTTCATAGGGAACCTAAACATAGTTGGGGAAAGTATATTTTAGCATAATCTTGACTAAAACAAACAGATGCCATTTAAGTACACACTTGAATATCCATGCCATTCCTCAATCACATCTAGGCTACATAGCACACGGCTTACTGCATGGCTATTGAGACCACACCCCCTACAGGCACTGCATTCCTCCATCACATGCACAGATGATTTCTAGAAGACTGGATCACACTTTTGAGCCCAAAGCACAAGACAAATAAAGCCACACATTTGAGCCTGTGGACTACACAAAGTGAAGTAAGTTTAGATGATATTATGGGGTAATATCATCAATTTTTTAATTGCAAATATCACATACAAATGTATTCATCTAGTACAGTGTTTCTCAAACTTTTTCATGGACCACTTAACCAATTAAAAAAACACTCACGGACCACCTAACTCCCCAAATATCCCAAAACACATCGTTTTTCTAGAACAGATGTGGAGGCTATTTTTATATAACATTAGAAAGACTGATTCTTATTATTACATTATTTGCTTATTGTGCTCATTTACAGTATGTGGCTGTGATTTAGGAATAAATGGACCCAATCACCCCCCCCCAAGTTTTGATGGGGTGGACAGGAACGGAGGGAAAAGTTACATGAGAAAGTGTTTAGCTTGCAATATTGAAAGTAGCAAGGTCGAGTGCAGAGACTAATGTCGCGTTTCCACTACACGGCCTCGCTCGGTATGGCTGGGCCTCGTTAGGACTGGCTCACTTTATGGCGCATTTCCATTACAGTTTAGGAACTGGGGCAGTATCTATAGTAACGTAGTGTAGGCGGAGCCGTGACGTGATCTTCAGAGGACCCCAGAAAAACAACACAGCCGTTAGCTGTTAGCACTCAGAGCTCACAGCTCCTCATATATGTTCAGAAACTAGACAACAATTAAACAAGTACAAACCACAGACTGCCTATGTCATGGTGAATACAGTCGCTGCTTTATTTATGTCTGTATAGGCCGTTGTTGTGAGTGTGGATGGTCGGGGCATATACTGCGTTAGCTTAGCCAATCTCCATTTAGAAAACAAGCATTTTAAAAGGTTTTTCCCCTGCTGTCTGTCTGCAGACTTGACAAAGCATTAATTCATGGTTTTTACTAACCGGTATCAGTATGTTGTTACTTCGGCATCATTTTGAAACGTGTATTACAATTAAATCACGGTCAAATATGTCCATCTTGTTGTAGTTGTTGCCCCCTTGCCAGCGACGCTCTCTCTAGTTTAGCATACTCAGCCCGACTCAGCCTCGTTGCCTCTGGCCCTGGCCCCACGATTTTATGAGGCCAGCAAAACTGTGAATTAGGACCCGCCGGCCGGTACTAGGCCAAGTGGAAACGCAACCAAAGACGGGCCGCTGACGTCACAGCCCTCTTAAACCGGGCTGCGGGCTGTAGTGGAAACGCGCCATAAGAGAACACAAAGAGGTAGTCAGAACAGCACATCGCACCGGCCTTGACTCTGTATGGGAGCCGCGCTCCCCCGCAAAGCTAAGAAGCAACATTATGGTTTCCCGCTATATCTGAAGAAACGTTAGAGAAAACAAATTAGTATGATGGTGCCAGAGTAGGGAGGGACTTCCACAGGCCGGCCGAATGCTGATTGGAGGATCGTGTTGCCAAGAGACCCTATCTGAGTCTGTGCACCAACCAAAGAGAACCAAGTCTAAACCGCGGTATCTCTTCAGCTAGTCTTGACCAATCAAAAATGTACGGGCAACGCCCTGTGTAATAAAATGTATTGTCGCACGAGGTTCGAGGCTCTTGACGGATTTGGTGGTTACAGATTACAGCTTTGCTGCCTGTGATTCCCAAAGACGTGATGAGTCCTTGGCAGGCGCGCCGGATTCATTTTAGAAGTGGGGGGGCCAAAAAAGTGCGTGTGTATGGCCCAATCCCAAACCACGCCCTACACCCTACCCCTACACACTCCCCCTCCGTGACGGAGTGAACTCCGTGGAGTGACACATGAGGCTCCCTCCTGTCAGATGGAGGGAGTAAATACAGCGGCAAGCTTTTGGACAAACTCCCCTCTCTCCGGCAGAAACAGGAAATGCCGTAACTGTATCAACGGTATCAAATCAGCATCTCTTTGACAACAAATGTAAATTAATAACTAAAATAAAACTCCAAACATCTCTAATTGTGTTACTTTTTTGTAAAGCTCTTTTAGTTTTAAACCTGATGTTTATAAGTTTCTTAGTTTTTGCAACAGTCTGTAAATATACACAACTTTATAATAAAATGCACACATTTACCTTTTTCTAGACTAAACACAGGTAGATCCTCAGTTAAAAAAATATGAGGTTATCATGAGGTTGTTAACATCGCAGTTTATCAGTGGATGTTTGCTGGAAGCACAATAACTGCATGTTTTGCATTGCTTTTAAATTTCAGACTGTTGACTGGTGTTTGACTAAAGAAAGCGCACTTTTTTTTAATACACTCTCTGTGTAAATTAGACTTTTCGTGGCTGTCCAGGAGGCTTGGGCACTTTTTCCAGTTATTAACTCCGATATTAACAAAGCTATCATCTCCACATTTTGAGAAAGTTACAAGCCGTTTGACAGCAGCAAATCTGCATATTTCACAGAAGGCCCGTTTAGTGGTTTTGCAAAGAATTAACCACTCTCTGTTTTTGTACCATTCTGCGTTGAAGTACCTTTGTCTTTGCCCAAATAATCTAGCGGTCAGTTAGCTACAGCTTTACCCGTCTCAATGTCCCGACAACAAACCTCCATGCAGTCGGAACCAGCCTGTTTTCGGTTCAACGACGGCGGTGGCGGGTTCTTTTGGGTTCATCTGGCTTCGCTGTTTCTATGATTGATGAAGGTCCAGGCTCCGGAGACGTGGATGTCAGGGATGTGACCTTCCAGTTGTTAATTTAAGTTTAGATTGACTCAGTGGCGACTGGTCATTAGGGGCAGGTGGGGCACAGCCCCACCTAGTGTCAGCAGAAAGTATTACAAATAATGATTACAAAAATGCAAAAAAATAAATAAAAAAATATATAAAATATATTTTAAGATCATGTTTAATCATCTGATTCGTCTGTACATTGCTGTTTTAGTCTGTGTTCTTCTAATTAGTGTGTCTACAGTCACAGTGTGTGCCTATTGAGCTGTTTAGAGCCATGTGGGACAAAACCTGATTATGCCCCTTCCTCTCGCTGTGAAGTGAACGGTGACTGTAAAAACTACACTGCGCATGCTCAGAGTATTTTGTAATGTAATGTGTGTGGCAAAAAAATAATGACCAGAGGGGCACGGAGCTACCATCCCCACCATACGTCATCTCAAATCATTCAGCGCTGATTGGCTGTAAGTACGTGTGCCGCGAAAAGTGTGGTGCTTGAAGAGGAGACGAGAGAGCTGCAGTGGCGCGTCCTAAAACCAGGAAGTAAGCACAAAAAAGCAATGAGATTTCTCCAGAGGATTTTAGAAAATAGCTCGAAATAAGATCTGTGGGAAACGTACCTGTTAGATAAATGCACGTTTTGATTAGCCGGATAACATCCACATGTCTACCCTACTTTTATAATTTTTTTATCATAAATCTATGGATTAGATTTATGATAGACTTTTGAAACTACAAGAAGATAAGGAGGACTTTTACAAAAAAGTAATAGAAATGTTTGTCCAGAAGGATAGGCAAATGGACTTCATCTTCAAGTCAAGGTAAGACCGCCATTTTATTGAAAATGGGATCTTACTAAGAGAGAACAATTCAATATTTAAATGATAAAATTACATTTTTTGGGTATCCTTTTGTTGAACTGTCTGTTTAAAATTAATCGAAGCATCAGACAAAAAAAGCTTTTGAAAATAATATTATATTTTGGTTTAGGTCAAAATATAATATTTGTAAACCTGAAGAGTCAGTGCCAGTGCCTCAGCAGCCATGAACCTCACTGCAGAAGCTTATATATAGACATCTACGTTTTTTGTGCCCCACCACTTTTGTACATATAAAAACGCCACTGGATTGACTGTATAGTTTTCTTCTGCGCTGGTTCTTCTGACGTGTTTGCAAGTGTATATTTTTTCTATCTAGGTTAACGGCTGACACACACAGAACAACGTAACAAATAAAGTAAACAACGTAACGAATAAACAAATCTAAGCTTTTTTATTGGTTGTAATTTACATGGATACATTTGAATGTTGTGACAATGTCCTATTTGATTGGGTTAAAATGTACATATTCTTCCTGTTATGTCTGCCTGCTTTATTTTACCTAATGCAAAGTGACCTGCTCCATCGAAATCAGTCGCATTGACCCGAAGACACATTTTGAGTTGTATACACTGTTGGAAAGAGGAGATTCATAACTTTCTAATGATATCAGGATTGTTGTTGTAGGCTACTCCAAATATTAAGCAAAATATGTCACATTATATAATGACTGTTACAGAGTCATCATTTTGAGAAAAAGGCCTTTAAAGTTTCCTCTTCTCTGGATCGATCTGATTGATTATTAGCGGAGCAAATGATCAAAATAGTACGAAGGGAAGATAGGGGAAGCCCGCGAGTGTGTGTGTGTGTATACGTGTGTGTTTGTGTATTTTTGCGTTTGTGTGTATTGTGTTTGTTTCCCGGGGAAAACACTCACGAGAAACACCGGCTGTTATGCCTGCAGTGACGTAAAGTTACTCTGTTGCTTGTAATTATGCCGTTACAAGCTTCAAAGTTGTATTTATCATCTGAATTTGCCAAAACAAGTTTAATATTCTGAAAGCCAAGACTTTGTTTATTTGAAATCAGATAAAAACAAACTGTAACGGACCCTGACGTGTTATCTATGATTACTATACGCCTTACATTCATAATTTCAGCAGAGGGAGGGGAAGCGGCGCTGTGGAACAGCAGAGTGGCGAGTGAGAGCTTTACAAGCTTAAAAAATGCCTGTAGCTAATGAGATTGAATATAACAATCAAACATAACAAAATATACACAGCTATATCAGATCGCGTTTTAGATGCGACTTTAGAGTAGAGGGGAATTATTGAAACGGGATTTGTACAGTGTTCCACGGCATCCGCTGCTGCGAAAATGTGGGGCAGGGCTGAAAAGTGGGGGGGCCAATGGCCCCCTGGCCCCCCCGCTTCCGGCGCCCTTGGTCCTTGGCCAAGTGATATATATCTTTTGCTCTCTTTACAATAAATAGTTCAACTTAGAAGTTGTCTGTCTTTTCTGGAATTCTGAACCCAACACAGATTACAAATCGCCTGAAAATGGTACAAACAAGTGGCAACATGTGTGACGAAGGTGTTGCGCTGGGCTATATCATGCAATCGAAAGTGAAATTTAAGCTCGCTCGCAGAGATATTCCCGCGAGAGTGCGGAAAACTTAAAGTGGACCTATCATGCTATATTTAAATGATATATTGTAGAGCCATACCTATATAAGGTATATTTATACGTTTCTGTTTTCAAAATACCAAACAGATCATGCATTTTAGCCATGCCTCATTTCGCTCTATGTGCTGTTTGCTGTCTATGGGTCTGATTCTGTGAGACCACGCCCCCCTGCAGGAGAGGGTAGCCGTGCTCTGATCAAGTCAAGAGGGGGAGAAAAAAAGATCTCCGTCCTCCGTGTTTTATTTATATATACAGTCTATGGTTTTATTATATTATTATAGGCATATAGAGTCGTTATTCATTTGTTTTAAAGCTCAATAAATAACAAAGAAGACCTTTGACCGGCACTTTTCTAATTTTGTCCGGAAGATTTAAACTTTAACGGACATCTTGACCGGCGAAAGAAACTGAAACTGAAACTCTGCCGCACGGTCCCCTCGTTCCTTGGAAGAGGCGGAGAGGTGGGTGTTTGTCATCTGCTGGTGGACTAACCGGAGAGAATTACAGTGCTTGCCTCGACGGGGAGGGATTGCATTGAATTAAAGCAACGGGAGCAAACGCTTGCCTCGGGGAGGGAGAAAAAAAGCCACAGCGGAGAATAAACAGAAGGGTAACCATGGTTACCATATGCGCGGGAAGTCTTCTTCGCTGCTTTTGTGGCAGACTACAGCGCCACTTACAGGCCTGGCATATGTACTACAGCGTCTCCAGCGCTTTCGAGCAGCAATGGCCGGCCGTGGCCCAACCCCACATTCCCCTGATAGGTGGAGAGTTGGCCCAATAGCCGTAGCGCCACTTCTGTGACGTCATAGAAGTGTTCAAATCTGGATCAGTCTGTATCAGATCCGTTGCAGACCCTTTTTTAGAGATTTGGGTATGGAGGAAAATAGAGAGGGTTGTGTTTTCTGACACTTGGTGAGTTCCCTGGAACACCGGGGACACATATTCATATATAAAAGACGTACAAAAGTGCATGTTGCATGATAGGTCCCCTTTAAATTAATTAATTAATTTTAAATATGGAATATTTCCAAAATTCCCCAGCTTAACTTCCCATGGAAATTTACCGGAAACCTTCCGGAAATGTACCGGAAATGTTCCGCCCCTTTGCAACCCTAGTTGTGACAGATACTAACGAGCCTGTTGGGCCAACTAAATATAGGCCTACTTTGTGCTACACCTCTCTGTCGTGCTTGATTATTGCATTTTTCGGTTGATAACAGACTCGTGGGATCCATTTTTTAACAGATTTACATTTCAGACGTAAAATTTGCATTCAAAATTCGTGTTTTTTGTTGTTTTCATATTAGAAATCAGCCTAAAAACTGTCTGAAATGTAAATATTGTCATAAGAAACGTTCTGAATCACATCTGTGTTTTGTTACGAAGACATTTCAATTTGCAAACTGAAAACAGAATTTGGTAAACACATTTTTTTTTGTATTTCTTTATACTGCATAAATACAAAAAAACTAAAGGCAACAAAACTGTAAAAACCTATTGGATCCACATTTGTGCTGTGATTGCAACTGGATAAGAAAAAAATTACTAACACAATCCATAGGAAACGCATGAGTAACAAATGACTCAGCTAAATTTGAACACAGAGTTTTTTTTAAATGTCTTTAATTAAAGGCAGGGTTTGATTTACGTGTAAGCAGTCCAACAAAGTGAAAAGGCATTCAAAAACACTAGGCAATATCTGAGTCAAGGTAACTGGAGATTGGTCCAAACGGGGAGCACACATAATAAATGCACAAAGAAAGAAGCATCAAAACAAGGGACAGGTGAGAACAGCGCTAATGAGGAATAGGTGAAAACAATCAGGGTGAGGCAGACATCAAACAGCCAGAAAACACACAAGGGCCGGAACGGTGAATATCTAAAAACATAGCCTCAGAGTAATGCTATTACATGACTCATGTCTATAAAATAAACTGAAGTTCAGGGGTAACTAACTTGATGCCGTACATTTAAATGGCTTATATTTGACTTTTGTCACTTCTAAAATATTGCTTGCTTTTCAAGGCCCAACTCCCCCAGAGTAATGTCATTTCCCATCAAAGGATGATGCAAATCTCTGTGTAATGATTTACCCAGACATCAATATGTGCTTAACCTGAAGTCCAAACTATTAAGATCCTCACTTCTGTCATTTGGGAATACTGTTAGAAAGCTGAGGGAATCGCTTCACTACTTTTAGAGCCTCTTATTGTGCTAATCTTGAATACTGGTTCACAGTCTTTAAACTTGTTTTGCGGCTGGTTGCAGTACAGTCAAACAGTTCCCTTATAAGACTTTTTTTGGATGGTAATGTGAATGGTGCCCAACTCTTATGTATTACGGTTTTAAACAAATGAATTGCACATAGACATTTGTCAGTTCATATACAGGACAGGTTACAAAGTACAGACATGAATAATATATTGAAATTGCATGTGAAAGAATCATCATTAATCCTTAGGTACTGACACAGAAAAGTCCATCAGCACTGTCATGTTCATTTAGTCCTTTTTCATGATAAGAAAATCAATGGTGTGAATGATACAATTATCGATTGCTTGATTCAATTTAGCTGCTTTATTTTCAGTGGCCAACATTGACTTTAACAATAAAGCGTGTATGTGAGCATGCATGTGACAATTCTCTCAGGATAAAAAGGAACTTATTCTCTTCATGAAATTGCAACACAACCATGTAACGGTTAACCGGACGCAAATTAAGGGAACTCCTTGTACATTATACAAACAGATGGCCAAACCAGGCAACCTATAATGCTGAATAGACAAGTATGTTATGCAATATGATGTGCTGCCTCAGTGTAATCACTAATGTATCTTCTTATGAACAAAAGAAAAAACATCATGTGAGAAGAACTACACATGTTTACTTGCTGTGTATGAAAATAAAGTTTTACTAAATGTACATCCTGCTGTCAAACATTTTATTTGTGGGGCACTTAGAAAACGGCAGAAAATTCCAGATTTATAAAAGGTGCTGAACAAACAAAAAAAATGACTGAGGGTTTCTGAAAGGGAAGTGTTTGCAAAACCACATCCTAATGGGTCATGATGACAGAGGACAAGAACTGGTTCAATCAAGTCAAGCGTTAGTGAAAGGAAATATCTCAGTTAATGTAGATCTGTTGGTTTAATTTGTTGTGATGAGCAAAAAACTACAACCCATTCTGTAAGGTAAGAATAAATGATGATATTTCAATGATTTGGGGTAAAACTAGATTCAAAGCTCAATGTTTGATGCATTTAACCTTACAGATGAGGTTTATTATCCATAAAAAGCATGGGTTGAAAGTAACGATGAGTTTTTTTTAGTTCTGTTTATAATATCCAGGTCTTGGATCACATTTTGAAGTAACAAAGGCAACATATTAATTATTAGGACTGACCATATTAAGTTTCGATCCATGACAACAATACGATTGTCTTGAACATTGAAAACAGTATTCCAGATGAAAGCAAGTTCCTGTTTATAACACACAGATTTTATCTATAATTGCTTTAATATCCTTAAATACCTTTTTTTGTTAAGTTCCTGCAACAGAATAAGATATTAAACTGAGATGAAGAAAATAAAACAGGCCAATCAAAAATGGCCTGTTTATTTAAGCTTGTTTATACTACATTGAAATCGATTGGCTGTTTTTTTAACAAATTCAACATAAAAGGACTGCTGGGAATGATAAGGCGATGAGATTCTAGGGACAGGTGGGAGTCGGTGTTCACATGTTGTCATTCGTTAAACAACAACTGTCTTTTTAATCAACATTTCCCTTTTATTTTTCGGTAGCTCAACCTTCGTTGTGTCGCTACATCAGAGTCTCTATCTTACTAATACTATCTACTACTGTTTACCAGCATTAGTTTTCATATATGCTGTTGAATATAATGTCTTTTTAGAAAGTAATGTAGGTGTTGTGTAAAACAAAATGAAATCTCCGCTCATCCCCTGTCTTTAATGATTGATCCAAATGTCAACATGCTTCCAGTTTGCAGTCCAAGTCCATGTAACCCCTTTTATTCATAACAATTACTGGATCTGTACACGAGGCTGCTGTCTTTTGGATGTTTCAGATATGATCAGCGTTTTATTTTGAATTGTGAGGTCATTTAAGCAGCTGCTGGATTTAAAAGGTTAGATGGCAACATCATTTAATTTGAAGAGTTTAGTTAAAAAACAACAAGAACTGGATGGCTTCCAAAAATCAACTTTCTTGTTCTACTGAAGACTGATAATACAGTAAAGTAACTTTTTAACAATACCCATTTTGACTGTATTTTTGCAGCTTTTGATCTACTTTGAAGACACAATGATCTTCATTTCAGCTGAAAAACGACACTTCGCTTTTTACTTGTCAGTTGGTAAGTTTTTAATTTTTCCATTCTTTTCTTGAATTCTTAAATCATGTGATAGTCAAACAACTTGGTCTCATGCTCTCAAACCCTTAAGAAAGACAGCTCTTATTATTGATTGTTCACATTGTCTTGCTTTAAAACAATTTGACAAAGTTGAGGTTGGACAATAAGGAGTTATGTATTTCTGCACATCGCCAAGCTTTCCTGATACGTAATAAATATGATGAATTAAAGCAAACACTGCTATTGTAAAATATTGTTTTAAATATTAATGACAAACCTCATGTGTCTGCTCTAGGTCTGTTGAGTATACCACTGCTTGCAGGTCAGTACATTCTATTGATCTCATGCCTCAAATTGAATTATAGTCTGATCTAACAACAAAGGACCATTTGTCACTGAGATCAGGCTGACATGTCCTTGAGCTATTGTGTGTTCATTTTTCATTTATAGAATGCATTGAGGTTAAGCTGGTCGGGCCTTCACGTTGCTCTGGTAGACTGGAGGTCTTGCACACAGGCAGTTGGGGAACTGTGTGTGATGACCAATGGAGCCTCGCCAACGCTGACGTGGTATGTCGAGAGTTAAACTGCGGGACAGCTCTTGAGGCCACTAAAGGCGCCTCTTTTGGAGAGGGAAAGAACATGATCTGGTTGGATGATGTGCAGTGTACTGGTCATGAGACATCTGTCCTCAAGTGCACACACAGACCAATGGGGCAAAATAACTGCGGCCACTCTGAAGATGCTGGGGTTACCTGTTCAGGTAAGACTTCAAGAGTTCAATTAATGGTATGTTTGGTCTATGTTTTTCAAAATTGAAATTACCAGTACTCAATGACTTTCTTAATAAAAGGATAATCCCTTTTATTAAATCTATAGTTGGACATACAAGGCAAAGGTAAAGCTCAGCCCCTAAACTAAGTTTAGCATAAATACTGGAGATTATGAAAGGGCATATTGTCATTTCTTTCACAAACAAACACGTGTTAAAGGTGGAGCTTTGAACGTGCTGGATTTTGTTAACCTCAGACAAAGCCAGGGTCTATCTCTGTTCTTAGTGTTTCTGCTGTGCTTAGATAAGTTGCTGCTTGCTGTAGACTTTTTGTTTATCAAGTGAAAGGAAGAGTAGAATCAATCTTTTTATCGAACTCCCGCAAAGTAATCACGTTTCCCAAAATGCTGAACTTTTGCTTTGAATAGACTAAGTTAGCTCAGAAGATCAGGTATTTCGAAACTCTGCATTTCTAGGATTTCTCAATTTAAATCAAGAACATGTGAAACTTTCGGGAGAAATTGGGAAATACGGCAGTGGAGAAAAAAAGCTAACGCAGCATTTATCTTGGCAACTGATCACAATATTGCTTTGAAAACCCAGCGGTTATATTGTCAGGTCACATTTGCTCTCTGCTTTTAGAGGATTTTTGCAGCAGAAGCGTTAAAACTAAGATAAAGCAAGCTTAACCACACTAAGCTAAAATAAGCTGAGCTAACTATGCTAAGCTACAGAATTTCGGATTTCATCACTGGGAAAATATATTCTTGGACTTGAGCAGTTACTTCCTTAGGTTTCTGGTGGTTGCCTGGAAACCGTTCCAACTGTTTACAATTGTTGGTGAAGCTTAGCTAACTTTCTCTTTTTTGCAGATGTATACTAAAAAATACAGGTGAAAGTTGTTTCAATGTTGTCATATGATTTTGCCAGTAACAAAAATGTATTTCCCAAAATGTGCGATTGTTCTTTAATACACAAATGGTTATAGATTTTTTTAACGGCGCACATCATTTGCAGAACATGTGAAGGTAGTCAACGGAAGCAATCGGTGTACTGGCAGAGTGGAAGTCTACCATGAAGACAACTGGAAACGAGCATGCAAAAGTGACTGGGCCACGTTAGACGCTGTCGTGGTGTGCCGAGAGCTTAACTGTGGCACCCCTATCACTCAGACTGAAGAGCTATATTTTGGAGAGTCACGTGACCTGCATGGCATCAAACCCAACTGTTTAGGAAATGAGAGCTCTATCTCACTGTGCCGAATTCAGGAAAGCAAGGAAAGCTGTGTGGATGCTACTATCGTCTGTGAACGTTAGTAATTCCTGTGTTCAAGCTACATCAATCATTTTGTGTTAAACTTCACCTGTATAAATCTTACATTTTGGATGGCTTATGAATATACATACCCTTGATTTTTTTATTTCCCACCTGACAGACAGTACACCAATTCGACTGGTAAACGGTTCTTCTGATGGTCGGTGCTCTGGACGTGTGGAAGTCTACCACGATGGAAATTGGGGAACGATTTGTGATGACAAATGGGGGATGCAGGAAGCAGATGTGACATGTCGAGAGATGAATTGTGGGAATGCTATCTCTGTCAAGTACAAGTCTTTTTTCGGAAGAGGTCAGGATCAGGTTTTGTTGGACGATGTTGAGTGCACTGGTCATGAGAAGTCCCTTTCTGAATGCCCGCACAGAGGTTTTGGAGAACACGACTGTGACCACAATGAAGATGCTGGTGTTATATGCTCAGGTAACACTCTTTATTTGTTCTAATTAATAGTGGAAATTCAATTGCCAATCCTAAATATTGGCATTTGTGTGCAATGGTAATGCATGCAATTTCTGGAAAGTATTAGTTGTTTTTTGTATGACAGTTTGCTGAAGTTTTGGCTGTTTCTCTATTTATAGTTGACAGAGTCATTGCAGAAATATTTGCATTTTTCATGAACTTTCTAAAAAAAAAAAAATACCTCTTCTTATCTGCTTTCAAGAATCGCTCAGATTGGCCAATGGGACTGACCGCTGCTCTGGCAGAGTGGAAGTCTTAGCCAATTTCCACTGGGGGAAAATTTGTAATAACTTGGCCAGCGAAGATGCTGCAGTGGTGTGTCAGGAACTAGGTTGTGGTGCTCCAAAAAAAATCCAAGAAAGCTTCAATTTTGGTGACAGCACACTCAGAGGGTATTCAAGTAGATGCTCTGGCCCTGTGGATTCCTTCTCCAAATGCAATATTCAAGATTACACCGGGACATGTGAAGCCATTTCTCTTTCATGTGCAGGTAAGACACAAAAGGAAGGTACATTTGCACTGCAGCACTGTTCAACCATTATAGCAAAGGACAAGTGGTTAATTAAAAAACAGAATTGGCATATTGTATGTGCATTACACCTTATTATTGCTATTTACTGGTGAATATTCTAATGGTTGCAACTAACTAACTACCTTAATAACTACTAAACTGAAAGTTCAGACAAAGCTTAATATTTGGATTATTTCAGTCTAGCTTGTAAGTAATGTTAACATGAGTGGACATGTCCTCAGGTAATCCACCGCTAAGGCTTGTGAACGGCACTGATCGATGCTCTGGTAGAGTGGAGGTTCTTCATGATGGCGCGTGGGGAACTGTGTGTGATGATGAGTGGGACATCAAAGATGCTCAGGTGGTTTGCAGAGCCATGGACTGTGGAACACCTAAGACGGCCAAATCCTCTTCCTTCTTTGGTGCAGGCCAAGGAGACATTTGGCTGGATGATGTTAGATGTGTCGGTAATGAGACGTCGCTATTGCACTGCCGACATGCCCCCCGTGGAGAAAATAACTGTGGCCATATGGAAGATGCGGGTGTGGTGTGCTCAGGTATCATCTCGGTTATTTTATTGCTTTTTGCATGTTATTTATATTATTTCAATTTTCAATGTTCATTTGCTTGCTTTTAACTGTCACCCTTAACACAGGAACAATTGAATTATAGCCTGCAGTGAGCTCCTATGCAATATGTTATGGTTGTTATTGTTATTATGTTATTTATATAGTGATTTATATATAAAATGCGCCACCAACAGTAAACAGAGTCACTCCGGTGACATCCCTTACCCCATTACATGAACATGCCTGCCAGCCTCGGAAAAGTGTTACTATTTCCATGAAGACACAGTTCCTAATATCAGTATTTTGCTGATTATTCTTGGTAATTTGACTTACATCAAAATGTTTTACTAAAGGAATTTCTGTCTGTCTGTCTGTCTGTCTGTCTCGGCTGCCTGTCTGTCAGTCTGTTCGCCCGTCTGTCTCTATGTCTCTTTGTTTTGAATTTCCTGACAACGTTTAATCCAGAAATGTTGATTGTGAAGTTGTTTAGAAGGGTATCTGGAGAATGCTACATACAATTTGAATGTCATGACAAACATGCTAAGAACATCAGTTGCTGATTCTCTGCTTTTTGCTTCCCAGCTACAATTAGACTGATCAATGGGACTGACCAGTGCTCTGGAAGGGTTGAGTTCTACACTGGTGTCAAATGGGCAACACCATATAATGTTAACTGGGGAATAAATGAAGCAACAGTGGTGTGCAGAGAGATGAATTGCGGAGATCCTGACAAGCTTCCAGGATCATACGGTCATGGCGGACATCCTGGAGGGTATCAGGTCAGCTGTAACGGTAGAGAGAGTTCTCTCTCACAGTGCACACTGAGAGAACGTGGAAGAACAAGCCATGATCGCATTGAAGAGGCATCTGTAAAATGTTTAGGTAAGACTTGAAGTTTAATTGATATTTGAAGTGGTACATTTTTTTAAACAAGATTAGCATGAACCTTTTTTAGGCAATTATGGAAACAGCGTCTAAAAATGGCTTCAGTACTGCCGTGTAGCCCACGATCGTTTTCAACAAGCCCACAAAACATTGATTTCTAAAAAGAGTGGGGCATTTGCTGACTTTCTTTTATTTGTCAACACAAAAAGACAAGGCCAGATTGTCAGATGTCAAAGCAATGAGCCAAGCAAACTTGTATGTTACAAGCTCAATTGCTGAAATCACAGATGGTACCAAGCTATGACTAACAATGTTGCTCCCCGGGCTGGTTAACTGCACCTGTTTCAATTGGAATTGAAGCAATATTACACAATATGTTTTACTAATGATACCAATTAAACAACAGACATTTTCAGTCACTAGCATATGCCCCTGGAGACCACTAATGTAGCATAAATAAAAAACAACAGCAAAGTTGGAATGTACATACTGTATATACATATACGTATATAACAACTGTCATTTCCAGGCAATGTGAGGTTGTCCAATGGGTCCAGTCGTTGTGCTGGAAGAGTGGAGTTTTACGACAACGGCCAGTGGGGCACTGTGTGTGGTGAATCCTGGGATGTGAATGATGCAAAAGTGGCGTGCAGACAGCTTGACTGCGGGACAGCTCATAAGATTACCACAAAGACTGAGTATGGCCATGGCACAGGACATACCTGGATCAATCGAATCGATTGCAATGGATTGGAGTCAACACTGGGTCAGTGCTCACAAAGTCCTTTAAGAGACAGAACCTGCAACACTACCTCAGTTGCTGGTGTTGTCTGCACAGGTAAGAAAAAGCATATCTAAAACAAATGTTATGCATTCTATAATGTTTAGTTCAGTTCTATCACTCCTATTTTTTGTACAATTAAATGTAGGGCTTTTTCAGTTGGTTTTACAAAACTCTATTTACTAAATTGCCACATTCAATCTTATGCCCATTTCCATATAGTTAAATGTGTTGTGTTCCAAATCTGAATGGTGTGCAATATAGGCAACAAGTGGTTTTTTAAAACTTTTTAAATGTACTGTAAAATAATTTCAGTTTACCTCATATCACAGGAAGTTTGGAGGTCCGGTTGGCGAATGGTAAGGATGTGTGCTCTGGCAGAGTAGAGGTCCGTCATGGCGACATGTGGCAAACTGTGTGTGACACAGACTGGAACCTGAGTAAAGCTCAGGTGGTGTGTGAGCAGCTTGAATGCGGTGAGGCCAAGAACGCTCCAGGCGGTGCCCATTTTGGTGAAGGCAGTGGACCAGTAGTGGAGGCGAGCAATTCATGTTTTGACAATGTGACATCTCTTCGGCAATGCTCGGCCAAAGGTTACAGAGGAGCAAGCTGTGGGCACGGACATGACGCTGGCACTGTCTGTGCAGGTATGGCCTTTAAAATTACGTGTTGAACATTCTCACATGCTTTTGGGTAACAAATATAATAACAATAATAAAGGATGTGTAATCATTCCTTAAAGCAATAGATCAACTTTTTGGAAATACACTAATCAGCTTTATTGTCAAGAGTTAGATGAGAAGATTGACACTCTCACCAGACACTAAGTTAAATAGGAAACTGAGGATGGCAGCCGCTTACAGTAGCTCAGCTTTGAATTAGGAATGAAACAAACAAGCTTCCTTAAATTAATTCAGATATATGTTAATGGTTAATTATTTATTTAGTGTTATAGGTAATGGTTGCCAGAGTTTTTTTATTTACTTTTTTAGACAAAGACACGCTTTCTGGTTTCCTGTTTTTATGCTAAGCTATGCTAACTTGCCATTGGCTCTAGTAATGTTTATACTTACTGACGCTAAGCACGAAAGCATATCAGAATATTGCCCAATATGTATTGCTTACATTTTTCACGTACGTGACAAAAGTTACACATAATTAGGTTACCGTAAGTCAACCTTTTCCCTCGTCACTGTCAAAATTAGCTTCTCATATAATGATGGGACAAACAATATTTTTAAAATACATACATATTCACTTTTTGTTTTTCAATATGTATTAATGTTTTTTAGAATTGTTTGTTGAAACATGACTTAAGGACTGTCGCTTGCTGTTGAACTCACCTAAATTACATTTTTAAATGCAGCACAGATTCGGTTGGTCGGCGGCACAGGTCAATGCTCTGGTAGATTGGAGATCCTCTACAAAGGCCAGTGGGGGACTGTGTGTGATGATGAATGGTCACTTGGCAATGGTGATGTGGTATGTAGACAGCTTAGCTGCGGACATGCAGTTTCTGCTCCTTCAAGTGCCCACTTTGGTAGAGGCACTGGTCCAATATGGCTGGATAATGTGGAGTGTGCAGGCGAAGAGAATGCAATCACACATTGTCCGCACAACGGTTTTGGAGAAAATAACTGCGGGCACGGAGAAGATGCTAGTGTTATCTGTATAGGTGAGAGGCCTGGCTCCTTTTCTAATTTGTGAATGAAATCATTACCTTCTAACTGGTATTACATCCCGCTCTAATGACGCTTATTGTCTTTTTCAGGTGCTCTACACAAGCCCAAAATCACTTTGATTCCCGCTCCAGAGGTAAACTGGGGTACCAAAGTTGAGATCACATGCACTATACTAGCAGAAAAGTTGGGCGGGACATTCGTCCTGAAGAGGACCCAAGACTCCTTTAAAATGGAAAAATACACGGAGAATGAAGCTGCAACCTTTATCTTCCATTCAGTAGATTTCAACCAGAAGGGGTCATATTTCTGTGAATATCAAAAGAAATTGCCCAATCAAGTCATCTATTTTCCTCAAGGAGAAACGGCAGAGCTCTCCATCATAGGTCAATAATTCTGTTTGATAACTATTTGGCTATTAAACTATATATGCTATATTGACTGTCATGCCATTGTTTAGATCAGTTTCAGTCTGTTCGTAGTTATGGTTAACAGTAGCGCTTGGAGTGTCTGAAATAGAGATTGCTCGATACCCAGAGAGAGTTAATATACATTTAAAAATGTTTAGCCTGTGTTTCTATGTAAAAACCTGTGGTGCTATCTTTGAAATTAGCAGAGCAAAGCGTTAAGTAAATGAGCAACAAATGCGAAATGAACTCCGATAAATCTTTCAAATGCATATTGTAGATCTGTTTCTCTCTGAAATTGCTTATTTTGTTTTTAAAACTAAGCTTTTCTTAAGCTGATGTGGCAGGCCTTAGCAAAAGGGTTAATTTGACTGCAAGATTGCAAACAGGTTTTGTGATCCAAATGAGTTGTTAAAAAAAGGTTTTCTAATCTGCAGTGAAACTGGAAAAACCCACCCTCTCCCTGTCGTCTCCTCATGCAATGGTGGTCTTCACCCCTGACAAAATATCGGTCACCCAAGGGAACAGCTTCTCCATCACTTGCTCTACTCATTCCATATACACTGGAGGTTTCTTCTATCTGACAAAGTCCCACAACAATGCCACTGAAGCGGTGCCTGCATTTGGCTACTCCATCCACTACATGACAACCTTTGACTTTCCTGCAATAGATTATAAAACCCAAGGGGATTATAGGTGCATCTACGGAGTGAACATTTCTTCAATGTCCTTCTCTTCAGTTCCCTCCAAGTCACTCCAAGTCTCTGTAGTCGGTAAGACCCAAGGAGCCCTTGAGAAATGATTTGACTTAAAATGGCTAGTTTTCTCCTTTGCTAACTAAATGATCTTTTGACCCCTACAGCGGCCTCATCCTCTTCAGTGGTCACAGGATGGGTTGTGGGTTTGCTGTTAGTGTTACTTGTGGGGGTTATAGGTTACCTGATGTGGAGAAAGAGAAGGAGGGTTGCTGGTGAGTTTCACACAAAACATAACAAAATTGGATGGTTCAATCCTTCACAGCAAATAACGTTTTTGCATCTCTCTTTACATGTTTTGTCCACTCTCACTGCTCTCATAGCGTCATTTTAGGCTACTGTGTTAAATTATAATCAATTTGACTGATCTCTTTGGCTCTAAGGATTGTTGCAGCACCTTAATTATGATAAAAAAGTACCCCCAAACCTAAAGACAACCACACTTACAGTCTAACAGTCTAACCATGGTTGTTTCATATAATGACATACATAACCAAAAAGTAATTGGTGGAACTGTTGTAACACTATAGTCAACATGTTAAACACAATAATACCAGTTACATTGCAGAGCCATGCATAAAAAAAGACATCCCCAATTTGTCAAACTGGCCCCCAAATGGCCAAACAATTCAGTAAAAGCATTTTTAGAAAATTAGTTTTCTCTGGATCCCTTGTATTTGTATCACTTTAACATTTTTACTTTCCAGATACTATGGTTCAGTTCAGTAACAGGTTTGGAGGAGCATTAAAGGATGATCTCGACGACAGGTGCAATGGAGCCCTCTATGAAAGGTAGTAAATATAATGTTATTTGCAAAGATATACATATTTTGTTTTAGATCAAACAACTTTAAATTGATTGCAATTGTCCTCCTCCTCATTCCCCTCAGTGCCAGAAATACCCAAGACAATGAGCAGACGCACAGCCCCGGGCAGGAAGAAAACAATGCTGATGTTGATAACTCTGTGGAGAGGATCCCTGAAGATCTGGCTGGGAGAGTGTGCTATGAGCTAGAACCACTCGTTTTTCCTTGATAACTAAATGCATCAAGTAATGAAGAATGTCGTGCAATTTCACAAAACGTGAAATGTTTGGGTGGTTAAAGTTTATAAGTCTGCTGCATCTTTAACGACAGCCAACAATGGTGTCACAGTGTATCGGTGACTAGCTGATGATCTGTTGCTCTTTCAGGAAGACCAGGTTTAAGTGTGTTTTTACACAACATTTTATTTTTTTAATCTACACACTTCCTCAAATATATGCTGCATTCTTTGCTTTATTCCTGTTGTGGCTTACATTTGACAGAGAGATTCTATTGATCAGAAAGCTTAGATCAACTGACCTGCAGGAGTAGGCTGATTACATTGTCTTTGCATTCTATGGTAATTTGCTTTATTTGGTGTATGTGAATGCAGATCAATAAATATATATTTCTTACCGCGCTTGCACCTTTTTGTTTGGCAGAGTTTTTGATGATTTGACCCTGCTGGGGGAAAATGTGCCCAATTGTTACCAAACACTGCCAAGATATGTGAACTATCAAATACATGAATATGTTTTATCAATCATCATCAGTAATTGTTATAACAAATTCCTCAGCATAACCTGGACAATAAAAGATGAACTGAATGTATTCAGCATCATTATTAATTATCATTGACACCTATGCTGTTCCACTCAAAAGGCCTTCAATGCAAAAAAGAATATAGACTAAAAAGTACAATCCAACCTGAAACTTGGTGGAGAAGAAGAAAGAAAGAAAGAATACACTGGAAATATTCAAGTACAAGTACCTCTACAAGCTCTTAGGTTCAGTAGTGGGACAATATACTTAGTTATTTTCCACCACTGCTGGTAGTTCGTGTTTTTGTGGTTTCATGATAGACGTAAGCAGGCTGGAATGTCAACAACATGAATCACATAAGTGAGTGTCTCCATACAGGCAGACATGTTGTGTGCAAATCTGCTCACCTTGTTTAACCTCAACACAAACAAAACGCTTATTTTACTGTTTATAATATCCAGGTCTTGGATCACATTTTGAAGTAACAAAGGTAACATATTAATTATTAGGACTGACCATATTAAGTTTCGATCCATGACAACAATACGATTGTCTTGAACATTGAAAACAGTATTCCAGATGAAAGCAAGTTCCTGTTTATAACACACGGATTTTATCTATAATTGCTTTAATATCCTTAAATACCTTTTTTTGTTAAGTTCCTGCAACAGAATAAGATATTAAACTGAGATGAAGAAAATAAAACAGGCCAATCAAAAATGGCCTGTTTATTTAAGCTTGTTTATACTACATTGAAATCGATTGGCTGTTCTTTTAACAAATTCAACATAAAAGGACTGCTGGGAATGATAAGGCGATGAGATTCTAGGGACAGGTGGGAGTCGGTGTTCACATGTTGTCATTCGTTAAACAACAACTGTCTTTTTAATCAACATTTCCCTTTTATTTTTCGGTAGCTCAACCTTCGTTGTGTCGCTACATCAGAGTCTCTATCTTACTAATACTATCTACTACTGTTTACCAGCATTAGTTTTCATATATGCTGTTGAATATAATGTCTTTTTAGAAAGTAATGTAGGTGTTGTGTAAAACAAAATGAAATCTCCGCTCATCCCCTGTCTTTAATGATTGATCCAAATGTCAACATGCTTCCAGTTTGCAGTCCAAGTCCATGTAACCCCTTTTATTCATAACAATTACTGGATCTGTACACGAGGCTGCTGTCTTTTGGATGTTTCAGATATGATCAGCGTTTTATTTTGAATTGTGAGGTCATTTAAGCAGCTGCTGGATTTAAAAGGTTAGATGGCAACATCATTTAATTTGAAGAGTTTAGTTAAAAAACAACAAGAACTGGATGGCTTCCAAAAATCAACTTTCTTGTTCTACTGAAGACTGATAATACAGTAAAGTACTTTTTTAACAATACCCATTTTGACTGTATTTTTGCAGCTTTTGATCTACTTTGAAGACACAATGATCTTCATTTCAGCTGAAAAACGACACTTCGCTTTTTACTTGTCAGTTGGTAAGTTTTACATTTTTCCATTCTTTTCTTGAATTCTTAAATCATGTGATAGTCAAACAACTTGGTCTCATGCTCTCAAACCCTTAAGAAAGACAGCTCTTATTATTGATTGTTCACATTTTCTTGCTTTAAAACAATTTGACAAAGTTGAGGTTGGACAATAAGGAGTTATGTATTTCTGCACATCGCCAAGCTTTCCTGATACGTAATAAATATGATGAATTAAAGCAAACACTGCTATTGTAAAATATTGTTTTAAATATTAATGACAAACCTCATGTGTCTGCTCTAGGTCTGTTGAGTATACCACTGCTTGCAGGTCAGTACATTCTATTGATCTCATGCCTCAAATTGAATTATAGTCTGATCTAACAACAAAGGACCATTTGTCACTGAGATCAGGCTGACATGTCCTTGAGCTATTGTGTGTTCATTTTTCATTTATAGAATGCATTGAGGTTAAGCTGGTCGGGCCTTCACGTTGCTCTGGTAGACTGGAGGTCTTGCACACAGGCAGTTGGGGAACTGTGTGTGATGACCAATGGAGCCTCGCCAACGCTGACGTGGTATGTCGAGAGTTAAACTGCGGGACAGCTCTTGAGGCCACTAAAGGCGCCTCTTTTGGAGAGGGAAAGAACATGATCTGGTTGGATGACGTGCAGTGTACTGGTCATGAGACATCTGTCCTCAAGTGCCCACACAGACCAATGGGGCAAAATAACTGCGGCCACTCTGAAGATGCTGGGGTTACCTGTTCAGGTAAGACTTCAAGAGTTCAATTAATGGTATGTTTGGTCTATGTTTTTCAAAGTTGAAATTACCAGTACTCAATGACTTTCTTAATAAAAGGATAATCCCTTTTATTAAATCTATAGTTGGACATACAAGGCAAAGGTAAAGCTCAGCCCCTAAACTAAGTTTAGCATAAATACTGGAGATTATGAAAGGGCATATTGTCATTTCTTTCACAAACAAACACGTGTTAAAGATGGAGCTTTGAACGTGCTGGATTTTGTTAACCTCAGACAAAGCCAGGGTCTATCTCTGTTCTTAGTGTTTCTGCTGTGCTTAGATAAGTTGCTGCTTGCTGTAGACTTTTTGTTTATCAAGTGAATGGAAGAGTAGAATCAATCTTTTTATCGAACTCCCCCAAAGTAATCACGTTTCCCAAAATGCTGAACTTTTGCTTTGAATAGACTAAGTTAGCTCAGAAGATCAGGTATTTCGAAACTCTGCATTTCTAGGATTTCTCAATTTAAATCAAGAACATGTGAAACTTTCGGGAGAAATTGGGAAATACGGCAGTGGAGAAAAAAAGCTAACGCAGCATTTATCTTGGCAACTGATCACAATATTGCTTTGAAAACGCAGCAGTTATATTGTCAGGTCACATTTGCTCTCTGCTTTTAGAGGATTTTTGCAGCAGAAGCGTTAAAACTAAGATAAAGCAAGCTTAACCACACTAAGCTAAAATAAGCTGAGCTAACTATGCTAAGCTACAGCATTTCGGATTTCATCACTGGGAAAGTATATTCTTGGACTTGAGCAGTTACTTCCTTAGGTTTCTGGTGGTTGCCTGGAAACTGTTCCAACTGTTTACAATTGTTGGTGAAGCTTAGCTAACTTTCTCTTTTTTGCAGATGTATACTAAAAAATACAGGTGAAAGTTGTTTCAATGTTGTCATATGATTTTGCCAGTAACAAAAATGTATTTCCCAAAATGTGCGATTGTTCTTTAATACACAAATGGTTATAGATTTTTTTTAACGGCGCACATCATTTGCAGAACATGTGAAGGTAGTCAACGGAAGCAATCGGTGTACTGGCAGAGTGGAAGTCTACCATGAAGGCAACTGGAAACGAGCATGCAAAAGTGACTGGGCGACGTTAGACGCTGTCGTGGTGTGCCGAGAGCTTAACTGTGGCACCCCTATCACTCAGACTGAAGAGCTACATTTTGGAGAGTCACGTGACCTGCATGGCATCAAACCCAACTGTTTAGGAAATGAGAGCTCTATCTCACTGTGCAGAATTCAGGAAAGCAAGGAAAGCTGTGTGGATGCTACTATCGTCTGTGAACGTTAGTAATTCCTGTGTTCAAGCTACATCAATAATTGTGTGTTAAACTTCACCTGTATAAATCTTACATTTTGGATGGCTTATGAATATACATACCCTTGATTTTTTTATTTCCCACCTGACAGACAGTACACCAATTCGACTGGTAAACGGTTCTTCTGATGGTCGGTGCTCTGGACGTGTGGAAGTCTACCACGATGGAAATTGGGGAACGATTTGTGATGACAAATGGGGGATGCAGGAAGCAGATGTGACATGTCGAGAGATGAATTGTGGGAATGCTATCTCTGTCAAGTACAAGTCTTTTTTCGGAAGAGGTCAGGATCAGGTTTTGTTGGACGATGTTGAGTGCACTGGTCATGAGAAGTCCCTTTCTGAATGCCCGCACAGAGGTTTTGGAGAACACGACTGTGACCACAATGAAGATGCTGGTGTTATATGCTCAGGTAACACTCTTTATTTGTTCTAATTAATAGTGGAAATTCAATTGCCAATCCTAAATATTGGCATTTGTGTGCAATGGTAATGCATGCAATTTCTGGAAAGTATTAGTTGTTTTTTGTATGACAGTTTGCTGAAGTTTTGGCTGTTTCTCTTTTTATAGTTGGCAGAGTCATTGCAGACATATTTGCATTTTTCATGAACTTTCTTAATAAAATACCTCTTCTTATCTGCTTTCAAGAATCGCTCAGATTGGCCAATGGGAGTGACCGCTGCTCTGGCAGAGTGGAAGTCTTAGCCAATTTCCACTGGGGGAAAATTTGTAATAACTTGGCCAGTGAAGATGCTGCAGTGGTGTGTCAGGAACTAGGTTGTGGTGCTCCAAAAAAAATCCAAGAAAGCTTCAATTTTGGTGACAGCACACTCAGAGGGTATTCAAGTAGATGCTCTGGCCCTGTGGATTCCTTCTCCAAATGCAATATTCAAGATTACACCGGGACATGTGAAGCGTTTTCTCTTTCATGTGCAGGTAAGACACAAAAGGAAGGTACATTTGCACTGCAGCACTGTTCAACCATTATAGCAAAGGACAAGTGGTTAATTAAAAAACAGAATTGGCATACTGTATGTGCATTACACCTTATTATTGCTATTTACTGGTGAATATTCTAATGGTTGCAACTAACTAACTACCTTAATAACTACTAAACTGAAAGTTCAGACAAAGCTTAATATTTGGATTATTTCAGTCTAGCTTGTAAGTAATGTTAACATGAGTGGACATGTCCTCAGGTAATCCACCGCTAAGGCTTGTGAACGGCACTGATCGATGCTCTGGTAGAGTGGAGGTTCTTCATGATGGCGCGTGGGGAACTGTGTGTGATGATGAGTGGGACATCAAAGATGCTCAGGTGGTTTGCAGAGCCATGGACTGTGGAACACCTAAGACGGCCAAATCCTCTTCCTTCTTTGGTGCAGGCCAAGGAGACATTTGGCTGGATGATGTTAGATGTGTCGGTAATGAGACGTCGCTATTGCACTGCCGACATGCCCCCCGTGGAGAAAATAACTGTGGCCATATGGAAGATGCGGGTGTGGTGTGCTCAGGTATCATCTCGGTTATTTTATTGCTTTTTGCATGTTATTTATATTATTTCAATTTTCAATGTTCATTTGCTTGCTTTTAACTGTCACCCTTAACACAGGAAACATTGAATTATAGCCTGCAGTGAGCTCCTATGCAATATGTTATGGTTGTTATTGTTATTATGTTATTTATATAGTGATTTATATATAAAATGCGCCACCAACAGTAAACAGAGTCACTCCGGTGACATCCCTTACCCCATTACATGAACATGCCTGCCAGCCTCTGAAAAGTGTTACTATTTCCATGAAGACACAGTTCCTAATATCAGTATTTTGCTGATTATTCTTGGTAATTTGACTTACATCAAAATGTTTTACTAAAGCAATTTCTGTCTGTCTCGGCTGCCTGTCCGTCAGTCTGTTCGCCCGTCTGTCTCTATGTCTCTTTGTTTTGAATTTCCTGACAACGTTTAATCCAGAAATGTTGATTGTGAAGTTGTTTAGAAGGGTATCTGGAGAATGCTACATACAATTTGAATGTCATGACAAACATGCTAAGAACATCAGTTGCTGATTCTCTGCTTTTTGCTTCCCAGCTACAATTAGACTGATCAATGGGACTGACCAGTGCTCTGGCAGGGTTGAGTTCTACACTGGTGTCAAATGGGCAACACCATATAATGTTAACTGGGGAATAAATGAAGCAACAGTGGTGTGCAGAGAGATGAATTGCGGAGATCCTGACAAGCTTCCAGGATCATACGGTCATGGCGGACATCCTGGAGGGTATCAGGTCAGCTGTAACGGTAGAGAGAGTTCTCTCTCACAGTGCACACTGAGAGAACGTGGAAGAACAAGCCATGATCGCATTGAAGAGGCATCTGTAAAATGTTTAGGTAAGACTTGAAGTTTAATTGATATTTGAAGTGGTACATTTTTTTAAACAAGATTAGCATGAACCTTTTTTAGGCAATTATGGAAACAGCGTCTAAAAATGGCTTCAGGACTGCCGTGTAGCCCACGATCGTTTTCAACAAGCCCACAAAACACTGATTTCTAAAAAGAGTGGGGCATTTGCTGACTTTCTTTTATTTGTCAACACAAAAAGACAAGGCCAGATTGTCAGATGTCAAAGCAATGAGCCAAGCAAACTTGTATGTTACAAGCTCAATTGCTGAAATCACAGATGGTACCAAGCTAATGACTAACAATGTTGCTCCCCGGGCTGGTTAACTGCACCTGTTTCAATTGGAATTGAAGCAATATTACACAATATGTTTTACTAATGATACCAATTAAACAACAGACATTTTCAGTCACTAGCATATGCCCCTGGAGACCACTAATGTAGCATAAATAAAAAACAACAGCAAAGTTGGAATGTACATACTGTATACGTATATAACAACTGTCATTTCCAGGCAATGTGAGGTTGTCCAATGGGTCCAGTCGTTGTGCTGGAAGAGTGGAGTTTTACGACAACGGCCAGTGGGGCACTGTGTGTGGTGAATCCTGGGATGTGAATGATGCAAAAGTGGCGTGCAGACAGCTTGACTGCGGGACAGCTCATAAGATTACCACAAAGACTGAGTATGGCCATGGCACAGGACATACCTGGATCAATCGAATCGATTGCAATGGATTGGAGTCAACACTGGATCAGTGCTCACAAAGTCCTTTAAGAGACAGAACCTGCAACACTACCTCAGTTGCTGGTGTTGTCTGCACAGGTAAGAAAAAGCATATCTAAAACAAATGTTATGCATTCTATAATGTTTAGTTCAGTTCTATCAATCCTATTTTTTGTACAATTAAATGTAGGGCTTTTTCAGTTGGTTTTACAAAACTCTATTTACTAAATTGCCACATTCAATCTTATGCCCATTTCCATATAGTTAAATGTGTTGTGTTCCAAATCTGAATGGTGTGCAATATAGGCAACAAGTGGTTTTTTTAAAACTTTTAAAATGTACTGTAAAATAATTTCAGTTTACCTCATATCACAGGAAGTTTGGAGGTCCGGTTGGCGAATGGTAAGGATGTGTGCTCTGGCAGAGTAGAGGTCCGTCATGGCGACATGTGGCAAACTGTGTGTGACACAGACTGGAACCTGAGTAAAGCTCAGGTGGTGTGTGAGCAGCTTGAATGCGGTGAGGCCAAGAACGCTCCAGGCGGTGCCCATTTTGGTGAAGGCAGTGGACCAGTAGTGGAGGCGAGCAATTCATGTTTTGACAATGTGACATCTCTTCGGCAATGCTCGGCCAAAGGTTACAGAGGAGCAAGCTGTGGGCACGGACATGACGCTGGCACTGTCTGTGCAGGTATGGCCTTTAAAATTACGTGTTGAACATTCTCACATGCTTTTGGGTAACAAATATAATAACAATAATAAAGGATGTGTAATCATTCCTTAAAGCAATAGATCAACTTTTTGGAAATACACTAATCAGCTTTATTGTCAAGAGTTAGATGAGAAGATTGACACTCTCACCAGACACTAAGTTAAATAGGAAACTGAGGATGGCAGCCGCTTAGCTCAGCTTTGAATTAGGAATGAAAAAAACAAGCTTCCTTAAATTAATTCAGATATATGTTAATGGTTAATTATTTATTTAGTGTTATAGGTAATGGTTGCCAGAGTTTTTTAATTTACTTTTTTAGACAAAGACACGCTTTCTGGTTTCCTGTTTTTATGCTAAGCTATGCTAACTTGCCAATGGCTCTAGTAATGTTTATACTTACTGACGCTAAGCACGAAAGCATATCAGAATATTGCCCAATATGTATTGCTTACATTTTTCACGTACGTGACAAAAGTTACACATAATTACAGTAGGTTACCGTAAGTCAACCTTTTCCCTCGTCACTGTCAAAATTAGCTTCTCATATAATGATGGGACAAACAATATTTTTAAAATACAAACATATTCACTTTTTGTTTTACAATATGTATTAATGTTTTTTAGAATTGTTTGTTGAAACATGACTTAAGGACTGTCGCTTGCTGTTGAACTCACCTAAATTACATTTTTAAATGCAGCACAGATTCGGTTGGTCGGCGGCACAGGTCAATGCTCCGGTAGATTGGAGATTCTCTACAAAGGCCAGTGGGGGACTGTGTGTGATGATGAATGGTCACTTGGCAATGGTGATGTGGTATGTAGACAGCTTAGCTGCGGACATGCAGTTTCTGCTCCTTCAAGTGCCCACTTTGGTAGAGGCACTGGTCCAATATGGCTGGATAATGTGGAGTGTGCAGGCGAAGAGAATGCAATCACACATTGTCCGCACAATGGTTTTGGAGAAAATAACTGCGGGCACGGAGAAGATGCTAGTGTTATCTGTATAGGTGAGAGGCCTGGCTCCTTTTCTAATTTGTGAATGAAATCATTACCTTCTAACTGGTATTACATCACGCTCTAATGACGCTTATTGTCTTTTTCAGGTGCTCTACACAAGCCCATAATCACTTTGATTCCCGCTCCAGAGGTAAACTGGGGTACCAAAGTTGAGATCACATGCACTATACTAGCAGAACAGTTGGGCGGGACATTCGTCCTGAAGAGGACCCAAGACTCCTTTAAAATGGAAAGATACACGGAGAATGAAGCTGCAACCTTTATCTTCCATTCAGTAGATTTCAACCAGAAGGGGTCATATTTCTGTGAATATCAAAAGAAATTGCCCAATCAAGTCATCTATTTTCCTCAAGGAGAAACGGCAGAGCTCTCCATCATAGGTCAATAATTCTGTTTGATAACTATTTGGCTATTAAACTATATATGCTATATTGACTGTCATGCCATTGTTTAGATCAGTTTCAGTCTGTTCGTAGTTATGGTTAACAGTAGTGCTTGGAGTGTCTGAAATAGAGATTGCTCGATACCCAGAGAGAGATAATATACGTTTAAAAATGTTTAGCCTGTGTTTCTATGTAAAAACCTGTGGTGCTATCTTTGAAATTAGCAGAGCAAAGCGTTAAGTAAATGAGCAACAAATGCGAAATGAACTCCGATAAATCTTTCAAATGCATATTGTAGATCTGTTTCTCTCTGAAATTGCTTATTTTGTTTTTAAAACTAAGCTTTTCTTAAGCTGATGTGGCAGGCTTTAGCAAAAGGGTTAATTTGACTGCAAGATTGCAAACAGGTTTTGTGATCCAAATGAGTTGTTAAAAAAAGGTTTTCTAATCTGCAGTGAAACTGGAAAAACCCACCCTCTCCCTGTCGTCTCCTCATGCAATGGTGGTCTTCACCCCTGACAAAATATCGGTCACCCAAGGGAACAGCTTCTCCATCACTTGCTCTACTCATTCCATATACACTGGAGGTTTCTTCTATCTGACAAAGTCCCACAACAATGCCACTGAAGCGGTGCCTGCATTTGGCTACTCCATCCACTACATGACAACCTTTGACTTTCCTGCAATAGATTATAAAACCCAAGGGGATTATAGGTGCATCTACGGAGTGAACATTTCTTCAATGTCCTTCTCTTCAGTTCCCTCCAAGTCACTCCAAGTCTCTGTAGTCGGTAAGACCCAAGGAGCCCTTGAGAAATGATTTGACTTAAAATGGCTAGTTTTCTCCTTTGCTAACTAAATGATCTTTTGACCCCTACAGCGGCCTCATCCTCTTCAGTGGTCACAGGATGGGTTGTGGGTTTGCTGTTAGTGTTACTTGTGGGGGTTATAGGTTACCTGATGTGGAGAAAGAGAAGGAGGGTTGCTGGTGAGTTTCACACAAAACATAACAAAATTGGATGGTTCAATCCTTCACAGCAAATAACGTTTTTGCATCTCTCTTTACATGTTTTGTCCACTCTCACTGCTCTCATAGCGTCATTTTAGGCTACTGTGTTAAATTATAATCAATTTGACTGATCTCTTTGGCTCTAAGGATTGTTGCAGCACCTTAATTATGATAAAAAAAGTACCCCCAAACCTAAAGACAACCACACTTACAGTCTAACAGTCTAACCATGGTTGTTTCATATAATGACATACATAACCAAAAAGTAATTGGTGGAACTGTTGTAACACTATCGTCAACATGTTAAACACAATTATACCAGTTACATTGCAGAGCCATGCATAAAAAAAAGACATCCCCAATTTGTCAAACTGGCCCCCAAATGGCCAAACAATTCAGTAAAAGCATTTTTAGAAAATTAGTTTTCTCTGGATCCCTTGTATTTGTATCACTTTAACATTTTTACTTTCCAGGTACTATGGTTCAGTTCAGTAACAGGTTTGGAGGAGCATTAAAGGATGATCTCGACGACAGGTGCAATGGAGCCCTCTATGAAAGGTAGTAAATATAATGTTATTTGCAAAGATATACATATTTTGTTTTAGATCAAACAACTTTAAATTGATTGCAATTGTCCTCCTCCTCATTCCCCTCAGTGCCAGAAATACCCAAGACAATGAGCAGACGCACAGCCCCGGGCAGGAAGAAAACAATGCTGATGTTGATAACTCTGTGGAGAGGATGCCTGAAGATCTGGCTGGGAGAGTGTGCTATGAGCTAGAACCACTCGTTTTTCCTTGATAACTAAATGCATCAAGTAATGAAGAATGTCGTGCAATTTCACAAAACGTGAAATGTTTGGGTGGTTAAAGTTTATAAGTCTGCTGCATCTTTAACGACAGCCAACAATGGTGTCACAGTGTATCGGTGACTAGCTGATGATCTGTTGCTCTTTCAGGAAGACCAGGTTTAAGTGTGTTTTTACACAACATTTTATTTTTTTAATCTACACACTTCCTCAAATATATGCTGCATTCTTTGCTTTATTCCTGTTGTGGCTTACATTTGACAGAGAGATTCTATTGATCAGAAAGCTTAGATCAACTGACCTGCAGGAGTAGGCTGATTACATTGTCTTTGCATTCTATGGTAATTTGCTTTATTTGGTGTATGTGAATGCAGATCAATAAATATATATTTCTTACCGCGCTTGCACCTTTTTGTTTGGCAGAGTTTTTGATGATTTGACCCTGCTGGGGGAAAATGTGCCCAATTGTTACCAAACACTGCCAAGATATGTGAACTATCAAATACATGAATATGTTTTATCAATCATCATCAGTAATTGTTATAACAAATTCCTCAGCATAACCTGGACAATAAAAGAGGAACTGAATGTATTCAGCATCATTATTAATTATCATTGACACCTATGCTGTTCCACTCAAAAGGCCTTCAATGCAAAAAAGAATATAGACTAAAAAGTACAATCCCCCCTGAAACTTGGTGGAGAAGAAGAAAAAAAGAAAGAATACACTGGAAATATTCAAGTACAAGTACCTCTACAAGCTCTTAGGTTCAGTAGTGGGACAATATACTTAGTTATTTTCCACCACTGCTGGTAGTTCGTGTTTTTGTGGTTTCATGATAGACGTAAGCAGGCTGGAATGTCAACAACGTGAATCACATAAGTGGGTGTCTCCATACAGGCAGACATGTTGTGTGCAAATCTGCTCACCTTGTTTAACCTCAACACAAACAAAACGCTTATTTTACTGTTTATAATATCCAGGTCTTGGATCACATTTTGAAGTAACAAAGGTAACATATTAATTATTAGGACTGACCATATTAAGTTTCGATCCATGACAACAATACGATTGTCTTGAACATTGAAAACAGTATTCCAGGGGAAAGCAAGTTCCTGTTTATAACACACGGATTTTATCTATAATTGCTTTAATATCCTTAAATACCTTTTTTTGTTAAGTTCCTGCAACAGAATAAGATATTAAACTGAGATGAAGAAAATAAAACAGGCCAATCAAAAATGGCCTGTTTATTTAAGCTTGTTTATACTACATTGAAATCGATTGGCTGTTTTTTTAACAAATTCAACATAAAAGGACTGCTGGGAATGATAAGGCGATGAGATTCTAGGGACAGGTGGGAGTCGGTGTTCACATGTTGTCATTCGTTAAACAACAACTGTCTTTTTAATCAACATTTCCCTTTTATTTTTCGGTAGCTCAACCTTCGTTGTGTCGCTACATCAGAGTCTCTATCTTACTAATACTATCTACTACTGTTTACCAGCATTAGTTTTCATATATGCTGTTGAATATAATGTCTTTTTAGAAAGTAATGTAGGTGTTGTGTAAAACAAAATGAAATCTCCGCTCATCCCCTGTCTTTAATGATTGATCCAAATGTCAACATGCTTCCAGTTTGCAGTCCAAGTCCATGTAACCCCTTTTATTCATAACAATTACTGGATCTGTACACGAGGCTGCTGTCTTTTGGATGTTTCAGATATGATCAGCGTTTTATTTTGAATTGTGAGGTCATTTAAGCAGCTGCTGGATTTAAAAGGTTAGATGGCAACATCATTTAATTTGAAGAGTTTAGTTAAAAAACAACAAGAACTGGATGGCTTCCAAAAATCAACTTTCTTGTTCTACTGAAGACTGATAATACAGTAACGTAACTTTTTAACAATACCCCATTTTGACTGTATTTTTGCAGCTTTTGATCTACTTTGAAGACACAATGATCTTCATTTCAGCTGAAAAACGACACTTCGCTTTTTACTTGTCAGTTGGTACGTTTTTAATTTTTCCATTCTTTTCTTGAATTCTTAAATCATGTGATAGTCAAACAACTTGGTCTCATGCTCTCAAACCCTTAAGAAAGACAGCTCTTATTATTGATTGTTCACATTGTCTTGCTTTAAAACAATTTGACAAAGTTGAGGTTGGACAATAAGGAGTTATGTATTTCTGCACATCGCCAAGCTTTCCTGATACGTAATAAATATGATGAATTAAAGCAAACACTGCTATTGTAAAATATTGTTTTAAATATTAATGACAAACCTCATGTGTCTGCTCTAGGTCTGTTGAGTATACCACTGCTTGCAGGTCAGTACATTCTATTGATCTCATGCCTCAAATTGAATTATAGTCTGATCTAACAACAAAGGACCATGTGTCACTGAGATCAGGCTTACATGTCCTTGAGCTATTGTGTGTTCATTTTTCATTTATAGAATGCATTGAGGTTAAGCTGGTCGGGCCTTCACGTTGCTCTGGTAGACTGGAGGTCTTGCACACAGGCAGTTGGGGAACTGTGTGTGATGACCAATGGAGCCTCGCCAACGCTGACGTGGTATGTCGAGAGTTAAACTGCGGGACAGCTCTTGAGGCCACTAAAGGCGCCTCTTTTGGAGAGGGAAAGAACATGATCTGGTTGGATGATGTGCAGTGTACTGGTCATGAGACATCTGTCCTCAAGTGCCCACACAGACCAATGGGGCAAAATAACTGCGGCCACTCTGAAGATGCTGGGGTTACCTGTTCAGGTAAGACTTCAAGAGTTCAATTAATGGTATGTTTGGTCTATGTTTTTCAAAGTTGAAATTACCAGTACTCAATGACTTTCTTAATAAAAGGATAATCCCTTTTATTAAATCTATAGTTGGACATACAAGGCAAAGGTAAAGCTCAGCCCCTAAACTAAGCTTAGCGTAAATACTGGAGATTATGAAAGGGCATATTGTAGTGCCGAGAGAAGGGAGACGGAGGCGGTGCATCGAAGGTGCAAATCTCTCTTTATTGGGGAGCAGAAATCGACGTGCTGTCGGGTTGCAGGAAAGAGGAGAAGAGAAAGTGAAAGAGGAGGACACACAGTAGGTACCCCGGAGGTACCGTCAACATATATGTCCGGGCGGAAACAATACCCCCAACCTGTAGTTCCCGGATTGAATTATGTAACCCCAGTGTATGAATCAGTGATCACTACACAAGCCCCCCCAGAATTCAACCATGGACACAATCCTCGCGTCGGGAGGAAGCACCACAGGGGCCGAGGAGGGCGGGCCATGGAACGGGCCGTCGGAAGGGGGCCGCAGGAGAGGGTAGGGGCCCCAACGAAGGCGAGGGCATCCCCACCGGAGGGCGGGTGGCGGGCTGGAACGGGCCGTCGTCAGGGGGCCGCAGAAAGCAGGGTCGCTGTGTCGAGACCAGGGGACGGGCGTGAAAAACCTGGTGGTCCCCAGCAGGGAGGAGCGCTGCCCGGCCGCAGGCGAAGGCACAGCGGCGGTGGGCACGAAGTCCTCGGGAGGAAGGAGCCGTGTCCCCGGGAGGAAGGAGCCGTGGACAGGGGAATTGGCCAGACGGGGCGCCGCCGAGGCCCGTGAGCCGCGGTTAGAGGTGAGGCCAGGCAGGGTCCCGAAGCGCGCCACCCACGGGCCGATGAAGGCATGGGCGACGTTCGAAACCGCCGAGGCGAGGGAAGAGGCGAGACGGGGTCCAGAAGCGCGCCACCCACGGGCCGAAGCAGGCGTGTGTGACGTCCGAAGCCGCCGTCGAGGTGGTGAAACAGCGAGAGGGTCCACACGAGGCGACCAGACATGGTCGAACCTCCTCTCAGGCACCAGAAAAAGCTCAAAGGGTCGTCCCGTCCACGAACAAAAACAGGTGGCAGAAATAGCGAGAGGATCCACGCGAGGCCGACCAGACGTGATCGAACCTCCTCTCCGGCACCACAAAAAACAAAAACAAAACAGTCGGATGTCGAGAGCCGCTGGTAGCTGCTAGTCACCGTCAGCCATAGCTAGCAGACATCGTTAGCCGTTGGTAGCAGCTAGCCGTTAGCTGTCGTGGCTAGCTGTCATGGCTAGCTGTCGTTAGCAGTCGAGGCTAGCCGTTCTCGACGGTTGGTAGTCGCTGTCGTCGTCGTCCCCGGAGCCTCTGCTAGGCGGCGTGCCCCCACAAGGGAAGGTGCTGCAGCGTGCAGTGGCAAGCACCTCAGGGGTAAATCGCGGGGCGGCCAGGAGGAACCGGCCAGCATCTTCGACCAAAGCACGGGGCTCAACACTAGCCGAGTCAGCTAGCGCAGCCTGGACATGCAGCCGCATGTCCCGAAGAACCAGCTCCATGAGGCAGAAGTCGGGTCCCTCCCTACCTAGCAGGTCGTGCATCGTCTCCCCGTAGCAGGAAGGCTTGCTGCCCTCCAGCGCCGAGACGAAGCGGGAATGGTGAGCGACGTTCCCAGCCATTCCGTGGGGCGCACCGAGCCTCAGTCCGTGCGCACGTGGCAGCTACGGAGGTCTCCAAAAATCCCCGGCATTTCGAGAAAAAACAAGAGTTGTTTTGCCGTGTTCGGTTCAGTCTCGGAACCTTCGCGAGACTTATGTCAGGGTCACCAATGTAGTGCCGAGAGAAGGGAGACGGAGGCGGTGCATCGAAGGTGCAAATCTCTCTTTATTGGGGAGCAGAAATCGACGTGCTGTCGGGTTGCAGGAAAGAGGAGAAGAGAAAGTGAAAGAGGAGGACACACAGTAGGTACCCCGGAGGTACCGTCAACATATATGTCCGGGCGGAAACAATACCCCCAACCTGTAGTTCCCGGATTGAATTATGTAACCCCAGTGTATGAATCAGTGATCACTACAATATTGTCATTTCTTTCACAAACAAACACGTGAGTAGTACTACAAATGCCCCTTTCGTCTCATTAGTATGCATAAAAAGTGACAGGTCACACCTGCCTCATCAGTACTACTACTTATGCTAATGAGCCCCTTTGATATGTTAATGAGCCCCTTTGTTCGAGGTGTTATCACATGTAGGTGTGATATTCCCCCATTGTAGTAGATCCTTTGTTGTGTAATCTAATTAGCCTTTGATGTCTGATCCCTTTGTTGTCTATCCTTTGATGTGAGGGGTGAGGTGTTTGTGACATGTAGGTGTGATATTCCCTGTTGTAGTAGATCCTTTGTTGTATAATCTAATTAGCCTTTGATGTCTGACCCCTTGTTGTCTAATCTAATTAGACCCTTTGATGTCTGTCCTTTGATGTAAGGTGGGAGGTGTTATAACATGTAGGTGTGTGTGTACCGGTGTGTTATAAGCCTTTGATGTCAATCTAATTAGCCCTTTGATGTATGTCCTTTGATCAGTGTTTGTAATTAGTGTTAAGGTAGTCTCTTTGAAGTTGTGTGAGACTGTCTCGCACCCCGTCCTCCTCTCACCCCTTCCCCCTTCCTTTTGCTGTGATGTCAGAAGATAGAGGTGGAGGGTGGAGTTAGATGAAAAATAATTCCGTGCAAACTAGATAAAAAGCCAGTCATTTCCACTCACCAAGTCACCTAAACTTTCAAAAACGAAAATGGCAAAGAGACGCATCGATATGGGTTTAATCAGCGAGACGCCTGTGACAACTTACCGCCATCCGTCGGGAGCTCCAGTCAAGAAACGGACGCAGTATCTGTGCCGGGTTCAGACCCTCCGTCGGAAGCTCTTCATGAAAAATGGAGTCTGGATGTGTGAGACTGTCTCCCCTGTTTTCAGTGAGACAATGCAGTTTCTGATAATTTTAAGTTTCAAGTTTCAAGGCTTTATGGCATATGCCCATTAGCTACAGTGTAGATATGTCAATGAAAAACATAGGTCACAGGCTCCTCCAACAGTGCAACAAATTATATATATATATATATATATATATATAGAGCACATAAAACAGATAAAATACTGTAATTTGTGCGTAATTCTCTCACAAAGGAACTGTAAGATACACGTTTATGTATGGAAAACTTTATAACTTGGTAAAATATTCATTCATTAGGGCCTGAGCACGAAGTGCAAAGACCTATTGTTATTCGTTGAATTATTATTCTTTTTCCCCATGGTCTGCAGTTTAAAGCTGTTTTTGAGGGGGTTCCCACATTGTTCACGTAGCGACATTTGGCAACGCCGCCAGGACGGGTGAACATTTTTACATTCTGGATTCCATGGTTGCAAAATTTCCGACATGCTCTCTAGCGCCACCTGTGAAAATTCAGTTTTTGAAAAATGTACATAGTCGCCGCGTAACTCGGATGGACCTGAAATTTTGCACACTTATCCGGGTGGAGCAGCCCTACATATTATCCTCTCATATCCCTAAGCTCCGCCTACTTTTTTTTTTTTTAAATTAGCATAATGTGAAAAACAGTGAAATATTAACTACAATTTCAATTTTTTGCTTTTCAACACCAAACTTAGTGTACAGCATCAGTGGAGGGTCACACACACGACCGTAGAACATGAGCACGACGTGTGGAAAAATGTGCCCGACATCAATCGCAACGTATTAGCAAAAAGGTGTGGCTTAGACATAAATGCTCCTAATTCATCCGCAATGTATCCAAATATCACAGATTTCGGTGGAAAGGTTCAGTCTGTCTTGGGGAATAGGCACAAAAAAGCATGTTCATTTCGGACAATAGGGGGCGCCAAAAGCACAACAAATTTATACCTGAAGATCCGATAGACGAAATAAATATATTTTGTCATACACATACTGGCAGGATGAGTATGAACTGAGATTTAAAGGGGCGCAACCAATGATGGAAGTGGGCGTGACCTATTCAGCTTTATGTCGAAATCGAAGGGTTAAAAACACTTACCGACCCATAAGTAGCGGGAAAATACAGTTACGGCCTTTAAACTCGGAACACACGTCACAGCCCACGGCCTCCTCCAGACTGTCCAAAAACATTGTGCGTTTTTGCAAATACGGCTCAGTAGCGCCCCCTATTGTGCGGTAGTCACATATACTTTCTTTGAGCGACCCGAGTCTTGGCACAGACATGCCTCATGGAATTGCCGACATATTTCAAAATGGCTTCCATTAGCCCCTCCCCCCAAAAAGTCGGCCATTTTGGAAAATGTGCGTTTTAGGCGCTTTTTTGCGAACTCCTCCTAGGGAAATGATCGGAAAAATTCAATTCCAGCACAAGTTCAGCCCATATCCAATGTGATGCTAAATTCAGAAACGCATTGTCGACCGCTCACACGGGGTGCTCGTAAGCTAACGGAGAATGTGGCATGTTCGACGATTTAAATAGCACAAATTCGCTAAAATGACCTTCGGACGTGAAACTTGGGACAGACGTCACAGCCCAGGACCTTTTCCAGAATGTACAATAAAATCGTGCGTTTTGTGAAATCAGCTCAGTAGCGCCCCCTATTGTGCGGTAGTCACATATAGTTTCTCCCAGCGACCCGGGTCTTGGCGCAGACATGCCTCATGGAATTGTCGACATATTTCAAAATGGCTTCCATTAGCCCCTCCCCCCAAAAAGTCGGCCATTTTGGAAAATGTGCGTTTTAAGCGCGTTTTTGCGAACTCCTCCTAGGGAAATGATCGGAAAAATTCAATTCCAGCACAAGTTCAGCCCATATCCAATGTGATGCTAAATTGCGTATGAATAGTCGACCGCTCAAACGGGGTGCTCGTAAGCTAACGGAGAATGTGCCATGTTCGACGATTTCAATGGCACAAATTTGCTAAAATGAGCTTCGGACGTGAAACTTGGGACACACGTCACCGCCCACCACCTTTTCCAGAATGTACAATAAAATTGTGCGTTTGGTGAAATCAGCTCAGTAGCGCCCCCTATTGTGCGGTATTCACATATAGTTTCTCCCAACTACGCGAATGTTGGCACAGACGTTCCTCATGGAATTGCGGACATATTTCCAAATAGCTTCCATTAGACCCGCCCCCCAGAAAGTTGCCCATTTTGAGAAGTGGCCGTTATTCATGCATTTTAACCACATTTTTGCTCACACCTCCTAGGGAAATGATCAGGAAAATTCCAGTCCAGGACACGTTCAGCCCATATCCAACATCATGCTAAATGGCGAATAAAATAGTTGCTAGCTCAATCGGGGCGGACGTTAGCTAACAGAGAATGTACCATTTTGGACGAGGATTAGGGTTAGGGTTAGGGTTAGGGTTAGGGGTTACTCCAAACTACTCGCATATAGTTTTCCCGATATTCACCACACGCTGTATACACATTGCTCTTATGATTGCACACATATTTCAAATTGCTTTTCATTAGCCCCGCCCCCCAGAAAAATGGCAATTTGGAAAGATGGCCGTTTTTCATGCATTTTCTGCACATTTATGCACACTGCTCTTGGGGAAATGATCGTAAAAATTCCACTCCAGGACCAGTTGAGCCCATATCCACAGCCATGCTAAATTGGGAATAAAAAGTTGCTAACTCAATCGGGGCGGTCGTAAACGAACAGAGAATGTACCATTTTTGACGAGGGTTAGGGTTAGGGTTAGGGTTAGGGTTAGGGTTAGGGTTAGGGGTTAGTCACTCATCGCATATAGTGTTCCCCATATTCATGACACGCTGTATACACATTGCTATTATCATGGCACACATTTTTCAAAAGCCGTTTCATTAGCCCCGCCCCCCAGAAAAATGGCAATTTGGAAAGATGGCTGTTTGTCATGCATTTTGCGCACATTTTTGCACACTGCTCTTAGGGAAATGATTGGACAAATTCCAGTCAAGGACAAATTATGCCCATATCCAACATCATGCTGAATTGGGAATGAAGTAGTTGCCAGCTCAATCGGGGCGGTCGTAAGCTAACAGAGAAGATACCATTTTTGACCATTTACACTATTTGGTTTCATGCAACATATCAACTGTTTATTTGGAGATGTCTACTAAAGCATACAAATACAGTGTGTAATGTCGGCCTGTTACTTATATTACTGAGTGATATATATTATACACACTCTTCTGTTTTCTGCACTGGCCTCGGCAGCTGTTGTCGCTGTAAATGTCGGCTCACAATTAAAGCAGTTGTATTAAAAATATACATGACCTAATATCCAAAGGAGATGCGTTTCTTGAGTAAACAAACGGTAAAGGCCAGAAAGTCTGCACAACCCACTGCACCACGCGTCACGGTTACTGCTCCTCCAGACAGCCTCGGCGATAATCGATCCTCGACGAACCTTTACGGAAATTCCATTTCCTTCGAGGCGGCACGCCCACATCCGTTTCCGGGTCGCTGCCGGAGGACCTGGGACTCCGGGCCGCAAACATTTGACAAATGGCTCATTTCGGCGGACTCGCGCGCTACCGCCGGACGCCGGGACGACCGGCGACACTCCCCTGCGGGCGATCGGAGGCGAAGGCCCGCCCACAACTGCGTGCATGTCTGTGACCGCAGTTTTAATTTGTAATGAATTACTTGACTAACATTACTTTTTTTTAAATATATGTTTTTAGATGCTTTACTTTTGATTTCTTTCATGTTATTTTAACACATTACTTTTTTCATATTTTTCAACATACTGTGATATATATATATATATATATATTTTTTTTTTTTCTCTCCATTATATTTTTGAATATACAGTGATTTTTATCAAAATACAACATGCAACTATTACATTATACAATATTACGACTTTTTGCGATATTTTCAACACAATATACTTTTTTGTAGGGCTTCAGGATATTTGGCATGTCATGCATAAAACCGGTGTCATCTTTCCTGAAACTGACGTGCTGTCCGTTTTACAAACAAGTTATCTTTCTGCTTCTTCACCCTCTGAATTTTCCTCCCCCGTCCCTCTTCCTTCAGCCATCACAACAACAATTAAGTCAGATCTGTGAAATTAAACACCTCTTTCCCAAAGCGTGACTTCCCTATTGAGGGAGTGGGGCAGTAGGGCCTAACCCGATTGGCCAAATATACTAACATGCAGAACGTATGGTATGTTTGAAAAAAGACTAACCATCTATCCAGTTCAAGCTGTCTTTAAGATGTGACATTGCGCTCTGACTTTTTCCCCGTAAAATCATGACAAACTATTACTTATTCTTAAATTTGACCTCTTGCTGCTTGGTTGAAAATGATAGATGAAAAATAACTTCTTAAAAAGAGTCAAACAGCGAGGGACATTATACGGGTGAAAGAAACTCTCATTTCTACAGATGACTCCCCCACTCAACGCAATAAGTCCCACCCCAATCAGCAAATCATCCAAAACTAAGGACCCCCCTAAGATGACCGTTGAAAACTAGCCATGGATCTGAGAAAAAACAAGTCTGATGTAGCCTACCCTTATTATCACCAGGATAACGGATATGGGCTTAATGACTGGATGTTACAAAGTAAGGGAGAGGATGTTCCCGAAGAAGAGCTTCCCTCTATATCATATCCGTGTAAGGTCTTTAGGACAAAAGAGGACTATGATAAAATGACATATGAAGAATACCTTTCTTTAAAAGATGGTATTATAGATAACCTTTATAGAAACAATATATCTCATACTACTCGCCAAGATCGCAAACGACAATTAGCAGAAAAGAAAAGCAAAAGTAAAGAAAACTGAAGAAAAAGAAAAAGAAAAATGAAAAGGAGAAGAAAAATGAAAAGCAAACGCTGATTGCGAATGAAAAGAAAAGGGACAATAGGACGGAAAAAGACAAAAAGAAGGAAGGTGAAAAGAAAAAGGAACAAAGTGAAGAAATTTCAACTAACTATAGAGGATGCTGATAGTGTTGTAGCGCCATTACCGGATCATAATAATCTTATAGATCATCTACCGCTAACCGACTGCTGCGAATGTGTTGAACAAATACCAAAAGCAATGGCAGAGCTTTGCTTCAATATAATGAGAGAAAAAGCACGATACTATGGAATTGCCCAAATTGGCGACAGTGCCAGAACATGTATTAAAAGACTGTTGGAGGATCTCTATTCTAGTATCGGTTGTCATTACAGCGAAGGATATGCCAAAACGTGTGATGACATAGACAAAGCTTTTGAAGACAATTATATGGTACCCGTCCTTACAGCTAAACAAATCCTATGCCAGGTATTCAACAGACCACAAGAAGCACAAGAAGCCCCAGAAAGGATTACATTCAGAGCTAATAATGGTGAAACCGAAGAAGAAGCAAAGCAGATTATAATCGTTGCGGGTGAAAGGATAGAGAATTTGCAAGTGATGTTAATGCACTTATCTGATATAAAAAATGCATTCATTTACTTCCAAGAGACCCCTAAACATCTACTTGGGCAATGTGAATTGAACGATAAACCGATCACTGTAAATGAAACGCGGAGAGAAGCAGCAGTGCAAATCGTTAAGTCTATTACCTTGTATGCACTACGACATTAACTTGGTCAAATGTAATATGTCTTTCTGAAAATGTGGCGAATGGTGTGTTTTTCAATTAAGCTACCATAACAAATGAAAATGTGTTTTATTTTTGCTTTCATATATAGTAATAGTATTAACTCCTTTGACTAGACTGTACTAAAATAAGACGTTTCACTGTTAAATAAAAATGGAAGTAGAAAATCGAGGTAATGATGAGGTTCGTTATGTATCCAGTAACTATGAACAGCAGTTAGCATGTTATTTAACCCTTTAACTCTAATAGACAAATCTAAAATAGCCTCTAGCTTATCTAAGTTTGTGATTTTAACACTTATTCACTGACACAAGGCAGATTTTGGCTTTTTTCTCATGTCAAGATACTTTTTGACACACTTTGAGGTATGCAAAACTTTTAAAAAACACTTGTACAGTTAAATAATGTAGGTTTTCTCTGATATTTTAGTTATTTTCAGCTACCAAGATACTTTTTTGATACACTTTAATGTAGGAACATTTGGCAACTGGTAGAATGTCAATTATTTTGTAATAAAATGTATTTTCTTAAAGACTGTGACTCTAAAAGGGGAAGTTTTATTTTTTTTCTCCCGTTGTCTTTCACTTACTTTTTGGATACAGTTTTATGTATGACAACTTTACAACTGGTAGAAAGTTAAGTACTTTTTCTGAACAGATTTTCTTTAAGACTGTGACTCTTAAAGGTAAGACAATCCAGTTTTATGGAAGTAACTTAAATTATTTTTTTTTGTTTTTTCTCCTACAAAGATACTTATAGTTACACTTTAATGGATGCAAAACTTTATAACTTGGTAAAATATTCATTATTTTGTAATGAATTGAGTTTTCTTTTTTTGTTTTTGTTTTTCAACATACTATTGTACACAATGACTTTTCCATATATATATATATTTTTTTTTTCAGACAAACTATACTTTTGACTTTTTCCGTAAAATCGTGACAAACTATTACTTATTCTTACATTTGACCTCTTGCTGCTTGGTTGGAAATGATAGATGAAAAAGCTACAAAGCTTAAAGAACTTTTCTAAAAACTCTCAATTCTACAGATGAATCCCCCCACTCAACGCAATAAGTCCACCCCCCATTCAGCAAATCATCTAAAACGAAGGACCCCACTAAGACGCCCGTTGAAAACTAGCCAGGGATCTGAGAAAAACCAAGTCTCCCCCCCCGCGAGTTGCAGCCAGGAACAAACTCCTGGACTACTATCGTCACCACCATTGTGGACACCCAAATCTTGCAATACTACAGCTGCTGATGTTACTCCTGGGGCCAAGACGTCTCTGTTTTTGAACATAGTGAAATCGGAGTTGGTTGATATTCTGGAGAGGGGTGCTGCATCGGTACAGAGAAAAAATCTGCAATGGATGCCGAGTCAGTCACCCCGGCCAGAGGCAACACGATTGTGTGAATGACATTCCAGAATATTTCTTCAGAAACAATTACAACGCGTTAATGAAAAAGACTTTGGCTCGCCGACTTCATTACTGCGATTGACCAGAGTCTTAATGATATAAACATTTACGCGGCTGAATGGAGGATCCAAGGCGCTTCGGAGGCTTTTCTGCACAATCTCAAAACTGCAGACGCCTCAAGGAGAGACTTGAAAAGATCCATGCCGAGCTGGATGGAGAGGAAGAAGACTAATAACCAGCGGTTGATTTTTTCCGATACTTTGACTTTTCTTTAAACTAAAATAAAAATGGGTAACTACTATGGAAAACAATCTGTATTTATCTATCAGAATGCAGTCAATAACTGTTTAATAAGTGTGTTGTTGATGACGATTGAAAACAGAATGAGTAGTGATCCCCGTGTAAACAGAACGGCTGAAGTTTGTAAACTAGAAGACATTTTGGATATCGTTCATTCTGGCAGTACTATTCCGGGTCATTGGGAAACGATTGTAAACGAAACATTTAAAGTGGTACTGGAATCTTCATTTTCCGAAACATTCTGTAACATTACCGAAGAAATGAAACAAACACCAAAAGTGTATCATGTGCTCGCATTGTATGCTCTGTTTGTAGATGTAATGCATCTTTGTGTCAAAAACAGCATACACATGAATACTTTGGCCGAAGTGCAAAAACTCCATTATAATATTTCCCTTCATCTGGGGGATTCTGTGCTGGAGAAGATCCTGGGGATGTTGCAATCAGTATAAATGTATTATTGATTCCTATGGGGTGAAAACAATAAATTGTAAATATGAAATTCTGTAAATAAAAAAAGTGTTTTTTACATTTAAAAAAACTGTTGTCTTCAAATCATAGTATAGTATTTCCTACATATAATTTTTTTTAAAAGAGTCACAGTGTAGAATGTCCAAACATTTAATTTAAAAGTACTAGTATAGTATGTTAAAAGTATCTTGAAAAAAAGTATGTAGTTAAGAAATATATTATATAGTTTTGTCTGCAATGTCAGTATAGGATCTCTAATAAAAAAAAAATGAGAAAGTCATAGTATAGTTTGACAAAAAGATCCTGAAAAAGTCATGACATTGTGTGTTGAAATGGTTTTGAATAAACACATCAGTATTTTAAAAAGTAAAATTGTATCAAGTGCATTAGACAACTCAAATTACTCCATTTGAACCATATTATAAATAAGTAAAGAATGGTCATAGTATATAGCAGGGCTGTTTAATAGTTTTCTCTGTGTCAGTGTTTTTGTGTTTCAGTGTTTTGTGTTTTGTTTGTCAGTGTTTCAGTGTTTTGTGTTTTTGTGTGTCAGTGTTTCAGTGTTTCAGTGTTTTTGTGTTTCAGTGTTTCAGTGCTTCAGTGTTTCAGTGTTTTCAGTATTTCAGTGTTTTGTGTGTCAGTGTTTTCAGTGTGTCAGTGTGTCAGTGTCTCAGTGTTTCAGTGTTTTCAGTGTTTCAGTATTTCAGTGTTTCAGTGTTTTGTGTGTCAGTGTTTCAGTGTTTCTGTGTTTCAGTGTTTCAGTTTTTTGTGTGTCAGTGTTTCAGTGTTTCGTGTGTCAGTGTGTCAGTGTTTACAGCTTTTCTTTGCTCTGATCAATCCCCAGGGATCCTCCCCTGGAAGGAATATAGCAGGATGAGAGAAAAACATTTTAAAAAACGTATCTTAGAAGTGGCTATAGCATTTGATGAAATTCTAAAAGATAGTCAGATTCCTAAAAAGTTACAAACGGATGCTGGAAAAGAATTATTTGTTTCTTCAGCAAGGCTTCAAAAATCTTGTTAAATAATTCTTTTCCAGCATCCTGCTATATTCCTTCCAGGGGAGGATCCCTGGGGATTGATCAGAGCAAAGAAAAGCTGTAAACACTGACACACTGACACACGAAACACTGAAACACTGACACACAAAAAACTGAAACACTGAAACACAGAAACACTGAAACACTGACACACAAAACACTGAAACACTGAAATACTGAAACACTGAAAACACTGAAACACTGAGACACTGACACACTGATACACTGAAAACACTGACACACAAAAACACTGAAATACTGAAAACACTGAAACACTGAAGCACTGAAACACTGAAACACAAAAACACTGAAACACTGAAACACTGACACACAAAAACACAAAACACTGAAACACTGACAAACAAAACACAAAACACTGAAACACAAAAACACTGACACAGAGAAAACTATTAAACAGCCCTGCTATATACTATGACCATTCTTTACTTATTTATAATATGGTTCAAATGGAGTAATTTGAATTGTCTGATGCACTTGATACAATTTTACTTTTTAAAATACTGATGTGTTTATTCAAAACCATTTCAACACACAATGTCATGACTTTTTCAGGATCTTTTTGTCAAACTATACTATGACTTTCTCATTTTTTTTTATTAGAGATCCTATACTGACATTGCAGACAAAACTATATAATATATTTCTTAACTACATACTTTTTTTCAAGATACTTTTAACATACTATACTAGTACTTTTAAATTAAATGTTTGGACATTCTACACTGTGACTCTTTTAAAAAAAATTATATGTAGGAAATACTATACTATGATTTGAAGACAACAGTTTTTTTAAATGTAAAAAACACTTTTTTTATTTACAGAATTTCATATTTACAATTTATTGTTTTCACCCCATAGGAATCAATAATACATTTATACTGATTGCAACATCCCCAGGATCTTCTCCAGCACAGAATCCCCCAGATGAAGGGAAATATTATAATGGAGTTTTTGCACTTCGGCCAAAGTATTCATGTGTATGCTGTTTTTGACACAAAGATGCATTACATCTACAAACAGAGCATACAATGCGAGCACATGATACACTTTTGGTGTTTGTTTCATTTCTTCGGTAATGTTACAGAATGTTTCGGAAAATGAAGATTCCAGTACCACTTTAAATGTTTCGTTTACAATCGTTTCCCAATGACCCGGAATAGTACTGCCAGAATGAACGATATCCAAAATGTCTTCTAGTTTACAAACTTCAGCCGTTCTGTTTACACGGGGATCACTACTCATTCTGTTTTCAATCGTCATCAACAACACACTTATTAAACAGTTATTGACTGCATTCTGATAGATAAATACAGATTGTTTTCCATAGTAGTTACCCATTTTTATTTTAGTTTAAAGAAAAGTCAAAGTATCGGAAAAAATCAACCGCTGGTTATTAGTCTTCTTCCTCTCCATCCAGCTCGGCATGGATCTTTTCAAGTCTCTCCTTGAGGCGTCTGCAGTTTTGAGATTGTGCAGAAAAGCCTCCGAAGCGCCTTGGATCCTCCATTCAGCCGCGTAAATGTTTATATCATTAAGACTCTGGTCAATCGCAGTAATGAAGTCGGCGAGCCAAAGTCTTTTTCATTAACGCGTTGTAATTGTTTCTGAAGAAATATTCTGGAATGTCATTCACACAATCGTGTTGCCTCTGGCCGGGGTGACTGACTCGGCATCCATTGCAGATTTTTTCTCTGTACCGATGCAGCACCCCTCTCCAGAATATCAACCAACTCCGATTTCACTATGTTCAAAAACAGAGACGTCTTGGCCCCAGGAGTAACATCAGCAGCTGTAGTATTGCAAGATTTGGGTGTCCACAATGGTGGTGACGATAGTAGTCCAGGAGTTTGTTCCTGGCTGCAACTCACGGGGGGGGAGACTTGGTTTTTCTCAGATCCCTGGCTAGTTTTCAACGGGCGTCTTAGTGGGGTCCTTCGTTTTAGATGATTTGCTGAATGGGGGGTGGACTTATTGCGTTGAGTGGGGGGATTCATCTGTAGAATTGAGAGTTTTTAGAAAAGTTCTTTAAGCTTTGTAGCTTTTTCATCTATCATTTCCAACCAAGCAGCAAGAGGTCAAATGTAAGAATAAGTAATAGTTTGTCACGATTTTACGGAAAAAGTCAAAAGTATAGTTTGTCTGAAAAAAAAATATATATATATATGGAAAAGTCATTGTGTACAATAGTATGTTGAAAAAAAAAAAAAAAAAAAGAAAACTCAATTCATTACAAAATAATGAATATTTTACCAAGTTATAAAGTTTTGCAGCCATTAAAGTGTAACTATAAGTATCTTTGTAGGAGAAAAAACAAAAAAAAATAATTTAAGTTACTTCCATAAAACTGGATTGTCTTACCTTTAAGAGACACAGTCTTAAAGAAAATCTGTTCAGAAAAAGTACTTAACTTTCTACCAGTTGTAAAGTTGTCATACATAAAACTGTATCCAAAAAGTAAGTGAAAGACAACGGGAGAAAAAAAATAAAACTTCCCCTTTTAGAGTCACAGTCTTTAAGAAAATACATTTTATTACAAAATAATTGACATTCTACCAGTTGCCAAATGTTCCTACATTAAAGTGTATCAAAAAAGTATCTTGGTAGCTGAAAATAACTAAAATATCAGAGAAAACCTACATTATTTAACTGTACAAGTGTTTTTAAAAGTTTTGCATACCTCAAAGTGTGTCAAAAAGTATCTTGACATGAGAAAAAAGCCAAAATCTGCCTTGTGTCAGTGAATAAGTGTTAAAATCACAAACTTAGATAAGCTAGAGGCTATTTTAGATTTGTCTATTAGAGTTAAAGGGTTAAATAACATGCTAACTGCTGTTCATAGTTACTGGATACATAACGAACCTCATCATTACCTCGATTTTCTACTTCCATTTTTATTTAACAGTGAAACGTCTTATTTTAGTACAGTCTAGTCAAAGGAGTTAATACTATTACTATATATGAAAGCAAAAATAAAACACATTTTCATTTGTTATGGTTGCTTAATTGAAAAACACACCATTCGCCACATTTTCAGAAAGACATATTACATTTGACCAAGTTAATGTCGTAGTGCATACAAGGTAATAGACTTAACGATTTGCACTGCTGCTTCTCTCCGCGTTTCATTTACAGTGATCGGTTTATCGTTCAATTCACATTGCCCAAGTAGATGTTTAGGGGTCTCTTGGAAGTAAATGAATGCATTTTTTATATCAGATAAGTGCATTAACATCACTTGCAAATTCTCTATCCTTTCACCCGCAACGATTATAATCTGCTTTGCTTCTTCTTCGGTTTCACCATTATTAGCTCTGAATGTAATCCTTTCTGGGGCTTCTTGTGCTTCTTGTGGTCTGTTGAATACCTGGCATAGGATTTGTTTAGCTGTAAGGACGGGTACCATATAATTGTCTTCAAAAGCTTTGTCTATGTCATCACACGTTTTGGCATATCCTTTGCTGTAATGACAACCGATACTAGAATAGAGATCCTCCAACAGTCTTTTAATACATGTTCTGGCACTGTCGCCAATTTGGGCAATTCCATAGTATCGTGCTTTTTCTCTCATTATATTGAAGCAAAGCTCTGCCATTGCTTTTGGTATTTGTTCAACACATTCGCAGCAGTCGGTTAGCGGAAGATGATCTATAAGATTATTATGATCCGGTAATGGCTCTACAACACTATCAGCATCCTCTATAGTTAGTTGAAATTTCTTCACTTTGTTCCTTTTTCTTTTCACCTTCCTTCTTTTTGTCTTTTTCCGTCCTATTGTCCCTTTTCTTTTCATTCGCAATCTGCGTTTGCTTTTCATTTTTCTTCTCCTTTTCATTTTGCTTTTTCTTTTTCTTCGGTTTTCTTTACTTTTGCTTTTCTTTTCTGCTAATTGTCGTTTGCGATCTTGGCGAGTAGTATGAGATATATTGTTTCTATAAAGGTTATCTATAATACCATCTTTTAAAGAAAGGTATTCTTCATATGTCATTTTATCATAGTCCTCTTTTGTCCTAAAGACCTTACACGGATATGATATAGAGGGAAGCTCTTCTTCGGGAACATCCTCTCCCTTACTTTGTAACATCCAGTCATTAAGCCCATATCCGTTATCCTGGTGATAATAAGGGTAGGCTACATCAGACTTGTTTTTTCTCAGATCCATGGCTAGTTTTCAACGGTCGTCTTAGGGGGGTCCTTAGTTTTGGATGATTTGCTGATTGGGGTGGGACTTATTGCGTTGAGTGGGGGAGTCATCTGTAGAAATGAGAGTTTCTTTCACCCGTATAATGTCCCTCGCTGTTTGACTCTTTTTAAGAAGTTATTTTTCATCTATCATTTTCAACCAAGCAGCAAGAGGTCAAATTTAAGAATAAGTAATAGTTTGTCATGATTTTACGGGGAAAAAGTCAGAGCACAATGTCACATCTTAAAGACAGCTTGAACTGGATAGATGGTTAGTCTTTTTTCAAACATACCATACGTTCTGCATGTTAGTATATTTGGCCAATCGGGTTAGGCCCTACTGCCCCACTCCCTCAATAGGGAAGTCACGCTTTGGGAAAGAGGTGTTTAATTTCACAGATCTGACTTAATTGTTGTTGTGATGGCTGAAGGAAGAGGGACGGGGGAGGAAAATTCAGAGGGTGAAGAAGCAGAAAGATAACTTGTTTGTAAAACGGACAGCACGTCAGTTTCAGGAAAGATGACACCGGTTTTATGCATGACATGCCAAATATCCTGAAGCCCTACAAAAAAGTATATTGTGTTGAAAATATCGCAAAAAGTCGTAATATTGTATAATGTAATAGTTGCATGTTGTATTTTGATAAAAATCACTGTATATTCAAAAATATAATGGAGAGAAAAAAAAAAATATATATATATATATATATATCACAGTATGTTGAAAAATATGAAAAAAGTAATGTGTTAAAATAACATGAAAGAAATCAAAAGTAAAGCATCTAAAAACATATATTTAAAAAAAAGTAATGTTAGTCAAGTAATTCATTACAAATGAATGAATATTTTACCAAGTTATAAAGTTTTCCATACATAAACGTGTATCTTACAGTTCCTTTGTGAGAGAATTACGCACAAATTACAGTATTTTATCTGTTTTATGTGCTCTATATATATATATATATATATATATATATATATATAATTTGTTGCACTGTTGGAGGAGCCTGTGACCTATGTTTTTCATTGACATATCTACACTGTAGCTAATGGGCATATGCCATAAAGCCTTGAAACTTGAAACTTAAAATTATCAGAAACTGCATTGTCTCACTGAAAACAGCTCTAAAGAAAACCCAATTCCATACAAAAGTACTTAACTTTCTACCAGTTGTAAAGTGTTGCTCACTTCAAAAGTGTATCTAAGAAAGTACCTTAGTAACAAAAACAAAAGCATTAATGTTAACAACGCCTCAAAGGGCGGACTCCTGAGTTCCGTAATGCCCCCCTACCATGGCATTTGGACTATTTACATCATCCAGGGCTCAACACCAGTAAATACAGCTCTCTTTATCCGCTCTCCAAGCCTCCAAGGGCGGGCTCCTGAGTTCCGTAATGTCCCCCTAACATGACACTTAGATTATTTTCATCATCCAGGGCTCAACACCAGTAAATGTAGCCTCATGTAACTTCATATAGGGATTCATTAATAGTTGTGTGAAGTAATTAAACAATAAAAAGACAAGATCAGGGGGTCATTAAGATCTTTAAATTATTATTTTCCTCTCAAAGAGACTTTGTTGTAGTTAGTAAAAATAATTAAACATTAGTTCACAAGCCCTACAACTTAAGAGCACATCCATAGTTAACACAAATCATATTAAAACTAATCTAATTTAGAGAGGACAATAAACGTTTTAGGTGACTTGGTGAGTGAAAATTAATGGCTGATAGCCACATCAGGAGGTGACGGGCAGGGGGGAGGGGAGGGGGTGGGATGGGGTGTGAGGGGAGACAGTCTCACACATCCAGACTCCATTTTTCATGAAGAGCTTCCGACGGAGGGTCTGAACCCGGCACAGATACTGCGTCCGTTTCTTGACTGGAGCTCCCGACGGATGGCGGTAAGTTGTCACAGGCGTCTCGCTGATTAAACCCATATCGATGCGTCTCTTTGCCATTTTCGTTTTTGAAAGTTTAGGTGACTTGGTGAGTGGAAATGACTGGCTTTTTATCTAGTTTGCACGGAATTATTTTTCATCTAACTCCACCCTCCACCTCTATCTTCTGACATCACAGCAAAAGGAAGGGGGAAGGGGGAAGGGGTGAGAGGAGGACGGGGTGCGAGACAGTCTCACACAACTTCAAAGAGACTACCTTAACACTAATTACAAACACTGATCAAAGGACATACATCAAAGGGCTAATTAGATTGACATCAAAGGCTTATAACACACCGGTACACACACACACCTACATGTTATAACACCTCCCACCTTACATCAAAGGACAGACATCAAAGGGTCTAATTAGATTAGACAACAAGGGGTCAGACATCAAAGGCTAATTAGATTATACAACAAAGGATCTACTACAACAGGGAATATCACACCTACATGTCACAAACACCTCACCCCTCACATCAAAGGATAGACAACAAAGGGATCAGACATCAAAGGCTAATTAGATTACACAACAAAGGATCTACTACAATGGGGGAATATCACACCTACATGTGATAACACCTCGAACAAAGGGACTCATTAACATATCAAAGGGGCTCATTAGCATAAGTAGTAGTACTGATGAGGCAGGTGTGACCTGTCACTTTTTATGCATACTAATGAGACGAAAGGGGCATTTGTAGTACTACTCACGTGTTAAAGATGGAGCTTTGAACGTGCTGGATTTTGTTAACCTCAGACAAAGCCAGGGTCTATCTCTGTTCTTAGTGTTTCTGCTGTGCTTAGATAAGTTGCTGCTTGCTGTAGACTTTTTGTTTATCAAGTGAATGGAAGATAAGGGAATGCTCTGGTTTTTGGACAAAATTAACATGGGATCACTCCCGTCACCGGACGTACTTCGTCTCACTGGAATAGTAACGGTCATAGTGAATATAAAATCGTCCCCATGTATCCGGCCAATGACGGGAGAGTTTTGAAAGAGACAAAACACTGTTCCATACATTTAAAAACACTTAAACAATTAAACAATGTTTACCTGCCAACAAGCAGCAGTGTGCTGTCATTTCAAACATGTTACCCCACTGTTTAACACACTTTTACCTGTGTTTTGAAGACTCTTTCCTGGGTCAATGTGTGCTCCAATGTGTCCTCTTTCTCCCCCCCTGGGTGTGTGTGAGACAAGTCAAGTGAGTCAGCCTGCCAACAAGCAGCAGTGTGCTGTCATTTCAAACATGTTACCCCACTGTTTAACACACTTTTACCTGTGTTTTGAAGACTCTTTCCTGGGTCAATGTGTCCTCTTTCTCCCCCCCTGGGTGTGTGTGAGACAAGTCAAGTGAGTCAGCCTGCCAACAAGCAGCAGTGTGCTGTCATTTCAAACATGTTACCCCACTGTTTAACACACTTTTACCTGTGTTTTGAAGACTCTTTCCTGGGTCATTCTGTGCTCCAATGTGTCCTCTTTCTCCCCCCCTGGGTGTGTGTGAGACAAGTCAAGTGAGTCAGGCTGCCAACAAGCAGCAGTGTGCTGTCATTTCAAACATGTTACCCCACTGTTTAACACACTTTTACCTGTGTTTTGAAGACTCTTTCCTGGGTCATTCTGTGCTCCAATGTGTCCTCTTTCTCCCCCCCTGGGTGTGTGTGAGACAAGTCAAGTGAGTCAGCCTGCCAACAAGCAGCAGTGTGCTGTCATTTCAAACATGTTACCCCACTGTTTAACACACTTTTACCTGTGTTTTGAAGACTCTTTCCTGGGTCATTCTGTGCTCCAATGTGTCCTCTTTCTCCCCCCCTGGGTGTGTGTGAGACAAGTCAAGTGAGTCAGCCTGCCAACAAGCAGCAGTGTGCTGTCATTTCAAACATGTTACCCCACTGTTTAACACACTTTTACCTGTGTTTTGAAGACTCTTTCCTGGGTCAATGTGTCCTCTTTCTCCCCCCCTGGGTGTGTGTGAGACAAGTCAAGTGAGTCAGGCTGCCAACAAGCAGCAGTGTGCTGTCATTTCAAACATGTTACCCCACTGTTTAACACACTTTTACCTGTGTTTTGAAGACTCTTTCCTGGGTCATTGTGTGCTCACCAGGGGCACGAGAATACCCTCCACAGAAGGGGTCGTGGTTCCGTGAAGAAGGCCGAATTTGGGTGCTCATAGGCAGCCTGCTGCAGAGTCATTTTCAGGCTCCTCTCCACAATTGTCCCCCTAAAATGATTTTAAATCATTATTTTTGCATTTAAATGCATTTATTCTATCATTTATATGGTTCCCCAACACAATGCACATAGTCTGGAGCTCACTGGGGTCCTGCATATAATTTAATCAGGCGTTTTAACACTTTTTCCCATGAAAATGATTTTTAATCACTATCATGGGGCTATGAAAATAAAATTCCGGGTAATGCAGAGCACAAGTGCACCTTTTACTATTTAAATGTATTTGTATTATATATATTTGGGCTAGAAAGGTGACCTCTCTGGGTGATTTAGTCAGTTTATGGAGCTTAGCCCACAAATCCTGGATGATCCAGGCCGAATTTGGGTGCTCATAGGCGGCCTGCCAGGCGCCCCCACCCGTGGAAAGCAAAAAAAATTGAAGAAAACGCTTAATTATAACTTAAAATAATCAAAAATGAAGTTTTGAAAAATTGTCAAAAAAATGACAGAGTGCCAACGGGAGAAGGGGCCAGACTATTGGCGCTTCGGGCCGATTTTTCCCCTTCTCCGATGGTTGGTACAACGGAGAAGGGGAAAAAGTCCCTGGGCTTCATTTCCACTTCTCTGTTAAAAAGATTCATCCATACTTTTCAAACTACCGTCTGCACGAAATCGGAAACCCAGTTTTTGGGTGCACTCAGAAAAATAACGGCTGTTGCAAATCATGGAAGAATGTATCCGCTCACCAAGCACTTTGAGTGGGCCTAATTTTGTGCCTCAAGGACCCCCCAGCCTGGTTCTCTCAATACTTAAAGTTTGACATGGAGGAATGCGAGGGCACTTTGCAGGTGACTCTACCCGATTATGAGACACTATTTTGGGGCGTATTTTTTACATTTCTCTGGTTCTCCAAATAGTTTAAGTTCGACATTTTGAGCCATGGAGGAATGCGAGGGCACTTTGCAGGTGACTCTACCCGATTTTGAGGCACTATTTTGGGGCGTATTTTTTACATTTCTCTGGTTCTCCAAATAGTTTAAGTTCGACATTTTGAGCCATGGAGGAATGCGAGGGCACTTTGCAGGTGACTCTACCCGATTTTGAGGCACTATTTTGGGGTATAATTTTTACATTTTGACCCCTTTGCCCGGTTATCACCAAAGTTGAGTTGGATGATTTCGACCATGGAGGAATGTCAGGGGAGTCCGCGGGGGACTCCTGCGGGGTCATGAGGCACTATTTTGGGGTACAATTTTTACATTTTGACCCCTTTTCCCGGTTCTCACCAAAGTTGAGTTGGATGATTTCGACCATGGAGGAATGTCAGGGGAGTCCGCGGGGGACTCCTGCGGGGTCATGAGGCACTATTTTCGGACACTTTTTTCCCATTTTCCCCCCTTTTGCCTGGTTCTTTTTATTTTTATTTTTTTCCCTGTTTTGGCCCGTTTGACCCGGTTCCTTCTCCCGGGGGCACTGCCCGGTCCCGGGTGCCCCCCCCAGGGCTCGCTTACAGCCGTTTCACCCCCCCACATTGACGGATTTTGACCCCTTTGCCCGGTTCTCACCAAAGTTGAGTGTGATGATTGCTGAGTCATGATGCACTATTTTGGGGGTACATTTCCCCCATTATCAACACGGACTAGAGATGTCTCGGAGATGGCTCGGAGCCCACACCCTGGTTCTATGTAACCCTGGAGGAATGTCACATGAGTCGACAGGGGACTGCTGCTGGCTAATGAAGGACTATTTTGGGGTACATTTCCCCCATTATCAACACGGACTAGAGATGTCTCGGAGATGGCTTGGAGCCCACACCCTGGTTCTATGTAACCCTGGAGGAATGTCACATGAGTCGACAGGGGACTGCTGCTGGCTAATGAAGGACTATTTTGGGGTACATTTCCCCCATTATCAACACGGACTAGAGATGTCTCGGAGATGGCTCGGAGCCCACACCCTGGTTCTATGTAACCCTGGAGGAATGTCACATGAGTCGACAGGGGACTGCTGCTGGCTAATGAAGGACTATTTTGGGGTACATTTCCCCCATTATCAACACGGACTAGAGATGTCTCGGAGATGGCTTGGAGCCCACACCCTGGTTCTATGTAACCCTGGAGGAATGTCACATGAGTCGACAGGGGACTGCTGCTGGCTAATGAAGGACTATTTTGGGGTACATTTCCCCCATTATCAACACGGACTAGAGATGTCTCGGAGATGGCTCGGAGCCCACACCCTGGTTCTATGTAACCCTGGAGGAATGTCACATGAGTCGACAGGGGACTGCTGCTGGCTAATGAAGGACTATTTTGGGGTACATTTCCCCCATTATCAACACGGACTAGAGATGTCTCGGAGATGGCTCGGAGCCCACACCCTGGTTCTATGTAACCCTGTAGGAATGTCACATGAGTCGACAGGGGACTGCTGCTGGCTAATGAAGCACTATTTCCGGGGTACTTTTTTTTCATTTTCACCCAAATTTCCCTGGATGAAATATTTTTTAGTTTTTTTAGTTTTTAGCCCAGTTTTGGCCACAGCGTTGCCTGGAGGATAGGACCGAGATATGACAGACTCTCTGGCCGCCTCACAAGTCACTATTGTCGGACACTTTCTTTGCTTTACCCCGGTTCTATCACTCTTTCCTCCTTTGACCATACAACCCGTTTCCTGCTGGGGTGGTGCCTGGTTCCGGGGTACCCCAAACCCTCTCATGGTCGGGGCACCATGTATTGATGCATCGGACCCAATGTTGCCATCACCAGCCCCGCGTTGGTGCGGAAGTGGGACCATCTGACCCGGTGGTAACCCAATACTTCCCTTCGTCCATGCACCATGAATTGATGCATCGGACCCAGTGTCGCAACCACCGCTCACGCTAACGCATATAAACGGAGAACTATAACATAATTTTGATCAAATTCATTATGTGTGTTTCAGGAAGGATGTCATCTGAATGCCCGGTGTGCAGACTCTTCTATCTGGCATTGAACAAACACCTTAAGCACAAGCATGCAGTGCGGAACTTGGAGGAGAGGGGAATCCTCCTGAAAATAGCCAGTGGAAGGATAAATGTTCGGACCAAACCCTGTCCCATCGCTGGGTGTTCGTACGCTGGGAAGAGACTGGACCATCATGTAAAACATGACCACCCTGAGTTGTCCCGACATGAGGCACATCAGGTCATGGCAAGGCTGAAGCATAGTGTGGCACTGCAGTTGCTCCATGACCTCCGTGAGACTAACCCCATCATTGGAATGGCTACATCATTGGATATAGACAATGAGGAGGAATACCCCGGGCACCCTCCACCCTTCTCCCCACATACCGAGTGTGACAACGAGGACTGCAGGCAGGTGATGCTGGAAAATGTGGCATTGAGGGCTCAGAAGGATGCCCTCAATGATGAGGTGAAGACCCTGCGCTCCAGGCTGAAAAAGGAGCTAAAACCCAGGAAGCAGAGTGCTGCTGTTCTTGAGGAAGAGGACGAATGTATACGATTTAAGGGCCTGGCAATCCCAAGTACCTCCGGCATAAACACAGTAGCCTCAGGCAGCAATACCCCTGTGAAGAGCCCGGTGAAGACTGTCATGCAGTCCCCAGTAACCTCCGGTAGCGAGACCCCTGTGAGGAGCCCGGTGAAGACTGTCATGCTTGCAGTAGCCTCCGGTGGGAAGAGACCGGTCAAGAACCCTGTGAAGAGCCCAGTGAAGACTGTCATGCTTGCAGTAGCCTCCGGTGGAAAGAGACCGGTCAAGAACCCTGTGAAGAGCCCAGTGAAGACTGTCATATTACCAGTTTCCTCCGGTAGCGAGACCCCTGAGAAGAGCCCGGTGAAGACTGTCATGTTTGCAGTAGCCTCCGGTAGCGAGACCCCTGTGAAGACCCCGGTGAAGACTGTCATGTTTGCAGTAGCCTCCGGTAGCGAGACCCCTGTGAAGACCCCGGTGGAAACTGTCATGTTTGCAGTAGCCTCCGGTAGCGAGACCCCTGTGAAGACCCCGGTGGAAACTGTCATGTTTGCAGTAGCCTCCGGTAGCGAGACCCCTGTGAAGACCCCGGTGGAAACTGTCATGTTTGCAGTAGCCTCCGGGTAGCGAGACCCCTGTGAAGACCCCGGTGGAAACTGTCATGTTTGCAGTAGCCTCCGGTAGCGAGACCCCTGTGAAGACCCCCGGTGGAAACTGTCATGTTTGCAGTAGCCTCCGGTAGCGAGACCCCTGTGAAGACCCCGGTGGAAACTGTCATGTTTGCAGTAGCCTCCCGGTAGCGAGACCCCTGTGAAGACCCCGGTGGAAACTGTCATGTTTGCAGTAGCCTCCGGTAGCGAGACCCCTGTGAAGGCCCCCGGTGGAAACTGTCATGTTTGCAGTAGCCTCCGGTAGCGAGACCCCTGTGAAGACCCCGGTGGAAACTGTCATGTTTGCAGTAGCCTCCGGTAGCGAGACCCCTGTGAAGACCCCGGTGGGAAACTGTCATGTTTGCAGTAGCCTCCGGTAGCGAGACCCCTGTGAAGACCCCGGTGGAAACTGTCATGTTTGCAGTAGCCTCCGGTAGCGAGACCCCTGTATGCCGGAAGACCCGTGCCTCTAAGCTGGCTAATGACTTGCCCTCTCCCTCAAATTACTGGTCCACTGGGTGTGGACGGGGAATACCATGCGTGAAATCACGTTGCCTAGAAGCATGGAGGCGTACCTTCAGACATACTTGGATCACTGTTTGGGTGTCGCTCCGACAGTAAAACAGAAAGACAATGTTGTGTCGAAGATCAGCCGGATAAAGAACTTCATAGTATACATGGCCCATGGTGTTAACCGCCTGTCAGACTGGCTGTTCCTAAGAAACATGAAGATGATCCGTGGCTGGAGCGAGTATATTGTAAAGCCGGGCCGGGCAGTCACAACATCAGAGTTCTTCCTGAAGAATGTGCACCAGTTCATGGGGTACATGTCTGAGTCAAAGCCCCGGGGGTGCAAGCTCACCCAGTCTGATATGACCCACATAATGAGAGAGGTGAAAGCCAACATGAAACACTTGAATAAGGCAGTCACTCTACATCAGTTTAAGGTGAAGAGGAACAAACTGGATCGTCTGCCGAGCCAGGCGGAGCTTCTCGCCGCCATGGCGGCCGCTGAGAAGCGCATCCCGGAGCTCCTCGACCTGATGGCCGGCACGCCGACCTCAACCACCCAGAAGCTTCTCTATGGCTATCTCACCCTCCATTGGAGCCTCCTGTATGGCCACCGTACGGGCGTGTACGCAAACATGAAAAACAGTGAGGTCTTAGAGGCAGCCATAAGGGGAACTGCTGAGGGCTACATCATCCATGTGCAGGATCACAAGACGGCCAAGACATATGGCGAAGCACAGCTGGCGCTTACAGTAGAGGAGTTTAGCTGGGTCATGCGGTGGATGGGGATTAAAGAGGCATTGCTGGGTCCTCAGAATGAATTCTTCCTTTTCACAAGGGGGAATCGGGCCTCCAGGAACCTGAACGCTCACTTGAAGAGGGCATGGGCTGATGCTGGGCTAGAAACAGCCGTCACCTTCACAATCCTGCGCACTGCCCTGGCTGACAATATCAAGCATCACCAAGATCCAGAAAGCCGGTCGATTCTCGCCAGGTTTATGTGTCACGACGTAACCACGGCGGACCGGTTCTACGCGAATGCGCCAGGTATAAAGGAGGCATTGAGAATCCGCTCCATGTTCAGGGCGTCATCAGATGCGGCAGCAGCTGCATCATCATCAGAAGGATGTCTACCGCTGTCAGATGGGGAGACCTCCGAAGAGGGCTGCTATAACAGTACTGCTCTATCATCTTCACCTGATGGGTCATTGGAGCGGCAGCAGCAGCGGAAGCGGAAGCGGGAGGGAAAGAGGCCAATGAAGTCGGGACCGGGGCTGGTTGACACTCCTGATGATGGGGCAGGGGCCGTGGACTCAACCTGTTTGCCCTGGTGCACCGTAAGAATTAGACGCCTAATTTGGTCCCCTGAATCCCGCTAAACATTGTGAATATGTATACCGTGTATATAATTATTATTATAATCCTGTGTATACATTTTGTAAATAGTACAATATCTCCAGGGCGCATAACTGCACTTTACAAGCCAGGAAAGGTGCCAGAATCCTGGGCATACATTTTGTTAATAGTGCAACACCTCCAGGGCGCATAACTGCACTTTAAAACGTAGGTTAAGAAATTTAGTAGTACTGTTATAGCAGCAGTAGTACGTGTAAATAGTTTATGTTTTAGGCTCTGTGTACTGTGGTTTTTGTTAAAATAAAATAAAAAATAAAAAAAAACAATAACCTTGATGGTTACCAGGGGCAGAAAAAGTGCCACTTTCCATCAGCACCGGGGAGGCACTCTCCTTGGTGCTGAACCCTGTGATGAGCGCTCAAGTGTTGGCGGAGGAGGTGTAAGCCAGAGGAGGGTGAACAAAGTTAAAGTGTTTGAACCTCCAGCCCAGAAGGGGGGGTGATGCCGTGAAGAAGGCCGAATATGGATGCTGATGGGCGGACACAGAAGCACCATAAAACCACCCCCTTGTAAGACCACCAGGGGCACGAGAATACCCTCCACAGAAGGGGGGGTGATGCCGTGAAGAAGGCCGAATATGGATGCTGATGGGCGGACACAGAAGCACCATAAAACCACCCCCTTGTAAGACCACCAGGGGCACGAGAATACCCTCCACAGAAGGGGGGGTGATGCCGTGAAGAAGGCCGAATATGGATGCTGATGGGCGGACACAGAAGCACCATAAAACCACCCCCTTGTAAGGTCACCAGGGGCACGAGAATACCCTCCAGCCCAGAAGGGGGGGTGATGCCGTGAAGAAGGCCGAATATGGATGCTGATGGGCGGACACAGAAGCACCATAAAACCACCCCCTTGTAAGGTCACCAGGGGCACGAGAATACCCTCCACAGAAGGGGGGGTGATGCCGTGAAGAAGGCCGAATATGGATGCTGATGGGCGGACACAGAAGCACCATAAACCACCCCCTTGTAAGGTCACCAGGGGCACGAGGTTCTGGTGGGTGTGAATACCTGTGTTTAGTCCGTGGGGGAGTGCTTAACTGTGGGGGCCCGGGGACTCAGGGTGTGCAAGGTTATGGAGGGTCCCACTGTTAGGGGCCCATGCTGGAGGTAATTAGTCCGTCCTTGGGGCTCTGTGAGCGGGCAAAAAGAGGTGATTTCCCCCTGGTCTCTGCTGGAGGTGCAGAGTCCCACTGTTAGGGGCCCATGCTGGAGGTAATTAGTCCGTCCTTCGGGGCTCTGTGAGCGGGCAATGAGAGGTGATTTTCCCGGTCTCCGCCCTGGAGGTGTGAAATAAACAGAGTCCCCCTGTTAGGGACTGGTGCTGGAGGTCTCTAGTCCGTCCTTCGGTGCTCTGTGAGCGGGCAGAGAGAGGTGATTTTCCCCTGGTCTCTGCTGGAGCTGTGAAAGAAACAGAGTCCCACTGTTATGGGGGACATGCTGGAGGTCTCGAGTCCGTCCTTCGGTGCTCTGTGAGCGGGCAGAGAGAGGTGATTTTCCCCTGGTCTCTGCTGGAGCTGTGAAAGAAACAGAGTCCCACTGTTATGGGGACATGCTGGAGGTCTCGAGTCCGTCCTTCGGTGCTCTGTGAGCGGGCAGAGAGAGGTGATTTTCCCCTGGTCTCTGCTGGAGCTGTGAAAGAAACAGAGTCCCACTGTTATGGGGACATGCTGGAGGTAATTAGTCCGTCCTTGGGGCTCTGTGAGGGGGCAGAGAGAGGTGATTTCCCCCCTGGTCTCTGCTGGAGGTGCAGAGTCCCACTGTTAGGGGCCCATGCTGGAGGTAATTAGTCCGTCCTTGGGGCTCTGTGAGCGGGCAGAGAGAGGTGATTTTCCCCTGGTCTCTGCTGGAGCTGTGAAAGAAACAGAGTCCCACTGTTATGGGGACATGCTGGAGGTAATTAGTCCGTCCTTGGGGCTCTGTGAGGGGGCAGAGAGAGGTGATTTCCCCCTGGTCTCTGCTGGAGGGTGCAGAGTCCCACTGTTAGGGGCCCATGCTGGAGGTAATTAGTCCGTCCTTGGGGCTCTGTGAGCGGGCAGAGAGAGGTGATTTTCCCCTGGTCTCTGCTGGAGCTGTGAAAGAAACAGAGTCCCACTGTTATGGGGACATGCTGGAGGTAATTAGTCCGTCCTTGGGGCTCTGTGAGGGGGCAGAGAGAGGTGATTTCCCCCTGGTCTCTGCTGGAGGTGCAGAGTCCCACTGTTAGGGGCCCATGCTGGAGGTAATTAGTCCGTCCTTCGGGGCTCTGTGAGCGGGCAATGAGAGGTGATTTTCCCGGTCTCCGCCCTGGAGGTGTGAAATAAACAGAGTCCCACTGTTAGGGACTGGTGCTGGAGGTCTCTAGTCCGTCCTTCGGGGCTCTGTGAGCGGGCAGAGAGAGGTGATTTCCCCCTGGTCTCTCCTGGAGGTGTGAAATAAACAGAGTGCTACATTTTGTAAATAGTGCAATATCTCCAGGGCGCATAACTGCACTTTACAAGCCAGAAATAATGTTTAAATGGTCGGGGAAAGTATTTTTAAATGTCTGGAAGAGAGTTTTAGACAGTCATTTTGCACGAAATCATTTAACATAGACGCTCTCCTGAAAATGCACAGAATATGTGCTTTTTCAGGAGACCGTCAATGTTAAATGATTTCGTGCAAAATGACTGGCTAAAACCCCAGAATAAGTGTTTGAAAGGCGGGGAAAAGTTGTTTAAAAGAGTCTGATACCTCCAGGGCGCATCACCAAAAATGTACAAGCCAGGGAAGATGCCTGAATCCCGGATACTTTAGGTCTGTCACTTAGGGTGACCGCACCACTCCGACGCTCCCGAGAGCGGACGTCCATTGTTTGTAAGGCACCTAAGAGGGAGTAGAATCAATCTTTTTATCGAACTCCCCCAAAGTAATCACGTTTCCCAAAATGCTGAACTTTTGCTTTGAATAGACTAAGTTAGCTCAGAAGATCAGGTATTTCGAAACTCTGCATTTCTAGGATTTCTCAATTTAAATCAAGAACATGTGAAACTTTCGGGAGAAATTGGGAAATACGGCAGTGGAGAAAAAAAGCTAACGCAGCATTTATCTTGGCAACTGATCACAATATTGCTTTGAAAACGCAGCAGTTATATTGTCAGGTCACATTTGCTCTCTGCTTTTAGAGGATTTTTGCAGCAGAAGCGTTAAAACTAAGATAAAGCAAGCTTAACCACACTAAGCTAAAATAAGCTGAGCTAACTATGCTAAGCTACAGAATTTCAGATTTCATCACTGGGAAAGTATATTCTTGGACTTGAGCAGTTACTTCCTTAGGTTTCTGGTGGTTGCCTGGAAACTGTTCCAACTGTTTACAATTGTTGGTGAAGCTTAGCTAACTTTCTCTTTTTTGCAGATGCATACTAAAAAATACAGGTGAAAGTTGTTTCAATGTTGTCATATGATTTTGCCAGTAACAAAAATGTATTTCCCAAAATGTGCGATTGTTCTTTAATACACAAATGGTTATAGATTTTTTTTTAACGGCGCACATCATTTGCAGAACATGTGAAGGTAGTCAACGGAAGCAATCGGTGTACTGGCAGAGTGGAAGTCTACCATGAAGGCAACTGGAAACGAGCATGCAAAAGTGACTGGGCGACGTTAGACGCTGTCGTGGTGTGCCGAGAGCTTAACTGTGGCACCCCTATCACTCAGACTGAAGAGCTACATTTTGGAGAGTCACGTGACCTGCATGGCATCAAACCCAACTGTTTAGGAAATGAGAGCTCTATCTCACTGTGCCGAATTCAGGAAAGCAAGGAAAGCTGTGTGGATGCTACTATCGTCTGTGAACGTTAGTAATTCCTGTGTTCAAGCTACATCAATAATTGTGTGTTAAACTTCACCTGTATAAATCTTACATTTTGGATGGCTTATGAATATACATACCCTTGATTTTTTTATTTTCCACCTGACAGACAGTACACCAATTCGACTGGTAAACGGCTCTTCTGATGGTCGGTGCTCTGGACGTGTGGAAGTCTACCACGATGGAAATTGGGGAACGATTTGTGATGACAAATGGGGGATGCAGGAAGCAGATGTGACATGTCGAGAGATGAATTGTGGGAATGCTATCTCTGTCAAGTACAAGTCTTTTTTCGGAAGAGGTCAGGATCAGGTTTTGTTGGACGATGTTGAGTGCACTGGTCATGAGAAGTCCCTTTCTGAATGCCCGCACAGAGGTTTTGGAGAACACGACTGTGACCACAATGAAGATGCTGGTGTTATATGCTCAGGTAACATTCTTTATTTGTTCTAATTAATAGTGGAAATTCAATTGCCAATCCTAAATATTGGCATTTGTGTGCAATGATAATGCATGCAATTTCTGGAAAGTATTAGTTGTTTTTTGTATGACAGTTTGCTGAAGTTTTGGCTATTTCTCTTTTTATAGTTGGCAGAGTCATTGCAGACATATTTGCATTTTTCATGAACTTTCTTAATAAAATACCTCTTCTTATCTGCTTTCAAGAATCGCTCAGATTGGCCAATGGGACTGACCGCTGCTCTGGCAGAGTGGAAGTCTTAGCCAATTTCCACTGGGGGAAAATTTGTAATAACTTGGCTAGCGAAGATGCTGCAGTGGTGTGTCAGGAACTAGGTTGTGGTGCTCCAAAAAAAATCCAAGAAAGCTTCAATTTTGGTGACAGCACACTCAGAGGGTATTCAAGTAGATGCTCTGGCCCTGTGGATTCCTTCTCCAAATGCAATATTCAAGATTACACCGGGACATGTGAAGCGTTTTCTCTTTCATGTGCAGGTAAGACACAAAAGGAAGGTACATTTGCACTGCAGCACTGTTCAACCATTATAGCAAAGGACAAGTGGTTAATTAAAAAACAGAATTGGCATACTGTATGTGCATTACACCTTATTATTGCTATTTACTGGTGAATATTCTAATGGTTGCAACTAACTAACTACCTTAATAACTACTAAACTGAAAGTTCAGACAAAGCTTAATATTTGGATTATTTCAGTCTAGCTTGTAAGTAATGTTAACATGAGTGGACATGTCCTCAGGTAATCCACCGCTAAGGCTTGTGAACGGCACTGATCGATGCTCTGGTAGAGTGGAGGTTCTTCATGATGGCGCGTGGGGAACTGTGTGTGATGATGAGTGGGACATCAAAGATGCTCAGGTGGTTTGCAGAGCCATGGACTGTGGAACACCTAAGACGGCCAAATCCTCTTCCTTCTTTGGTGCAGGCCAAGGAGACATTTGGCTGGATAATGTTAGATGTGTCGGTAATGAGACGTCGCTATTGCACTGCCGACATGCCCCCCGTGGAGAAAATAACTGTGGCCATATGGAAGATGCGGGTGTGGTGTGCTCAGGTATCATCTCGGTTATTTTATTGCTTTTTGCATGTTATTTATATTATTTCAATTTTCAATGTTCATTTGCTTGCTTTTAACTGTCACCCTTAACACAGGAAACATTGAATTATAGCCTGCAGTGAGCTCCTATGCAATATGTTATGGTTGTTATTGTTATTATGTTATTTATATAGTGATTTATATCTAAAATGCGCCACCAACAGTAAACAGAGTCACTCCGGTGACATCCCTTACCCCATTACATGAACATGCCTGCCAGCCTCTGAAAAGTGTTACTATTTCCATGAAGACACAGTTCCTAATATCAGTATTTTGCTGATTATTCTTGGTAATTTGACTTACATCAAAATGTTTTACTAAAGCAATTTCTGTCTGTCTCGGCTGCCTGTCCGTCTGTCTCTATGTCTCTTTGTTTTGAATTTCCTGACAACGTTTAATCCAGAAATGTTGATTGTGAAGTTGTTTAGAAGGGTATCTGGAGAATGCTACATACAATTTGAATGTCATGACAAACATGCTAAGAACATCAGTTGCTGATTCTCTGCTTTTTGCTTCCCAGCTACAATTAGACTGATCAATGGGACTGACCATTGCTCTGGCAGGGTTGAGTTCTACACTGGTGTCAAATGGGCAACACCATATAATGTTAACTGGGGAATAAATGAAGCAACAGTGGTGTGCAGAGAGATGAATTGCGGAGATCCTGACAAGCTTCCAGGATCATACGGTCATGGCGGACATCCTGGAGGGTATCAGGTCAGCTGTAACGGTAGAGAGAGTTCTCTCTCACAGTGCACACTGAGAGAACGTGGAAGAACAAGCCATGATCGCATTGAAGAGGCATCTGTAAAATGTTTAGGTAAGACTTGAAGTTTAATTGATATTTGAAGTGGTACATTTTTTTAAACAAGATTAGCATGAACCTTTTTTAGGCAATTATGGAAACAGCGTCTAAAAATGGCTTCAGGACTGCCGTGTAGCCCACGATCGTTTTCAACAAGCCCACAAAACACTGATTTCTAAAAAGAGTGGGGCATTTGCTGACTTTCTTTTATTTGTCAACACAAAAAGACAAGGCCAGATTGTCAGATGTCAAAGCAATGAGCCAAGCAAACTTGTATGTTACAAGCTCAATTGCTGAAATCACAGATGGTACCAAGCAATGACTAACAATGTTGCTCCCCGGGCTGGTTAACTGCACCTGTTTCAATTGGAATTGAAGCAATATTACACAATATGTTTTACTAATGATACCAATTAAACAACAGACATTTTCAGTCACTAGCATATGCCCCTGGAGACCACTAATGTAGCATAAATAAAAAACAACAGCAAAGTTGGAATGTACCTACTGTATATACATATACGTATATAACAACTGTCATTTCCAGGCAATGTGAGGTTGTCCAATGGGTCCAGTCGTTGTGCTGGAAGAGTGGAGTTTTACGACAACGGCCAGTGGGGCACTGTGTGTGGTGAATCCTGGGATGTGAATGATGCAAATGTGGCGTGCAGACAGCTTGACTGCGGGACAGCTCATAAGATTACCACAAAGACTGAGTATGGCCATGGCACAGGACATACCTGGATCAATCGAATCGAATGCAATGGATTGGAGTCAACACTGGGTCAGTGCTCACAAAGTCCTTTAAGAGACAGAACCTGCAACACTACCTCAGTTGCTGGTGTTGTCTGCACAGGTAAGAAAAAGCATATCTAAAACAAATGTTATGCATTCTATAATGTTTAGTTCAGTTCTATCACTCCTATTTTTTGTACAATTAAATGTAGGGCTTTTTCAGTTGGTTTTACAAAACTCTATTTACTAAATTGCCACATTCAATCTTATGCCCATTTCCATATAGTTAAATTGTGTTGTGTTCCAAATCTGAATGGTGTGCAATATAGGCAACAAGTGGTTTTTTTAAACTTTTAAAATGTACTGTAAAATAATTTCAGATTACCTCATATCACAGGAAGTTTGGAGGTCCGGTTGGCGAATGGTAAGGATGTGTGCTCTGGCAGAGTAGAGGTCCGTCATGGCGACATGTGGCAAACTGTGTGTGACACAGACTGGAACCTGAGTAAAGCTCAGGTGGTGTGTGAGCAGCTTGAATGCGGTGAGGCCAAGAACGCTCCAGGCGGTGCCCATTTTGGTGAAGGCAGTGGACCAGTAGTGGAGGCGAGCAATTCATGTTTTGACAATGTGACATCTCTTCGGCAATGCTCGGCCAAAGGTTACAGAGGAGCAAGCTGTGGGCACGGACATGACGCTGGCACTGTCTGTGCAGGTATGGCCTTTAAAATTACGTGTTGAACATTCTCACATGCTTTTGGGTAACAAATATAATAACAATAATAAAGGATGTGTAATCATTCCTTAAAGCAATAGATCAACTTTTTGGAAATACACTAATCAGCTTTATTGTCAAGAGTAGATGAGAAGATTGACACTCTCACCAGACACTAAGGGCGCCGTTTACACGAGGAGAAAACGGCTTGTATCTGCATAGTTTCGCGTGCGTATAGCCCTATTATTTAGACGAGGGCCGATAGAAACTGACCACACAGACGATAACGGGTCCCAAGGTGGATAGATTTGCAAACGAAACGCTCTGGGGGGTCAACCCGAGTCCGTTTAATCGCCTCTATACGAATATTGCCTGAAAAATAACGACAGCCCCCGCCTCTTCGCACCTCTTCCCACCTCTCCCCCGCCTCATTGCTGATTTGTTTCTACAACAACAACAACAAGAATGGCGGATCACAGGGTTGCTGTTGTGCTCCAGACGCTACTGACCATGAATTAATATGTTAGTGCTACAACTACGGTGCTTCTACGACAACCACAAGCAAACTAGTGGACATGAAGAACCACATACACGACATGTGGCTAAATCCACCGCGGAGAACAACCAGAAGGGCGACCAGGAGAAAGTTTTGGGTAAGACCGGGCAGAACTAGCAGTTGGTGGGACAATTTTGTCAATGGCGTTGTCGTGGACGATGAATGGAGGGAGAACTTCCGCATGTCCAAAGCCTCTGTCGTTGCCCTGACTGAAGAACTGCGCCCATATATCGAGAAGAAAACTACAAACATGAGGGCGCCAATTGATCCACTGAAAAGGGTTGCTGCGGTTCTTTATTACCCTGAGCGACGAGGGAAGGCTACGGAAGACTGCTAACGCCTTCGGAGTTTCCCGCCCGTCTTTGTCCCTCATTATTAGGGAGACATGCAGAGCGATCACCATCCACCTGGGTCCAAAATACATCAAGCTTGCCTTTTACTGAGCCCGAGACCGCGGATCTGGTTGAGGGGTTCCATTGTACACATGGCATGCCACAATGTTTAGGAGCAGTGGACGGAACCCACATCGAAATCAAGCAGCCATCTAACGACTCCACTAGTTACATCAACAGGAAAGGAAAATATTCCTTTAATGTACAGGCTGTCTGTGATTACAGGTACCGATTCATGGATGTCGTGGTAAAGTGGCCTGGGAGTGTGCATGATGCACGGGTCTTTGCTAATTCCAAGCTAAACATGTACTTAAAAACTGGAAAGATCCCTGCTCTGAAAAAACAGATTGTGGACGAAGAGGAGGCCATACCATGTATGTACATAGACTGTAAAATTTTTTTAAAGGTGTTTATTAAGATGTGATAAACATTCTTTGTTACATTCCCTGTCCTCACTGTGCAGCTCCTTCAGCGACAGGCTGCTGTACAATATTCATATACCTGGCTAGGTATATGTACCTGGCTGCTAAATCTGAGGACTGTTACAGGATTTTTTGTATTATATCCTAACTGTTTTTAGTACTTTTTTAATGCATGTCACATGTGTGAAACTAAGCAAATAACTATGTGATTCTCCAATGTCAAAGTGTGAAACTAAAAATAAAATTGGCTGCAACCACTTCCAGACTTTCTTTGAACTTAATGTGCAACAAATGTCATCATCCTCATGAATGAAGTTATATGGCCCATTCTACCGAGTCAGGTTGTCCATATATATTTTGTACCTTATTTATTTACACATATAGTAAAAGAACCATACATTTTTATATGGTATTTTCAGACTGTATTGGCCACTAGCGAAACATAGTACATACACTGTAGTAAAAAACTATTATATTAACCTGTTAAGATTGTGTTACCTTCCCTTCTCTAAATAGTATTTTAACCAATATTTGAGGATTTTCAGTAAAAGTAATATAAGCAAATGTTGAATCAAAGTTGAATTTATACAATTCATAAAAATCATAATGCAAACTTTCTTTGTGAAATGCATAATACTGATCATATTGATTCCAGAGATGAAATAGAAGGGAATGAGGCTATAATGGGTAATTTTTTTGGTATTTTGAGCAAAACACTTCATAGACATGTTTTTTATATATCTGAGACTATAATATATGCCTAACAATAGTTTGGGCTTTACCATTAAGGCCCAATGTGACATATCACAGTTCAGATATTTGACACTAGGGGGGGGGTTACTTTCATAAATGTGGTGTATTTAGTCAAAATTAGGTTTACAAGGTGAAAAGGACTTACAGCCTCCCACACACTGATATAGATATCTCACTGACTGTAATGAGGGAGAAGGAAAGAGAGTGAGGAGAGTGCTTGCGGAGTACATTGACCCTTACATGAAAGACAAGACTGTTCTTTTATTTTAATAAGGTTTTTTATTAATAACATTATTTATAAATGTGTACACAGTAAAAGGGAAAACAATACCTTTGCTAGCTAAAAAAAAAAGGCTTAAAAAAAAGTGATTCTCCATTTGTACAAAGTCTGGTGGAGTTAAAAATAAAAATGTTTACAGACTTCCTTTGACCAAAAAGTGCTGTGAAAAAAAAAGAAGCTCACTGCTTTACTGCTCCTCCTCATCCAGTGACCGCCTGAATGAATATGGAGGAGATTGTTGCTGTGGGGTGTGTGGTACAGAGGGGTTTAATCTTGGTGTGGCTGTGTGTGGCCTTCGGGGTGGGTATGAGGGCACCTGGAAGTGTCCATATCCACTGTTGTTAGTATGAACTTGCATGAACTGGCTCATCAGGGAAAGGCCATTCTGTACAGTCACATTAATGTTGTCCATGGTGTTGTTCATACGATCCATGCTGGCTGCGCTGCGGCTGGTTGCTTCCTCCATTAAGTCCAACATCCGGCTTTTTAATCGCAGCTCTTCCTGCACCGCATGTTCAGCTGGAAGCTTCCTCTTCATGCGGTCACTTCTGTGGCCGTCCAGCCGTGCAACATTTATTTAGTGTTATAGGTAATGGTTGCCAGAGTTTTTTAATTTACTTTTTTAGACAAAGACACGCTTTCTGGTTTCCTGTTTTTATGCTAAGCTATGCTAACTTGCCACTGCTTCTAGTAATGTTTATACTTACTGACGCTAAGCACGAAAGCATATCAGAATATTGCCCAATATGTATTGCTTACATTTTTCACGTACGTGACAAAAGTTACACATAATTAGGTTACCGCAAGTACACCTTTCCCTCGTCACTGTCAAAATTAGCTTCTCATATAATGATGGGACAAACAATATTTTAAAATACAAACATATTCACTTTTGTTTTACAATATGTATTAATGTTTTTTAGAATTGTTTGTTGAAACATGACTTAAGGACTGTCGCTTGCTGTTGAACTCACCTAAATTACATTTTTAAATGCAGCACAGATTCGGTTGGTCGGCGGCACAGGTCAATGCTCCGGTAGATTGGAGATCCTCTACAAAGGCCAGTGGGGGACTGTGTGTGATGATGAATGGTCACTTGGCAATGGTGATGTGGTATGTAGACAGCTTAGCTGCGGACATGCAGTTTCTGCTCCTTCAAGTGCCCACTTTGGTAGAGGCACTGGTCCAATATGGCTGGATAATGTGGAGTGTGCAGGCGAAGAGAATGCAATCACACATTGTCCGCACAACGGTTTTGGAGAAAATAACTGCGGGCACGGAGAAGATGCTAGTGTTATCTGTATAGGTGAGAGGCCTGGCTCCTTTTCTAATTTGTGAATGAAATCATTACCTTCTAACTGGTATTACATCACGCTCTAATGACGCTTATTGTCTTTTTCAGGTGCTCTACACAAGCCCAAAATCACTTTGATTCCCGCTCCAGAGGTAAACTGGGGTACCAAAGTTGAGATCACATGCACTATACTAGCAGAACAGTTGGGCGGGACATTCGTCCTGAAGAGGACCCAAGACTCCTTTAAAATGGAAAGATACACGGAGAATGAAGCTGCAACCTTTATCTTCCATTCAGTAGATTTCAACCAGAAGGGGTCATATTTCTGTGAATATCAAAAGAAATTGCCCAATCAAGTCATCTATTTTCCTCAAGGAGAAACGGCAGAGCTCTCCATCATAGGTCAATAATTCTGTTTGATAACTATTTGGCTATTAAACTATATATGCTATATTGACTGTCATGCCATTGTTTAGATCAGTTTCAGTCTGTTCGTAGTTATGGTTAACAGTAGTGCTTGGAGTGTCTGAAATAGAGATTGCTCGATACGCAGAGAGAGATAATATACGTTTAAAAATGTTTAGCCTGTGTTTCTATGTAAAAACCTGTGGTGCTATCTTTGAAATTAGCAGAGCAAAGCGTTAAGTAAATGAGCAACAAATGCGAAATGAACTCCGATAAATCTTTCAAATGCATATTGTAGATCTGTTTCTCTCTGAAATTGCTTATTTTGTTTTTAAAACTAAGCTTTTCTTAAGCTGATGTGGCAGGCCTTAGCAAAAGGGTTAATTTGACTGCAAGATTGCAAACAGGTTTTGTGATCCAAATGAGTTGTTAAAAAAAGGTTTTCTAATCTGCAGTGAAACTGGAAAAACCCACCCTCTCCCTGTCGTCTCCTTATGCAATGGTGGTCTCCACCCCTGACAAAATATCGGTCACCCAAGGGAACAGCTTCTCCATCATTTGCTCTACTCATTCCATATACACTGGAGGTTTCTTCTATCTGACAAAGTCCCACAACAATGCCACTGAAGCGGTGCCTGCATTTGGCTACACCATCCACTACATGACAACCTTTAACTTTCCTGCAATAGATTATAAAACCCAAGGGGATTATAGGTGCATCTACGGAGTGAACATTTCTTCAATGTCCTTCTCTTCAGTTCCCTCCAAGTCACTCCAAGTCTCTGTAGTCGGTAAGACCCAAGGAGCCCTTGAGAAATGATTTGACTTAAAATGGCTAGTTTTCTCCTTTGCTAACTAAATGATCTTTTGACCCCTACAGCGGCCTCATCCTCTTCAGTGGTCACAGGATGGGTTGTGGGTTTGCTGTTAGTGTTACTTGTGGGGGTTATAGGTTACCTGATGTGGAGAAAGAGAAGGAGGATTGCTGGTGAGTTTCACACAAAACATAACAAAATTGGATGGTTCAATCCTTCACAGCAAATAACGTTTTTGCATCTCTCTTTACATGTTTTGTCCACTCTCACTGCTCTCATAGCGTCATTTTAGGCTACTGTGTTAAATTATAATCAATTTGACTGATCTCTTTGGCTCTAAGGATTGTTGTAGCACCCTATTATGATAAAAAAAGTACCCCCAAACCTAAAGACAACCACACTTACAGTCTAACAGTCTAACCATGGTTGTTTCATATAATGACATACATAACCAAAAAGTAATTGGTGGAACTGTTGTAACACTATAGTCAACATGTTAAACACAATAATACCAGTTACATTGCAGAGCCATGCATAAAAAAAGACATCCCCAATTTGTCAAACTGTCCCCCAAATGGCCAAACAATTCAGTAAAAGCATTTTTAGAAAATTAGTTTTCTCTGGATCCCCTGTATTTGTTTTAGGTCAAAAACTTTAATATTTTTACTTTCCAGGTACAATGGTTCAGTTCAGTAACAGGTTTGGAGGAGCATTAAAGGATGATCTCGACGACAGGTGCAATGGAGCCCTCTATGAAAGGTAGTAAATATAATGTTATTTGCAAAGATATACATATTTTGTTTTAGATCAAACAACTTTAAATTGATTGCAATTGTCCTCCTCCTCATTCCCCTCAGTGCCAGAAATACCCAAGACAATGAGCAGACGCACAGCCCCGGGCAGGAAGAAAACAATGCTGATGTTGATAACTCTGTGGAGAGGATCCCTGAAGATCTGGCTGGGAGAGTGTGCTATGAGCTAGAACCACTCGTTTTTCCTTGATAACTAAATGCATCAAGTAATGAAGAATGTCGTGCAATTTCACAAAACGTGAAATGTTTGGGTGGTTAAAGTTTATAAGTCTGCTGCATCTTTAACGACAGCCAACAATGGTGTCACAGTGTATCGGTGACTAGCTGATGATCTGTTGCTCTTTCAGGAAGACCAGGTTTAAGTGTGTTTTTACACAACATTTTATTTTTTAATCTACACACTTCCTCAAATATATGCTGCATTCTTTGCTTTATTCCTGTTGTGGCTTACATTTGACAGAGAGATTCTATTGATCAGAAAGCTTAGATCAACTGACCTACAGGAGTAGGCTGATTACATTGTCTTTGCATTCTATGGTAATTTGCTTTATTTGGTGTATGTGAATGCAGATCAATAAATATATATTTCTTACCGCGCTTGCACCTTTTTGTTTGGCAGAGTTTTTGATGATTTGACCCTGCTGGGGGAAAATGTGCCCAATTGTCACCAAACACTGCCAAGATATGTGAACTATCAAATACATGAATATGTTTTATCAATCATCATCAGTAATTGTTATAACAAATTCCTCAGCATAACCTGGACAATAAAAGAGGAACTGAATGTATTCAGCATCATTATTAATTATCATTGACACCTATGCTGTTCCACTCAAAAGGCCTTCAATGCAAAAAATAATATAGACTAAAAAGTACAATCCCCCATGAAACTTGGTGGAGATGTCACAGTCTGCTTTCTCACTCACTTATTTTCTGCATTAACATTCCTTAGTCACCTGGTAGTCACACCCTGTCTCTCTCTCTCACTCTGTTACACCCATCAGCTCCATTAGTATATAGGCCCACTTCACTTTCACCTCAGTGCCAGATCGTACTTTGCAGCATGCCAGTCTTTCCCGCATTACCTTCCAGATTGCTCTCCCGGTTTCGACCCTGCCTGTCCCTGACCAGCCTGCCTCGCCTGTTTCCTGACCCTGCCTGTACCCGGACTATTCTGCCTCGCCTGCTCCCTGACCCGGTCTGTACCTGCGACTCCCGTCTTGCTTTCTCCTGGAACCCTCGCCTGTCCCCGACCAGCCCTTTGCCTACTATCTGCCGTTTCGTCTCCTAACAGCCTATTGCCTTAAATAAAGCTGGTTACCGACTATCCCTGGTTTCCCGTGTGTTGCATTTTGGTTCTCAGCTCGTTTGTGACAGAACGATCTGACCAGAAATGGACCAAGCAAACACCGGGTCTCCTAGAGACCGCTTTGAGAGGGTTGAGGAAGCCATCCAAAGACAGGAGGTCACGATAGCTACCTTAGCTACCGAGACCCACCAGGCAACCTCAACCCAGGGACAAACGCTGGCTTACCTGACCTCCCAGATGCAGCAGATGGCCGCCACCGTACAACAGCTAGCCGCTACCATGGCTGCTACCGTCCCTCCGCCCGCAGCTCCGATGTTCACTCCAGCTTCTGGACCGACTGGATACGCTCCGGAGCCTCGTGTGGGAACTCCGGAACGCTACGCTGGTGAGCCTGAGGGATGCAGTCCTTTTCTCACAAACTGTTCCATATTGTTTTCACTGCAGCCACACACCTTTGCCTCCGAGGCGGCTCGCGTAGCTTTCACCGTTAATCATTTGACGGGGAAAGCCCGTTTATGGGGTACTGCAGAGTGGGAGCAGCAGACTCCAGCCTGCGCTTCTTTTGCTGCATTTTCCGCGGAGATGCGGAAGGTGTTCGGTTCTGTTCGTCTGGGTCCCGACGCTGCCGGAAGTCTGCTGAGCTTGAGCCAGGGTTCCGGCATGGTGGTAGATTACGCTATTGACTTCCGCACCAGCAGCCGCCGCAGCAGCTGGAACGAGCCGGCGCAATGTGACGCATATCTGAGAGGATTAGCGGATTATATGAGAGATGAGCTGGTTTCCTATGATCTCGGATGGGTTGATCGAGCTCACCTCTCGGATTGACAGACGAATCCAGACCCGGAGAGGAGAGCAACAGACGTGAGCGGCGGGCCGCTGCTCGCGACAACAACTTCTGGTTTCCGGGAAATTTCGACCTCCGGTTTCGGCGGAGAATTCCCACCCCTACTCTGACTCACGGTACGGGGAGGTCGAGCCCATGCAAGTGGGTCGTACCAGTCTTACCTCTGAGGAGAAGGAATTACGTCGAAGAGGTAATCTATGCCTTTACTGTGGTCAGGCTGGACATTTTGTTTCCCGTTGTCCGGTAAAAGGCAGAGCTCATCAGTAATGGGGAGTATACTGGTGGGCCAAACCTCTGAGCTGATCCCCAATGTAAGACCCTTGTGCCATGCTCGACTCCTCCTGACAGGCAAATCTCAGGCTCTGGCTGTTTTTATCGACTCCGGATCAGATGTCAGCATCATTGACGAGGAGCTCGCACTACAGCTGCGCATCCAACAGGTTCAGTTGCCCCAGCCGGTACCGGCTAATGCTTTGGATGGTCACCTGCTGGGAACGGTGACACACCAGACGACACCGGTCCATATGCTCATGTCGGGGAACCACCATGAGACAATCCAGTTTCATGTGCTACGGTCCCCCCAAATTCCTCTGATTTTGGGTTATCCATGGCTCCGCCGCCACAACCCGAACATTGACTGGGCAACTGGGTCCATCCTAGGTTGGAGTTCCTCCTGTCATCAGGTTTGCCTCAAGCAGGCCGCCGCACCTCAACTATCTGTGGATATGAACCTGGTTCCGGATGTCACAGGGGTTCCGGCAGAATATTTGGACTTTAAGGAGGTTTTTAGCAAGACTAAGGCGACATCTCTCCCACCTCATCGGCCCTATGACTGCGCCATTGAGCTACATCCAGGCACAGTCCCACCCAAGAGCCGGTTGTACTCGCTTTCGGCACCGGAGAGGAAATCCATGGAGACTTACGTCAATGACTCTCTGGCTGCGGGAATTATTCGTCCTTCCACATCACCCGCAGGAGCAGGGGTTTTTTTTTGTGGCGAAGAAGGACAAGACCCTGAGACCCTGCATTGACTATCGGGGTCTGAACGACGTCACGGTGAAGAATCGATATCCCTTGCCACTCATCTCGTCAGCGTTCGAGTTACTACAAGGGGCTACAATCTTCACTAAGCTGGATTTACGAAACGCATATCACCTGGTACGAATCCGTGAGGGGGATGAATGGAAGACCGCCTTCAACACCTCTTCGGGACATTACGAGTACCTGGTGATGCCATTTGGACTTACCAACGCCCCTGCAGTTTTCCAAGCGTTGGTGAACGACGTACTCCGGGACATGTTGGATTGTTATGTTTTTGTTTATCTGGACGACATTTTGATTTTTTCAAGGAGCCTCAAAGAACACATCCACCACGTCCAGACAGTCCTCCAGAGACTTCTGGAGAACTCGCTTTTTGTCAAGATGGAGAAGTGCGAGTTTCACACTTCTTCGGTCGCCTTTCTTGGCTACATCGTGGGTCAAGGAAGTGTGGAGATGGATCCCTCCAAAGTTTCAGCGGTTACCTCGTGGCGGGTTCCTGATTCCCGGAAGGAGCTGCAGAGTTTCCTGGGATTCGCGAACTTTTACAGACGGTTCATCCGTGGCTACAGTACCGTGGCCGCCCCGCTCACCGCCCTGACCTCGTCCAAAGTAACGTTCAGATGGTCCCATGCAGCCGAGGAGGCTTTTCAGGACCTCAAGCGCCGGTTTACGTCGGCTCCTATCCTGCAAGTACCAGACCCTGCTGGTCAGTTGGTGGTGGAGGTGGATGCTTCTGACGTAGGGGTGGGGGCCATCCTGTCGCAACGTTCTGGTGAGAACCAGAAGCTCCACCCCTGTGCTTTCTTTTCGAGGAGATTGAGTCCGGCGGAGAGAAACTACGACGTGGGGAACCGGGAGCTTCTAGCAGTCAAGTTGACGTTGGAGGAGTGGCGACACTGGCTTGAGGGGACAGAACAACCATTTCAGGTTTGGACCGACCATAAGAACCTGGAATACATCAGGTCGGCACAAAGACTGAATTCCCGGCAAGCCAGGTGGTCGTTATTTTTCACCCGGTTTAATTTTTTCCTCTCCTACCGCCCGGGCTCCCGCAACGTGAAGGCCGACGCTCTGTCCCGGCAGTTCGGGAGGGAGGGAGACACCTGCGGTATCCCGGACACTATTCTTCCTGCTCCTCGAGTGATCGGCGTCCTCGCTTGGGAGATTGAGGAGAGGGTTAAGACCGCTTTGGTGGACCAACCCGGTCCTAGTTCTTGTCCTCTTAACCGTTTGTTTGTGCCTCAGGTTTTGAGGGCTGAGGTGCTTCAGTGGGCTCACAGCTCCAGACTTTCCTGCCATCCTGGTATTCAACGTACCAGAGGGATGGTCCTGCAACGGTTCTGGTGGGCCACGCTGGAGGCTAACACCCGGGAGTTTGTGAACGCCTGTCCTGTGTGCAATCAGCACAAACCCTCTCACCAAGCGCCAGCTAGCCTCCTTCATCCATTACCGGTCCCACGTCGCCCTTGGTCACATATTTCTTTGGACTTTGTGACTGGTCTACCACAGTCCCACGGACATACTGCCATCTTGACGGTGGTGGATCAGTTTAGTAAGATGGCTCATTTCGTACCCCTGCCTAAGATCCCGTCAGCTAAGGAGACGGCATAACTTATTCTTCTCCACGTTTTCCGCCTTCACGGACTGGCGACTGATGTGGTTTCCGACCGGGGGCCCCAGTTCACCTCTGTGTTTTGGAGGGAGTTTTGTGAACTGATCGGGGCGACGGTCAGTCTCACCTCCGGTTTCCACCCACAGGCCAATGGCCAGACCGAACGGAAGAATCAGGAGATGGAGAACACTCTCCGCTGCATGGTTTCCGATCATCCAACGACCTGGTCTAAACAACTCCTGTGGGTGGAGTATGCCCACAACACCCTCATCAGTTCCGCTACTGGTCTTTCCCCTTTTCAGTATGCATACGGTTTTCAACCCCCTTTGTTCTCTGCATTGGAGAAGGAGGTTACCTGTCCGTCTGTCCAGGCTTTCATCAGACGTTGTCAGAGGACTTGGAGGCAGGCTCGAACAACTCTGCTTCAGTCTGCTAACCGGTACGCCACATCAGCGAACCGCCGACGCACCAAGGCACCTGTGTACCAGGTAGGCCAGAGGGTGTGGCTTTCCACTCAGAACATTCCCCTTCGGGTGGAGTCTAAGAAGTTAGCGCCCAGGTTTATTGGACCCTTCGAGATTGTCAAGGTCATTAACCCTGCAGCGGTTCGACTGAGTTTGCCCCGGAACATGAAAATCCATCCCACCTTCCACGTTTCTAGGATTAAATCTGTCCGGGAGAGTCCTATGATTCCCGCCGCCCCTCCACCACCACCCCCTAGGATGATCAATGGGGGTCCTACCTACACCCTTCGTCGTCTACTTCGTTCCCGACGCAGAGGAAGAGGGGTTCAATATTTGGTGGACTGGGAGGGCTATGGTCCTGAGGAGAGGCAGTGGATTCCCCCCACCTTCCACCCTGTGTCTGTAGGTTTTTTGTTGATTTTTATTTTTTCTCGTAGAATTGTCTTAGACGTCAGGAGCCGTCCATTAAGGGGGGGGTTCTGTCACAGTCTGCTTTCTCACTCACTTATTTTCTGCATTAACATTCCTTAGTCACCTGGTAGTCACACCCTGTCTCTCTCTCTCACTCTGTTACACCCATCAGCTCCATTAGTATATAGGCCCACTTCACTTTCACCTCAGTGCCAGATCGTACTTTGCAGCATGCCAGTCTTTCCCGCATTACCTTCCAGATTGCTCTCCCGGTTTCGACCCTGCTTGTCCCTGACCAGCCTGCCTCGCCTGTTTCCTGACCCTGCCTGTACCCGGACTATTCTGCCTCGCCTGCTCCCTGACCCGGTCTGTACCTGCGACTCCCGTCTTGCTTTCTCCTGGAACCCTCGCCTGTCCCCGACCAGCCCTTTGCCTACTATCTGCCGTTTCGTCTCCTACCAGCCTATTGCCTTAAATAAAGCTGGTTACCGACTATCCCTGGTTTCCCGTGTGTTGCATTTTGGTTCTCAGCTCGTTTGTGACAGGAGAAGAAGAAAGAAAGAAAGAATACACTGGAAATATTCAAGTACAAGTACCTCTACAAGCTCTTAGGTTCAGTAGTGGGACAATATACTTAGTTATTTTCCACCACTGCTGGTAGTTCGTGTTTTTGTGGTTTCATGATAGACGTAAGCAGGCTGGAATGTCAACAACATGAATCACATAAGTGAGTGTCTCCATACAGGCAGACATGTTGTGTGCAAATCTGCTCACCTTGTTTAACCTCAACACAAACAAAACGCTTATTTTACTGTTTATAATATCCAGGTCTTGGATCACATTTTGAAGTAACAAAGGTAACATATTAATTATTAGGACGGACCATATTAAGTTTCGATCCATGACAACAATACGATTGTCTTGAACATTGAAAAAAGTATTCCAGGGGAAAGCAAGTTCCTGTTTATAACACACAGATTTTATCTATAATTGCTTTAATATCCTTAAATACCTTTTTTTGTTAAGTTCCTGCAACAGAATAAGATATTAAACTGAGATGAAGAAAATAAAACAGGCCAATCAAAAATGGCCTGTTTATTTAAGCTTGTTTATACTACATTGAAATCGATTGGCTGTTCTTTTAACAAATTCAACATAAAAGGACTGCTGGGAATGATAAGGCGATGAGATTCTAGGGACAGGTGGGAGTCGGTGTTCACATGTTGTCATTCGTTAAACAACAACTGTCTTTTTAATCAACATTTCCCTTTTATTTTTCGGTAGCTCAACCTTCGTTGTGTCGCTACATCAGAGTCACTATCTTACTGTGGAGGAAACTTCTGTGTAGTAATGCATGGAGTCACCGACTCAGGAAGGAGACATGGTGAGAGTTGGAGCTTTGATGTCAAACACTGATGGGTTTATTCAGAGTATTCGGCCGGAGGATTCACATCACAAATCAAAGAGTCAGAGGTTCTGACCACACGGTAGAGTTGCCACGTCAATTCTGAAGAATTTAACGGGTTCACAGAGAGAAATCAACATCTCTGAAGGAGTAGACTAAACACTGAGTCACCTGCGTCTGACGCTCATGGCCACAAGGATTTCACATCCTAGAGCCCACAAACACTGATAAAGAAGTGCCTCAGTGTTCCCACAACAATTACCCTTCGTGCCAGTCAAGTTGACCGGTCACACACTGGTGACAACAACACATATGGCACCAAGGCCTTTCCTTAAAGGAGATAACACGTCACAGAGCAAAAGGTTAGATATCTAGAAGAATAATTCCTTAACACTTACTAATACTATCTACTACTGTTTACCAGCATTAGTTTTCATATATGCTGTTGAATATAATGTCTTTTTAGAAAGTAATGTAGGTGTTGTGTAAAACAAAATGAAATCTCCGCTCATCCCCTGTCTTTAATGATTGATCCAAATGTCAACATGCTTCCAGTTTGCAGTCCAAGTCCATGTAACCCCTTTTATTCATAACAATTACTGGATCTGTACACGAGGCTGCTGTCTTTTGGATGTTTCAGATATGATCAGAGTTTTATTTTGAATTGTGAGGTCATTTAAGCAGCTGCTGGATTTAAAAGGTTAGATGGCAACATAATTTAATTTGAAGAGTTTAGTTAAAAAACAACAAGAACTGGATGGCTTCCAAAAATCAACTTTCTTGTTCTACTGAAGACTGATAATACAGTAAAGTACTTTTTTAACAATACCCATTTTGACTGTATTTTTGCAGCTTTTGATCTACTTTGAAGACACAATGATCTTCATTTCAGCTGAAAAACGACACTTCGCTTTTTACTTGTCAGTTGGTAAGTTTTTAATTTTTCCATTCTTTTCTTGAATTCTTAAATCATGTGATAGTCAAACAACTTGGTCTCATGCTCTCAAACCCTTAAGAAAGACAGCTCTTATTATTGATAGTTCACATTTTCTTGCTTTAAAACAATTTGACAAAGTTGAGGTTGGACAATAAGGAGTTATGTATTTCTGCACATCGCCAAGCTTTCCTGATACGTAATAAATATGATGAATTAAAGCAAACACTGCTATTGTAAAATATTGTTTTAAATATTAATGACAAATCTCATGTGTCTGCTCTAGGTCTGTTGAGTATACCACTGCTTGCAGGTCAGTACATTCTATTGATCTCATGCCTCAAATTGAATTATAGTCTGATCTAACAACAAAGGACCATTTGTCACTGAGATCAGGCTGACATGTCCTTGAGCTATTGTGTGTTCATTTTTCATTTATAGAATGCATTGAGGTTAAGCTGGTCGGGCCTTCACGTTGCTCTGGTAGACTGGAGGTCTTGCACACAGGCAGTTGGGGAACTGTGTGTGATAACCAATGGAGCCTCGCCAACGCTGACGTGGTATGTCGAGAGTTAAACTGCGGGACAGCTCTTGAGGCCACTAAAGGCGCCTCTTTTGGAGAGGGAAAGAACATGATCTGGTTGGATGATGTGCAGTGTACTGGTCATGAGACATCTGTCCTCAAGTGCCCACACAGACCAATGGGGCAAAATAACTGCGGCCACTCTGAAGATGCTGGGGTTACCTGTTCAGGTAATTAATGGTATGTTTGGTCTATGTTTTTCAAAGTTGAAATTACCAGTACTCAATGACTTTCTTAATAAAAGGATAATCCCTTTTATTAAATCTATAGTTGGACATAAAAGGCAAAGGTAAAGCTCAGCCCCTAAACTAAGTTTAGCGTAAATACTGGAGATTATGAAAGGGCATATTGTCATTTCTTTCACAAACAAACACGTGTTAAAGATGGAGCTTTGAACATGCTGGATTTTGTTAACCTCAGACAAAGCCAGGGTCTATCTCTGTTCTTAGTGTTTCTGCTGTGCTTAGATAAGTTGCTGCTTGCTGTAGACTTTTTGTTTATCAAGTGAATGGAAGAGTAGAATCAATCTTTTTATCGAACTCCCCCAAAGTAATCACGTTTCCCAAAATGCTGAACTTTTGCTTTGAATAGACTAAGTTAGCTCAGAAGATCAGGTATTTCGAAACTCTGCATTTCTAGGATTTCTCAATTTAAATCAAGAACATGTGAAACTTTCGGGAGAAATTGGGAAATACGGCAGTGGAGAAAAAAAGCTAACGCAGCATTTATCTTGGCAACTGATTACAATATTGCTTTGAAAACGCAGCAGTTATATTGTCAGGTCACATTTGCTCTCTGCTTTTAGAGGATTTTTGCAGCAGAAGCGTTAAAACTAAGATAAAGCAAGCTTAACCACACTAAGCTAAAATAAGCTGAGCTAACTATGCTAAGCTACAGCATTTCGGATTCCATCACTGGGAAAGTATATTCTTGGACTTGAGCAGTTACTTCCTTAGGTTTCTGGTGGTTGCCTGGAAACTGTTCCAACTGTTTACAATTGTTGGTGAAGCTTAGCTAACTTTCTCTTTTTTGCAGATGTATACTAAAAAATACAGGTGAAAGTTGTTTCAATGTTGTCATATGATTTTGCCAGTAACAAAAATGTATTTCCCAAAATGTGCGATTGTTCTTTAATACACAAATGGTTATAGATTTTTTTAACGGCGCACATCATTTGCAGAACATGTGAAGGTAGTCAACGGAAGCAATCGGTGTACTGGCAGAGTGGAAGTCTACCATGAAGGCAACTGGAAACGAGCATGCAAAAGTGACTGGGCGACGTTAGACGCTGTCGTGGTGTGCCGAGAGCTTAACTGTGGCACCCCTATCACTCAGACTGAAGAGCTACATTTTGGAGAGTCACGTGACCTGCATGGTATCAAACCCAACTGTTTAGGAAATGAGAGCTCTATCTCACTGTGCAGAATTCAGGAAAGCAAGGAAAGCTGTGTGGATGCTACTATCGTCTGTGAACGTTAGTAATTCCTGTGTTCAAGCTACATCAATCATTTTGTGTTAAACTTCACCTGTATAAATCTTACATTTTGGATGGCTTATGAATATACATACCCTTGATCTTTTTATTTCCCACCTGACAGACAGTACACCAATTCGACTGGTAAACGGTTCTTCTGATGGTCGGTGCTCTGGACGTGTGGAAGTCTACCACGATGGAAATTGGGGAACGATTTGTGATGACGAATGGGGGATGCAGGAAGCAGATGTGACATGTCGAGAGATGAATTGTGGGAATGCTATCTCTGTCAAGTACGAGTCTTTTTTCGGAAGAGGTCAGGATCAGATTTTGTTGGACGATGTTGAGTGCACTGGTCATGAGAAGTCCCTTTCTGAATGCCCGCACAGAGGTTTTGGAGAACACGACTGTGACCACAATGAAGATGCTGGTGTTATATGCTCAGGTAACACTCTTTATTTGTTCTAATTAATAGTGGAAATTCAATTGCCAATCCTAAATATTGGCATTTGTGTGCAATGGTAATGCATGTAATTTCTGGAAAGTATTAGTTGTTTTTTGTATGACAGTTTGCTGAAGTTTTGGCTGTTTCTCTTTTTATAGTTGGCAGAGTCATTGCAGAAATATTTGCATTTTCATGAACTTTCTAGTACATTTGCACTGCAGCACTGTTCAACCATTATAGCAAAGGACAAGTGGTTAATTAAAAAACAGAATTGGCATACTGTATGTGCATTACACCTTATTATTGCTATTTACTGGTGAATATTCTAATGGTTGCAACTAACTAACTACCTTAATAACTACTAAACTGAAAGTTCAGACAAAGCTTAATATTTGGATTATTTCAGTCTAGCTTGTAAGTAATGTTAACATGAGTGGACATGTCCTCAGGTAATCCACCGCTAAGGCTTGTGAACGGCACTGATCGATGCTCTGGTAGAGTGGAGGTTCTTCATGATGGCGCGTGGGGAACTGTGTGTGATGATGAGTGGGACATCAAAGATGCTCAGGTGGTTTGCAGAGCCATGGACTGTGGAACACCTAAGACGGCCAAATCCTCTTCCTTCTTTGGTGCAGGCCAAGGAGACATTTGGCTGGTTTTCTGAACTTCTATACAAAAAAAAAATACAGTAAACAGAGTCACTCCAGTGACATCCCTTACCCCTTTACATGAACATGCCTGCCAGCCTCTGAAAAGTGTTACTATTTCCATGAAGACACAGTTCCTAATATCAGTATTTTGCTGATTATTCTTGGTAATTTGACTTACATCAAAATGTTTAACTAAAGCATTTCTGTCTGTCTGTCTGTCTGTCTGTCTGTCTGTCTGTCTGTCTGTCTCGGCTGCCTGTCCGTCAGTCTGTTCGCCCGTCTGTCTCTATGTTTCTTTGTTTTGAATTTCCTGACAACGTTTAATCCAGAAATGTTGATTGTGAAGTTGTTTAGAAGGGTATCTGGAGAATGCTACATACAATTTGAATGTCATGACAAACATGCTAAGAACATCAGTTGCTGATTCTCTGCTTTTTGCTTCCCAGCTACAATTAGACTGATCAATGGGACTGACCATTGCTCTGGCAGGGTTGAGTTCTACACTGGTGTCAAATGGGCAACACCATATAATGTTAACTGGGGAATAAATGAAGCAACAGTGGTGTGCAGAGAGATGAATTGCGGAGATCCTGACAAGCTTCCAGGATCATACGGTCATGGCGGACATCCTGGAGGGTATCAGGTCAGCTGTAACGGTAGAGAGAGTTCTCTCTCACAGTGCACACTGAGAGAACGTGGAAGAACAAGCCATGATCGCATTGAAGAGGCATCTGTCAAATGTTTAGGTAAGACTTGAAGTTTAATTGATATTTGAAGTGTCAAGTGGTATTGACATTTTTTTAAACAAGATTAGCATGAACCTTTTTTAGGCAATTATGGAAACAGCGTCTAAAAATGGCTTCAGGACTGCCGTGTAGCCCACGATCGTTTTCAACAAGCCCACAAAACACTGATTTCTAAAAAGAGTGGGGCATTTGCTGACTTTCTTTTATTTGTCAACACAAAAAGACAAGGCCAGATTGTCAGATGTCAAAGCAATGAGCCAAGCAAACTTGTATGTTACAAGCTCAATTGCTGAAATCACAGATGGTACCAAGCAATGACTAACAATGTTGCTCCCCGGGCTGGTTAACTGCACCTGTTTCAATTGGAATTGAAGCAATATTACACAATATGTTTTACTAATGATACCAATTAAACAACAGACATTTTCAGTCACTAGCATATGCCCCTGGAGACCACTAATGTAGCATAAATAAAAAACAACAGCAAAGTTGGAATGTACATACTGTATATATATATACGTATATAACAACTGTCATTTCCAGGCAATGTGAGGTTGTCCAATGGGTCCAGTCGTTGTGCTGGAAGAGTGGAGTTTTACGACAACGGCCAGTGGGGCACTGTGTGTGGTGAATCCTGGGGTGTGAATGATGCAAATGTGGCGTGCAGACAGCTTGACTGCGGGACAGCTCATAAGATTACCACAAAGACTGAGTATGGCCATGGCACAGGACATACCTGGATCAATCGAATCGATTGCTATGGATTGGAGTCAACACTGGGTCAGTGCTCACAAAGTCCTTTAAGAGACAGAACCTGCAACACTACCTCAGTTGCTGGTGTTGTCTGCACAGGTAAGAAAAAGCATATCTAAAACAAATGTTATGCATTCTATAATGTTTAGTTCAGTTCTATCACTCCTATTTTTTGTACAATTAAATGTAGGGCTTTTTCAGTTGGTTTTACAAAACTCTATTTACTAAATTGCCACATTCAATCTTATGCTCATTTCCATATAGTTAAATGTGTTGTGTTCCAAATCTGAATGGTGTGCAATATAGGCAACAAGTGTTTTTTTTAAACTTTTAAAATGTACTGTAAAATAATTTCAGTTTACCTCATATCACAGGAAGTTTGGAGGTCCGGTTGGCGAATGGTAAGGATGTGTGCTCTGGCAGAGTAGAGGTCCGTCATGGCGACATGTGGCAAACTGTGTGTGACACAGACTGGAACCTGAGTAAAGCTCAGGTGGTGTGTGAGCAGCTTGAATGCGGTGAGGCCAAGAACGCTCCAGGCGGTGCCCATTTTGGTGAAGGCAGTGGACCAGTAGTGGAGGCGAGCAATTCATGTTTTGACAATGTGACATCTCTTCGGCAATGCTCGGCCAAAGGTTACAGAGGAGCAAGCTGTGGGCACGGACATGACGCTGGCACTGTCTGTGCAGGTATGGCCTTTAAAATTACGTGTTGAACATTCTCACATGCTTTTGGGTAACAAATATAATAACAATAATAAAGGATGTGTAATCATTCCTTAAAGCAATAGATCAACTTTTTGGAAATACACTAATCAGCTTTATTGTCAAGAGTTAGATGAGAAGATTGACACTCTCACCAGACACTAAGTTAAATAGGAAACTGAGGATGGCAGCCGCTTAGCTCAGCTTTGAATTAGGAATGAAAAAAACAAGCTGCCTTAAATTAATTCAGATATATGTTAATGGTTAATTATTTATTTAGTGTTATAGGTAATGGTTGCCAGAGTTTTTTAATTTACTTTTTTAGACAAAGACACGCTTTCTGGTTTCCTGTTTTTATGCTAAGCTATGCTAACTTGCCACTGCTTCTAGTAATGTTTATACTTACTGACGCTAAGCACGAAAGCATATCAGAATATTGCCCAATATGTATTGCTTACATTTTTCACGTACGTGACAAAGGTTACACATAATTAGGTTACCGTAAGTCAACCTTTTCCCTCGTCACTGTCAAAATTAGCTTCTCATATAATGATGGGACAAACAATATTTTTAAAATACAAACATATTCACTTTTTGTTTTACAATATGTATTAATGTGTTTTAGAATTGTTTGTTGAAACATGACTTAAGGACTGTCGCTTGCTGTTGAACTCACCTAAATTACATTTTTAAATGCAGCACAGATTCGGTTGGTCGGCGGCACAGGTCAATGCTCCGGTAGATTGGAGATTCTCTTCAAAGGCCAGTGGGGGACTGTGTGTGATGATGAATGGTCACTTGGCAATGCTGATGTGGTATGTAGACAGCTTAGCTGCGGACATGCAGTTTCTGCTCCTTCAAGTGCCCACTTTGGTAGAGGCACTGGTCCAATATGGCTGGATAATGTGGAGTGTGCAGGCGAAGAGAATGCAATCACACATTGTCCGCACAACGGTTTTGGAGAAAATGACTGCGGGCACGGAGAAGATGCTAGTGTTATCTGTATAGGTGAGAGGCCTGGCTCCTTTTCTAATTTGTGAATGAAATCATTACCTTCTAACTGGTATTACATCACGCTCTAATGACGCTTATTGTCTTTTTCAGGTGCTCTACACAAGCCCAAAATCACTTTGATTCCCGCTCCAGAGGTAAACTGGGGTACCAAAGTTGAGATCACATGCACTATACTAGCAGAACAGTTGGGCGGGACATTCGTCCTGAAGAGGACCCAAGACTCCTTTAAAATGGAAAGATACACGGAGAATGAACTTGCAACCTTTATCTTCCATTCAGTAGATTTCAACCAGAAGGGGTCATATTTCTGTGAATATCAAAAGAAATTGCCCAATCAAGTCATCTATTTTCCTCAAGGAGAAACGGCAGAGCTCTCCATCATAGGTCAATAATTCTGTTTGATAACTATTTGGCTATTAAACTATATATGCTATATTGACTGTCATGCCATTGTTTAGATCAGTTTCAGTCTGTTCGTAGTTATGGTTAACAGTAGTGCTTGGAGTGTCTGAAATAGAGATTGCTCGATACCCAGAGAGAGTTAATATACAGTTTAAAAATGTTTAGCCTGTGTTTCTATGTAAAAACCTGTGGTGCTATCTTTGAAATTAGCAGAGCAAAGCGTTAAGTAAATGAGCAACAAATGCGAAATGAACTCCGATAAATCTTTCAAATGCATATTGTAGATCTGTTTCTCTCTGAAATTGCTTATTTTGTTTTTAAAACTAAGCTTTTCTTAAGCTGATGTGGCAGGCCTTAGCAAAAGGGTTAATTTGACTGCAAGATTGCAAACAGGTTTTGTGATCCAAATGAGTTGTTAAAAAAAGGTTTTCTAATCTGCAGTGAAACTGGAAAAACCCACCCTCTCCCTGTCGTCTCCTTATGCAATGGTGGTCTACACCCCTGACAAAATATCGGTCACCCAAGGGAACAGCTTCTCCATCATTTGCTCTACTCATTCCATATACACTGGAGGTTTCTTCTATCTGACAAAGTCCCACAACAATGCCACTGAAGCGATGCCTGCATTTAGCTATTACACCATCCACCACATGACAACCTTTAACTTTCCTGCAATAGATTATAAAACCCAAGGGGATTATAGGTGCATCTACGGAGTGAACATTTCTTCAATGTCCTTCTCTTCAGTTCCCTCCAAGTCACTCCAAGTCTCTGTAGTCGGTAAGACCCAAGGAGCCCTTGAGAATTGATTTGACTTAAAATGGCTAGTTTTCTCCTTTGCTAACTAAATGATCTTTTGACCCCTACAGCGGCCTCATCCTCTTCAGTGGTCACAGGATGGGTTGTGGGTTTGCTGTTAGTGTTACTTGTGGGGGTTATAGGTTACCTGATGTGGAGAAAGAGAAGGAGGGTTGCTGGTGAGTTTCACACAAAACATAACACAATTGGATGGTTCAATCCTTCACAGCAAATAACGTTTTTGCATCTCTCTTTACATGTTTTGTCCACTCTCACTGCTCTCATAGCGTCATTTTAGGCTACTGTGTTAAATTATAATCAATTTGACTGATCTCTTTGGCTCTAAGGATTGTTGTAGCACCCTAATTATGATAAAAAAAGTACCCCCAAACCTAAAGACAACCACACTTACAGTCTAACAGTCTAACCATGGTTGTTTCATATAATGACATACATAACCAAAAAGTAATTGGTGGAACTGTTGTAACACTATAGTCAACATGTTAAACACAATTATACCAGTTACATTGCAGAGCCATGCATAAAAAAAAGACATCCCCAATTTGTCAAACTGGCCCCCAAATGGCCAAACAATTCAGTAAAAGCATTTTTAGAAAATTAGTTTTCTCTGGATCCCTTGTATTTGTATCACTTTAACATTTTTACTTTCCAGGTACTATGGTTCAGTTCAGTAACAGGTTTGGAGGAGCATTAAAGGATGATCTCGACGACAGGTGCAATGGAGCCCTCTATGAAAGGTAGTAAATATAATGTTATTTGCAAAGATATACATATTTTGTTTTAGATCAAACAACTTTAAATTGATTGCAATTGTCCTCCTCCTCATTCCCCTCAGTGCCAGAAATACCCAAGACAATGAGCAGACGCACAGCCCCGGGCAGGAAGAAAACAATGCTGATGTTGATAACTCTGTGGAGAGGATCCCTGAAGATCTGGCTGGGAGAGTGTGCTATGAGCTAGAACCACTCGTTTTTCCTTGATAACTAAATGCATCAAGTAATGAAGAATGTCGTGCAATTTCACAAAACGTGAAATGTTTGGGTGGTTAAAGTTTATAAGTCTGCTGCATCTTTAACGACAGCCAACAATGGTGTCACAGTGTATCGGTGACTAGCTGATGATCTGTTGCTCTTTCAGGAAGACCAGGTTTAAGTGTGTTTTTACACAACATTTTATTTTTTTAATCTACACACTTCCTCAAATATATGCTGCATTCTTTGCTTTATTCCTGTTGTGGCTTACATTTGACAGAGAGATTCTATTGATCAGAAAGCTTAGATCAACTGACCTGCAGGAGTAGGCTGATTACATTGTCTTTGCATTCTATGGTAATTTGCTTTATTTGGTGTATGTGAATGCAGATCAATAAATATATATTTCTTACCGCGCTTGCACCTTTTTGTTTGGCAGAGTTTTTGATGATTTGACCCTGCTGGGGGAAAATGTGCCCAATTGTTACCAAACACTGCCAAGATATGTGAACTATCAAATACATGAATATGTGTTATCAATCATCATCAGTAATTGTTATAACAAATTCCTCAGCATAACCTGGACAATAAAAGAGGAACTGAATGTATTCAGCATCATTATTAATTATCATTGACACCTATGCTGTTCCACTCAAAAGGCCTTCAATGCAAAAAAGAATATAGACTAAAAAGTACAATCCCCCCTGAAACTTGGTGGAGAAGAAGAAAGAAAGAAAGAATACACTGGAAATATTCAAGTACAAGTACCTCTACAAGCTCTTAGGTTCAGTAGTGGGACAATATACTTAGTTATTTTCCACCACTGCTGGTAGTTCGTGTTTTTGTGGTTTCATGATAGACGTAAGCAGGCTGGAATGTCAACAACATGAATCACATAAGTGGGTGTCTCCATACAGGCAGACATGTTGTGTGCAAATCTGCTCACCTTGTTTAACCTCAACACAAACAAAACGCTTATTTTACTTTTTGCAAGAAAAAGATTGTGTCATGTCAATGTTATGTTACAGCTTGTTAAACTGCCCCCAAGTGGCCAAACAAATCAGTCAATTCAGGTTAAAAAAATTACCTATATATAGTTTCTCGATTTCCTATGTGATACACTCCAAACTATTTTTCACTTTATAGGTACCATGGTTCAGTTAAGAAACAGGTTTGGAATAGCAATGAAGCAATATATCAAAGAATGACAGTCACACTAGTGGGTGTGTCCATGCAGGCAGGTAACTCATGTCCAAACCTGCTCAGCTTGTCTAGTGCAGTGAAGCAGCTCCACATACATACATTTGGAAACTGGATCATTCTGTGCCTGCACTCCTCTCTTTCTAGATCATTTTAGAACAATAGCAGATATGCCTGTCAAAGTATTTTATACCAGCGTCAGCGGCTCCACAGAGGTACAGTGCTGTCTTACTTGTTTGATTGTTTTACTTGTAGTCATTTTTATAGAAGATTACATTTAATAAAAGATTGTCAGAAGTCACGTTGATATGCATACATTTTATTTCTGAATAACTGTAACTGCTCATCATGGCCATTGAAGAAATGTATATTGCAAATCAAAACTTTGTGATAACTTTTAAGTGTAAGGGTTTCACATACATTTTATATTTATGTAACTGATGAAATACTATCCTTTCCAGATCAAGAAAAAACAGCAACAAATCTTGGATGTCCTTGCCTCCAAGAAAATAGAATTTGAAGCTATAGACATTAGTCAGGATTCTAATACCAAGGATGAAATGAGGGAATTGGCAAATGACCCTACGGCTCTACCTCCTCAGATATGCAATGGGAACGAATATTGTGGGGTAAGTCTCACACAGTTACCAAAAGTAATGATAATGTCTGGTGACAATGCAACACCCTATTGGAACCAACGGAATTACAATTGAATGTTAATCATTTACATGCTAGTGGCACTTGAAAAGAGGAAAAACAATGTGGTAGTCCACAGGGCGTATAGACTCAGAAATTAAATAAATATGTACAGTACCACCCAATCACCTAAGATCCACACACACACACACACACACACACACACACACACACACACACACACACACATACACACACACACACACACACACACACACACACACACACACACACACACACACACACACACACACACACACACACTAACCCAGAAACTACAAGTTGCTGCTCAAGGCATTTGAATCATAGGCTACTTCATTGCATTTCGATTTTGTGTGAGAGGAAGATGTTCTTGTTTTGAGGGGCGCACCTTGGATCCTTGAAGGTTCCCAAAAAAGATTAAAAGTACAAATTACAGCACACAATATCTCTCAAACATGTATTCATTTTATTAAGATTTGTTTGAAAAATATATACAGTATATTTTTATATTAACTGCTTCTGTGTTTATTGTCTCTCTTTCTTGCATCTCCACCCTAAAATCCTTGACCCCCAACATCTTTTCTTTCTTTTAGAACTACGAAGCATTTTTGGAGGCAATTGAGAACGAACAGTTGGAGGGGTTTCTCAAGCTCTAAAAGGAATGGAGATCTTTGAAAAATACTATTAATATTTCTGTTAACTGTCATTTGATTTGGTAATGTTTGATAATGTTCAGCTAAACATATTTGTCTTCTGAAATGTTTGGAGTTGCATGAATGAAATAAAAAATAATAATAATTTGAACTCTGCTTGTTGCCCTTATTGACACTTTTTCTATGTAAAAGTCTGGTACCAAGTCGTATCAATCTGCACATTTACCAGGGAATTGAGATTAAAGTCGCTGCATTATTCCATAATATGTATAAACATACAATCATACGTAGTATTAGCAAAGCAACTGATCACATGACTGGAAGTGTCCCAAAACGTAGAGAAAAAAACCACTTTTAGTATAGAATTCTTACAGTATTTGTCCCAAATACTAATTTAATAACTAAATGTAATTGTTGAAAAAGTGGAAACACAGTTAGATTGCAGAGCCATGCATGAACAGAGAATAACATCTATAAAACGGTTCCCCGTAGACTGTGTAGGTTCCCCCAGGCCACTAGTGCTTGCTGGGAGGCTTTCAGTATGTCTCTCTGGGTGCCACGAAAATAAAATAAAAACCCTGTTGAAAGACCAAACTATATATATATATAAATACAGTATATAGATATGGGCAGCTGTGCAGAATTAGTAGCCTTCTATTGGTAGCTTAGTAGCTCTAGATATATTTTGATGTTAATACTTTTGCACTTTAAGTTAAGTAAAAACAACAAATAAAGGACTTTTACTCCACTTTTTCTTTTACACTGTGGTATTACCATTTGTATAGAAGTAAAAGGGCCTGAGTTTGTCCACCTACAATTATTTCATAATTATTCATTTATTTGTGTAATATTGAACATTGAAACTAAAACAGGCAGCATACTGGACGACCCTATAAAGAACGGACGGGGCCTTCTGCTTTTAAAGCAATGTCGCGGAGCTATGACGTCCTCTTTACCCGCTGACCGAGAGGAGGACAGGGTACGTTTCTCCCACTACCGGCACAATCTAAAGGATTTATCAAACATCTTGATATATAAAGTCATCACCATGAACCGTTTATGTTTAATAACAACTATTCTTTCATTTATGTTCTTTATTTCAGATCGTTATATCCAACATCCATCGATAATCAACAATGGCCGAGGAAGGGTGAGCATGATTACATTCTTCTATCTGTCGCTAACCAACAAAACGAGGGATTTCTAACAAAAAAACTGTTCTTACTCTCTGTGAAAAGTGGTGATAGAGGGGCTGAAACTTTAAATTATTTTGAGAACATGTCGCCCACACTTGTGCGGTTATAAATGTTAGTTGTAGTCTATTGTTTTGCCGAAGCTACCGCTAGCTACCTAGCTTAGCAGCATGTAAACTTATACTGTGAGGTGATTAGACAAACATATTTCTGCGTGTGCAGCAGTTATCAAGTATAGGGAAGGCTAAAAAAACAAAAGTTGAACGTGGTTGTTTTGATCAGCTCTTGCTATGCCAACATATTTTACCATTGAATTTGCCATGTTACTGAGCAAGTCAGTAGCTGCATAATTATTAAAACATAACCCCAGGTCCCCTTTAATCTGAAGTACCCTGTCTGCAAAGGCAGAATCGGTGCACTTTAATATCACAAGCAAAAGTGGTTAAAGCCAAATGTAATACGATATCAACGCATTTGGACTTCATTGTGACACAATGGCTATTTTAAAAAGTCAAGGTTTGTAGAAAAGCACTGAATGCTTACATTTAGCCTGTAAGTTTTTACTTTCAGGCTCTTGTTTTATTCCATGCAGAACTTGCACCAGACAGGGATTATATTATCCATCCCACTTAAATGGTCAGCTGTCCTCAGGCATACAATGAAATGCTCAGTGTGCTATTCCCACTTTAAGCGAGTTCTCTGGCGCTTGAATGATGACTTTCTTTCTTTTGTCGGATACCCCTTCTCTCTACAATGAGTGAGAACCCTGTTCTGACAACGCCAGAAGCTCAACTGAAATCTGCTAATCTATGAAGCCTATTTTGCTAAAATAAAACACAAAAAAATTCTGTTTTTAGTAGCGTCCCTGCTGCAGTCCCTGCTGGAGGTGCTGCTGGAGGTATTTCGACGGGTGTGATGGATGTCAACACTGCTCTCCCTGAAGTGCTCAAGACCGCACTTATCCACGATGGCCTCGCCCGTGGTATCCGTGAGGCTGCCAAGGCCCTGGACAAGTATGTTTAATTTAGTTACATTTTTTTAAATGTGGTTTCGTCCTTGAATGCATCCCGGATGACATCCTGGCTCCCTCTACTGAACCTTTGTGTGGATACCTGCCAATGTTACCCAATTTTTGTCTTGATGTGCCACACATTTTTGGGAATGTGTTAATGTTGCCTTTGCTGCAAACTAAATCATGTTTTTTTTTTTTTTTTTTCAGGCGTCAAGCCCATCTCTGTGCCCTTGCAGGCAACTGCGATGAGCCCACATACGTCAAGCTGGTGGAAGCTCTCTGTGCGGAGCATCAGATCAACCTGATAAAGGTAACAAGGCTGCTCATAACCGACTGATCAAGTATCTGGTTTGGGAAATTCACATGAACAAATGGAAAGAGATGTGAAATGGTCCTGTTGGCGGTGCAGCAAGAGTACACGTATTGCTGCCGTTTTGTTGAAAAAATAAATTATAATTACACCATTGTTTATCAGGAATGACTCAAGTTAAAATACGCTGTTGAACCTTATTTCAGGTTGATGACAACAAGAAGCTCGGCGAGTGGGTCGGTCTGTGCAAGATCGACCGTGAGGGCAAACCCCGTAAGATTGTGGGCTGCAGCTGTGTGGTGGTCAAGGTAAATGATGCTGTTCACTTCATTTTTTTGCCTACATTCAAGAAAAACAAACAGAATAGACTATACCCTCAACATATTCCTGCTAAGTATACACAATATATCTGCCAGACAAGTGCAGCTGCTGTGCTTTGTGCCATGCAGCTGTTGTTTAAAAACATCTGGCCAAATGAAAGCCAGGGTACGAGCCCCTTCGTCTAACTGTGGTTTCTGGGGTCCCTAAGAATGGCAACAAATAGTAACGAATGGAAAGGAGCACCATGATTGATGGGTCATGTCTGACTTATCTCGTAGTTTGCTGTTTATTCCAATCAACATGCCTGTATATTAATTTCTAGTGTTTATTTGAATGGGCTGCAATGATTCCCATAATGGGAGGAGCATATGTTGAAGATTTCTTCAAAATGTCTATAGATGCAGGTAAATGTAATGACAGAGTAAGCTATAACGTTTTTTCCTAAAAGTACATAAACTTATGGGAATTAAATAGCCTTGAATGCCTTTACAGTGAGTCTGTCCTGTCAAGTGTTGCTCAGCTTAGTGTCATTTTTAGCAGAGCCTAACAGATGTGTTTTTGGGGCTATACTTTTGAGTACTATATAAACTAATGCTCAGTTTTACCACTATTATTCACACAATGTGTTTAGGTGGGTAAGACTGAATGTAAATATCCCTTGACCCAACAAGGCCCTCAACACATCTGGATACTTGGCTGATGATATTGCTTCCGCTGTTATTTGTAGCTTAGTCAACCGTCTAATCTGCTCATCTCAAACTGTACTTTTCTGTTTACAGGACTACGGCAAGGAGTCTCAAGCCAAGGATGTGATTGAGGAATACTTCAAAGGCAAAAAATAAAATGTCAATAAAAAGTGAAAATTATGCAGTTGTCCGAAGTGTTCCTTTTTCCAGACAAGTCTCACCCAAACTAAACACTGGCAGTGATATTAAATTGGTCTGTCCAAAGGTCTCCTATTATGCTAGTTTTAGGCATATATTATGATTCTCGGATATATAAAAACATGTCTGATGTGTTTTGCTCAAAATACCAAACAGATTATGCATTTTTAGATATCCCTCTATTTCAGGCCTGTTATGGCGCATTTCCACCACACGGTCGGCCTCGCTCGGTACTGCTAGGCCGCGTTGGGCCTTGTTAGGGCCGGCTCACTTCATGCTGCGCTTCCATTACAGTTCAGGAACTGGGGTAGTTACTATAGTAACGCAGTGTAGGCGGAGCCGTGACGTCATCTTCAATGAAAACCCCAGAAAAACAACACAGCTGTTAGCACTCAAGCTCACAGCTCCTCATATCTGTTCAGAAACTAGACAAAAGTTAAAGTACAAACCACAGACTGCCTGTGTCATGGTGAATACAGTCGCTGCTTTATTTATGTCTGTATAGGCCGTTGTGAGTGTGGACGGTCGGAGCATATATTGCGTTAGCTTAGCCAATCTCCATTTAGAAAACACGCATTTTAAAAGGTTTTTCACCTGCCGTCTGTCTGCAGACTTGTCAAAGCATTAATTCATGGTTTTTACTAACCGGTATCAGTATGTTGTTACTTCGGCATCTTTTTGAAATGTGTATTACAATTAAATCACGGTCAAATATGTTCATCTTGTTGTAGTTGTAGCCCCCTTGCCAGCGATTCTCTCTAGTTTAGCAAACTCAGCCCTGTTTGTTGGCCCCGATAGAACCACGATTTTGTCGGGCCAGAAAAGAGGTGAAAAAGTACCCCCGGGCTGGAACTAGGCCTAGTGGAAGCGCAACCAAAAACGGGCCCGGCACGCTTAAACTCCGCTTAAGCTCCGCGCCATGGTGGAAATGCCCCATTAGAGAACTGCAGGTTCGGGGTCCTTATCTTGAAAAAAGGAGGGGAAGCTAATGCCTGTTTAGAATTCTACCGGCAGATACAGCTACATTCTGGATCAGCTCTGTTGTACCCCCGTTTTTAGAGATTTGTGAGGAAAAGAGAGGGTTTTGTGAGTTCCCTGACACACCGGGGACATGTATAAAAGACATCAAAAAGTGCATTTTGCATGATAGGTCCCCTTTAAAGTTCAGACTGGCTGACAGGCTTCATTTGAAGTGCTGTGTTTAATGCACAAACATCCTTATTTCTGTCCCCTGGGACATAATGGTGCTCTATTTTATAAGATTATTTGGAACATTTATGGCTTTTGCTGGGTGGACGGAGTTTTAAAAAAAGTTTTGTATAAAACTGATTATTCAATAACTGCTGGGTCCCCGGGTTAACAAGTAAGCAAGGAATACAATTGATTGCTCCAAAGGTTGGGGAGTTAATCAAACCGCAGATGTCTTGTGTGCTTTATGATTAGCTTACTGCAAATATAATTTTCAATAATGAGCAGCACTACCTGTACATGCATGTTGGATCAGTTTAAAAGGAAAGACGAGATGCATAGGTCATTTGTATAAGTTCTCCTTTATATCTACATACATAGACATTTCTGAATAAAGAAAAGACATTCAAACACATTAAGGCACAACACATCATGACGCACATCCTCAATTCCCCTGCCCAAACAATTACAAAAATCCAGAGTGGAGAAAAAAAACAAAGACCCCAAAAATGCATTTCATTTCCTTCACAAAAACATCCACCACTGCCCTTAAGTTTATTGTAAATAATTTACACAAGTTTCTGATGCAGGCTGCATTGTGTTGTGATTATTATACCACCAGGAAGAAAACACTTAGAAAAAAAAGCAGCTGTTAACCCCGCACACAGAATGCCTGTACAGAGAAGCCCTCGTGGTTTGAACATCCTCCCAGGTGACCCTCAGCAGGCCTGAGACTAGTCTGGCTGCCCTCCATCAAACCAAACATCCAGGAGTTGCCCCAGAAACATCCTCCCAGGCCAAGGGAGGCATTGAGCCTTTACAGGCTTCCAGTCAGCTGCAGGGACAGTAGAGGGGGGGTTTCACAGCGGTCTGTTCGCAGCATAGGGGCCACAGGGGCTGAGCTGGGTATTCGAGACACCTCTTAAGCCCACTGTTCAGTTCTTTACCTCCTTTCACCTCTTCTTAAGACCGTTCAGAGTTTGTAAATCCAGACGTTCAACAAGACAAAAAAAAATCACAAAAACGGTTGCAGTGTATTGTTTGTTCTTAAATAGTTATACAAAAGAAGGGGGCTGACCATGTCCACGGTAACATTGCATGAGTCCATATTGCTATAATAGTTACAGGTACTCAAACTCCAGTGCTTGGTGTAGTGCCAGCAGGTCAGAGTGGCTGGATATCCTCCAGAAAGGCATGTTGTGCTGTGGAGTGAACACACATCATTAGAACCAACAGTACTGTTAGCAGAGCTGCACACCGCCACCTAAACTCATGCAAGCTACACTACAGTAGCTTGTAGCTGCTTGCTTTGCAAAAGCACTGCAAACAAAATCCATGCAATCATAAGGCTTAAAGGAAGAGTTCAGCATTTGGAGAAATGTACTTATCTGCTCTTGTGCTGAGAGTTAATTGAGATAGAAAGATAATTATAACTCTTATATCAATAAGGCTACAGCTGTGCCCTTAGCTTAGCATTACAACAACATTGAAAAACAGTTAACTGCACTATAAGCTGCCTATATGCTAAGCTAACTGTCGGTAGCATTATGTTTAAGGGGCAGAGATTGATATTATTCTTCTCATCTAACTCTCAGCAGGAAAGTGATTGTGATCTTTTCCAATAATGTCAAACTTCTCCTTTAACAATCCCAGCACCCAGCATCAACAATGAAACCCAAAGCTGGAGGAAAGATGGGATTTACATTTTCACTTCAGGAAATATGTCCTTGATTGTCAATATTTGTCATATTTCTTTGTTGGGATATAGCTTTTCTACTACAGTACCAATGAAAAAAGACTTTGCACACCACTGGATAAAAAAACAGCATTATTGCGCTTAACAAATCACATTGTTCAAATCATTGTGTACATTTCGGAGCCATTCATGTCAAATGTGACACACATTAAGTTGAATTGTAGCTGCAGGTGGCTCACGAATTTGGTATATTTGACTTCCAAAAGTAGGTCCAAAATGTACACTTGCCAAGCCTTAGTCTCAAATTGTCACCCTGACAATCAAAAGTCACCTGCCACTTTATAAAACAGGAAAAAGCAAGAGCAAGTAGAACAGAAAAAAAGTAACACAAATCCTCTACAGCAAAGAAAGGCAGGCTTCTTCCAATCAGAGCTCACACTGTGTGGAGTAGGCGGGGTCACGGTGAGGTTGCGGGTCCATTACCTTTTTGGCCGCCTGCTCCTCTTCCACACCGTCCCCAATTACAACATACACTACTTTCCTGCCAAACCTTTGCATTATGCGTTCAAAGCAACTCTCTTTTCCTGCAAAAAAACAAATAAACAAAGGGGGGAGGAAGGAGGGTCACAAGGTCAGAGGGGTCAACGTTTTGAAGTCGTTTGTTTACCTGGCTGGCCGCATGCTCTTCATCCTTCCCATCGCCAATCACAACATATGTAATGTTAGTGCCAAAGCGGGAGACTATACGTTCAAAACAGCTCTCTTTGCCTGGAGACAAACAAATGGCTTTCACAGGTTTTTCCTTAGTGGTCGGAATGGGAATTAAACACATCAAAAATCTGAGTTGTATGCATCAAGGTTGATACACACACACACTTTCAGATAAATATAATATCTGGTTGCCACAACATTTTTCCGACTGATGTCAGAGGTCACACCCCATGCTAACCTTTAGCCTTCCTTCTATACAGCGCTAATTGCATTTAGAGTAATTCCATATGCAAAGTATCCATGAGTCTACGTGATCCGGCGTTTGACCTGAAACACTTGTGTCCTAAACATCAGGCAGTTGTCATGGTTTCCACATTGCTACGTCCGTTTGAATCAAGGCGCCGTGGGGGTTGAACTGGGTGTAACATTAGCTCACAAGCACACACACTCACACACTTGGCTTTGAGTTTTGTTTCCTGGATGTTTTGGCTCTCTAACCCCATTTCTAATCCGAGTTGTTTTGTTTTCTTGATGTCGAGTGGTTGAATAGGATTTAGTGTTGGCCACAGTTGCGGTACACTGGCGTAACCAGTTGCGTTTTTTCCTGCTAACGGACTCCATTCAGAAAGTGGGCATCTGGCCTGGAAGATCCCACAAGTGTTGGAGATGTTCAAGAGCAGGACTTCATGTGATGTGACGATGGATTTGTTGTTTAGGTCAGTGTGAGCTGGAGTAAAAGGGCTGCAGTCAAACTAAGCATTCAGCCAGGGGATGATGTCATTATTAAGTGATTATACATCGGGGGTGTTGATAGGCACAATTATCTCCTTTTCATGGCGTAGAGTGGACAATCCATTACGGAAGACAAGGAGTTTATTGCGTCCATGAAATCCTTGCATCAGTAACATTTAATTCATCATACCATTCATTCATCAATAACATCCATTGTTGTCGTTTATTGTAAACTATGGAGTAAGGAAAAGACGGATGTAGGCCTAACCCTTCTTCATTCTATCAGTGAAAGTGATTCAAATAATACATTGTTGATAATCTTGAAATAAACCTTCTAAATCATTTTAATCGGAAGATGTATGGTCTAATGCTGGTCCAAAGAGTTAGCATTACTCACAGGTATTTTCAGTTTGGAATCACAAGCGCTATGTCACTTATGTTTAAATTGCGATTAATTGTAATTTGTATGAAATCATTAAATTCAAAGTACATGGAAATATGTGTAAATAATACAGTGTCACTGAGATAACCCATTCAAAGCACTGAAGACTTTCTAATTCATTTGTTTCAATGTGCAAGAGAAAACAATGTTAGTAGCCTAGCTGTGTAGTTATTGGTGTGCTTAAATATTGATTTTATGTATATATTGGAATTTTTAAACTTTGCTAAATACTATAATTGTACAGTTAATTGATAGCCTCTTGCTCTAAGTCAACGTCCTTGCTCCGACACACACCATATGAAATACAACAAACTATAACTCAAACAATCCTAACCAGCCGCTCAATGAACCTGAGCCCAACTAAAGCAATTATATCATAACAAGAAACAGGATATCTGGACCACATGGAGTAGATGAAGAAACATCAAAAATAATGGACAGAACAGAATGCATGTGACCTTTGAGCATTTAAATACAATACATCAAATATATAGTCAGCTACTATTTAGTTACTCCAATTCTACATTCAATTTATTTTCATCCTTATTGGATTATTACCTAGAAGTGAATGGAACGTGTGTGTGCACCAGTGTTTGTGTCTTACCTATTTTCGTTGCACTGTAAATGTTCTCCACGGGGAAAACAGATCCCAGACTATATAAGAGAACTTTAGCCAGCGCTGGTATGAGCTGCGTTGTGGTCACCATCACGTTTACACAGTTACTCCTGAGGGACACACAAACGGAGAGCAGACCGTGTAAAGCTGGGTCATGAGTAAATGTACTTTGATGCTGAATATGGATTAGTTCCCACGCTCTAAATCTTAACCTTTTAAATTAACAGAGAGAAGGATTAGAGCGATACAAGTCTGTGTGATGTGAAATATGTCACAAAATGGCACCTGGAGCTGATGATGGATAGCGACTTGAGTGCGTGGGTGAGCCAGGAGTCAGTCAGACCCTCCACCTCGGCTCTGAGCTGCAGCCAGGCGTCTCTTTTAGCGGGACCGAGCAGGCCTAAAACACAGCATGATATTCAGTAACCCCTCGCAGCTTTAAGCATCACACACACCGGTATAAAGCATCACACATGTATATAAATCAGGAAAGGTACAAACACAGTAAGCTAAGTCTATGGTCTACTTTAGTGTTAATACATCTCAGGAGGAAACACTGAATATATCCTTCATTAAACCCTAAAATTGGTCAAATAAAAATCATTATTTTATTAGGAATAAGCTAAATGTATAGTCCAACAGCAGCTTTGTTTTTGATCTCTGCTTTCATTAAACCCACATTTTAAAAACAGATATAAACACTTGTGCTTTTATAAACATAGACTGCAGCCTTTATCATATTTATGTACATGTACAGTTTGCAAATACTGTATGTCATGCCCACTAGTATATATTTAATACTTGTTTCCAGATCGTGGCTTCCCATTCCATGTTGAATCTCTGTTTTCTGTCTTTGAATAATCTTCCCTTGAATGCCTTTAGAGGAGGTTTCCTCAAATTCAGCTATACTATAAGATACATTAAAATGATTGTTTTATAATAATTTGGATACCCTGTTTATATATATATGTAGAAGCCGCATTTAAGTTTATTTTGTTTTGATTTATTTGGAACCTTTATTAATGCATTTTTCTGTTTCAGTGAGAGGTGCGCTTTGCTCAGGTGAAGGGGGCGGGGCTAAAGCTTTAAGTTGGAGGTGCGGTGTGTGACGGGAGGGCAGCAGGCAGCAGCAATACCGTCATTAACACGCAGACGCAACCTTATGTTTAGTAAAAGACGGATTATTAGGATCTGGTGTTTAAGTTTACGTTAAATATTGTTTTTGTATTTTGTTTGCTGGAAATAAACGTTGAAAAGCAACCAAAACGTCCAGTGGATTTTGTACTGCGAGTCTGACACTGCTTCCCAGCCCCAAGCTCTACATGTGGCCAAGAACAATAACTTTTGAGGTATCGAGTTACAAGACAAGCTTTTTGGGATTTTGGCCACTACAATATATATATGTATAACAAGGTATTCTCCCCCCCTCTCTATCAGCCTTTGGTCTGTCCCTCGTGTCCAGTATTCCCGTCAGATTGGCTTACCCCCCACATTGTTTTTGTACGAGCTATACAACTCTTTGACCCGTCGGTAGCGGAAGGCCAGTTTCCTCATCCAGTCGACCCCGCCGCGGACCCCCGTAGCCAGGCACAGGTTGGCGCTGGTTGCAGCTGCATGGAAGCCATCAGTTGCAAAACTGTAAGTACTGTCAATAATAATGATATGTTTTATTTGAAAAATCTCCTCTGGTAGAACAAATGGTTATTTTCAATATTCATATATGTCTTTTTAAGAATGCAATTCAGTACTACCTTTAAAATGCAAAGCAAAAATATAGGTGATTGTTATTTTTGATAAATGGATGTTACCATCATTAAAAAATGTAAAGAATAATAATAAAACAAATTCAATAACATCAACAGTGTTAACATCATACTTATTATTGTTTAAATAAATGTGAATTGTTGAATGCCTACCTTAAGTCCTGGCCATTGTCGTCTGATGACACGTCATCAATGTGTACCTGATCACACTCCTGTGCACACAAAGAACATATTATTAATTCCACGCAGGATAAATACAAAAACAGATGCTAAGCTAAGTGTCTAAAATAAACTAGTATGCTATATACATTATGAGAATTTGCTATTACAAATGAAGCATGAAAATATAAATGTAAAATGTACTAAATGCTATACATAGCAACCTAAATAGTAACTATAAACTGTGTGAAGACCAAACAATTCTTAATTAACCCTGTTTGAATACATGTTCTGGTCAACATGTATTAATCTATTTAACATACACCATTTTAACAGAACTAAAATTAGAAAATATAAACAAAGTGATGCCAAATATATAAAAAGCATGTTACACCACTTTACACCGCTAGGGGGCAGTAGTAGTTTTCAACTGAATGACAGCCGGGCTTCAAGAAACTGTCAGCTTTGTGCAAAATGGGAATACTGTACACAATTCCCAATCTTATGACACACCCTTAAAACTATTTAAAAGTGTGTTTTGCATGTGCCAGACTCACCTCCAGGTCATTAAAGAATAAGTGTGTGTCAGCCAAGTTGAAGATCATCTCTTCCATCCTCAGACCCAGCGTTACGGCCATAGGAGGGTCCTAAAGGAAGATAAAATCATCATTATCATCATGACATCCCCATTATGAACAATTATTGACAACCCATAATAGATTTAATTTTTCACACTCTTCCTAATATTTTTTTATTCACACCCCTGCCCCCATAACCCCCCACTTTTAAAGATGGTACGCTCCACTCATCACAGCAGATGCTGACAGACAGGTTGCACTTGTTCTGTCCCATCAACATTCCTCATGCTTGGTGGTGGTGGGGTGTTTGTGAGGGGAGGTGAGAGGAAGAGTGTGTGTCCTCATGTGTGTGTTGCAAGGAGCAAGCACCCTCAAAGAGAGAGATACTTGGAGTGTATTTGGTATGTGAATGGTTTGTGTGTGTGTATGTGTGGGCCCGGGGCTCAGCTGCAAAAACCATCATCTGTGATAGGTCAGCAAGGGACGACAGCTCGCCGCGCGATTCGCTGACGCCGTCAGAGGACCAGAATAGAAAGAAACTAACAGGAAGGAGAGTGAAAGTGAGCGAGCAGGCACCGAAAGTGTTCAGAGCTCTAAAAAACTTGACAGCTGCTAATAGTGATAATAGGTATTTCTTGTCCCTCTTACCTGTCAATCACAGAGACAAGAGGCACTTACGTTTGTCTCTCAGGTAATTATTACGTTGGCTGTCAGCCAGAGATACGTTACTAACATCAGTGTGTCGAAACACTCACTGCTCAAATGTGTTTATTCGTTTTGAGCAGTTCATTTTGGATATTGCTTTGGGCTCCAGAAAGGCTGAGTTGGCTTTTTCTTTGTAGTATTTTGCCAGAAAATTTCAATCAATCACAGAGAATAGCAAATATTACTTTGGCCTGGCAAAGGTAGCCTGGAACAATTCCACTCTCTCCCTCCGCTGTTATTATTTGAGCGGTGAAAACTCAACACTTCATGATGATGTGAACATTATCACTGATTATAATAACTTTATGAACACGAATATTTATTAAAAATTGAAACATCTTTTAAAGCAGTTATACTCCCAGAGCCCGTGAGAAGGGTGCTCAGGGCTAGTGGTTGCTATGTCAACAGTGTAAACACTATTTTGGGCGAGGTGTGAACAGACACAGCTGCCACTAAGTTTCTCGAGGGCAGCCGCAGCAAATTAGGTGAAAACATATTCTTTCTTTTGCATTAATTTGGATACAAAAACATAATTCATTATCAGAAGTTACATGCAACTTTATTTGAGCCATTGAAAAACATTTAATTTAATATTTGAAAATGCTTTTGTATTTAAGCCAAGATTTAAATTGTGATATATTTTGGTATTCAGTATTTCTCTATGATAAAAACACAGCAAACTAAGTTGAATTAATTTCAAGACCATGTGTGTTCTCCTTCTCATTCACATGCAAACTTGTACAAGTCCCAAGCCTCTCTTTTATCCATTCAATCTCAATTGCCCAACATTAAATTCCACGACACGGATCCAACTCGGAAGTACATCACTGCCCACAAACCCTTATCTGTAAAATGCCTGGGCTTATATGAGTCTATGCGGGTCTGGCTCTAAATGGTATTTGTGCGGCGCCAGCTTTTGTTTGAGTGCCAAACTATATCAGAATGGACTGCAGGCTCAGAGTGGTACGCGAAACCCGTACAGGCAAGGCTGGTGGCTTACGCTGGTGCCCACAGGAAACGACGTCACCCAATAAAAAGATCTGTAGCCTAGGCCACATAGGATGAGCCGGATCAGAGCCAAGAACTATTAAAATATAGGGAACTATAAACAGTGTAGCTGGGAGGTGAGAGGGCGAGACCACCAAATAAGCTCAAAATAAAGATTGGAATAACATCAGTCCAAGTCAATTATAAGCATTGAGCTAATGTAAGCAAAGGCAATTATCAATGGCTTTTAAATGTATTTATAATATGATATGCATTTTTACATATTGTATTATATGTGGTAATGATCCTAAATTGATCATAACACTCTGTAGTACGCCTGAGGAGAATTACGCTTATTCGAATGGTGTGCTCATTGTGAGTTGCATTTTACAAGAGACTACATAGAGAAACATTTAGCTATGAAAATAGTCCCCACAAAAGTAGGTGAGGTTTGGATTCAGAGGCGTATTAACAATTCACTATCCCTACTTAAAATCACATTTATGTATTATTATTACCATTTTAAAATATAACTTTTTCCTGATCTTTTTCAATAAATTATTTAGATTTCTTTTTTTTAAACTATTCCTGAAAAGTTGTATATTGCCCCAACAACCTGCACAAACCACAGGGCCTGGTTAAGCCTGTATGTAGCCTGTAAGGCAAAGTGCGGGGCAGAGAAAGTCCACAGCACTGACTGCAGGATTACTTGTAAAGGGTATTCCTCTGAGCTCACAGTAATAACTGTAGGCAAGGCAGAAGAGGGTATCAACAATATTATCAACTCCTGCCCGTCTTATTAGGATTCCGGCAGCTGGACAGTCAGAGTTTACTGTTTAGAAGTGAGCAAAATAAACTAAAACTGTAAAAATAATGGGGACATGTCTGCTTCTATTAAAAGTGAGAACAATGCCGTTTTAAGTGCTTTCTTGGGTCGAAGTTCAACAGTAGAGCAGATGTAGCCTTTCTCCAAGGGTTTTGGTTATTGATCCTCCATTGTGATATTTGTTTAAGCATCTGAGGCAAAATGATGCATAGTTTAATCAAAATCTTTGGCAAAGAGAAATAAAATAGACTGCAGGATCTTACCTTGCCATATTTCTGTGCGTAGGAGCCTGTGAGCAGAGAGTGGAAGACGATGATTGTCTCGTCCAGATCCCACACGAACACCCTCTGGAGAACAAAAAAAGTGACACAGTGAGATGTCCATCCGTTAAGCACATATGTAATTTTATTTTCAACTGGGTTAAGTGGGTGGTCCGGCTCTCTATCAGCCTCTCTGTTGTTCTGAGATTTCAATGCGCAGAGAGGATGTTGATCAAAGGGAATAGCACATTTCCACTGAGATTTTATGGATTATTAAGTCAGAACTGTAAGCGCTTAGAGTCAACTGAGTGTTTTCTTCGCTCCCTTACCTCCAGGTCACTATCAGGGGGAGGGGAGGGGTTGTTCTTGCGGCCCCTTCCCCGGGACTTGGACCCCCCACTCCGGCAGGCTCGGTCATCCAGCTCTTTGATGGGCGTGGAGGGGCTCTGCACTGTATCAAAGTCCCCTGAGAGTGTAGGCAAACACAGGCAGGGCTAAACATTTTAAACATTGAAAATGTACAAATGATCAAATGTCCGTCCCAAACGATCAGAAAAATATTTTCAACGCATTAAAGCAACAGTAATGATGTGGTTTTGGGCTGATCCCTCAGGTGTTCTGGGGTATCAACTTCAGGAAGAGCGATAACTCAGACTTGGTACAGTAATAAGCCATCTTGTCAGGTTTAATAATTCAACGTAATTGGCACAACAGATCAACTTAAAGACTACCAATGAACCGTAAAAAAAAGTGCCATTGGTATTCTGACTGATTCATGGTAGCATGAAATGTAAAGATTAAACATAGGGCGGGAGCGATGGAGCTGTGCAATAAATTAGAAAAAGTTAGGTAATCTGATGCAAAGATACAAAATTCTGCAGGAGCACATTATGAGTGGACACACATTCTTGAGCGCACACACACACACACACACACACACACACACACACACACACACACACACACACACACACACACACACACACACACACACACACACACACACACACACACACACACACACACACACACACACACACACACACACACACACACACACACACACACACACACACACACACACACACACACACACTCCTAATGCCATATGCTCCCACTGCTGTGTGGTAACTAGAACCAGACTCTAAGCTTCAGCTCTCATATTGTTATGTCTCAATCAGGGTGAGAGGGAGAGACCAAGAGAGAGGGGGTGGGTAGATACACAAAGAGACACAAAGAGCATGTGAGCGACAAAAACAGAACACAAATGCAAACTGTAACTCCAACAAGAGAGAAAAGAGGAACAGCGAGAAAAGTGGGGAAAGTGCCAGTGACAGGAAGAATGATAAGCTCCTTTAATCAGGCTTTCTGAGGAACAGCCAAGACAAACCACAGGAATTATGTGCAAAAAATATAATAGAACACCAAGTCATATTTCTGTACATATGGGTTAACTTCTTTTCTCTTTCTCTACAAAAGTGCAATATTTAACATAACTTAACTCTAATCAAATCTCAGAGGCTAATGTAAACATATGTGGATCCTCCAATTAGAGAGTGCAATGCTAGGTAACTATGGCTACAGTCTGAAGTTACTTCCTGTGCTTCATCATGGGTGAAAGAGTTTGAACTCAGCTAATCAAACTGTGGTATTTTTCCTAAAAAAAACAAGATCATGGAGCCAGCATCAAGAAACTGAGAGATTTAACATTTGTTTGCATATTTATGACTTAGGAAGAACTCTGGTGGAGTGTTTTCATTCTTTTGAATACAAACCTGGGTGAAGTTCAGCAGCCTGTCCGGTCATGGCAGGAGCGGGGTCCTGCAGCTGGTAGGCCGCCGTGGAGCCTGTGCCGTCCACGCTGTTGGAGCTCATATAAGTCCCGTAAGTGGAGGCGGAATAATACTGGGCGTACTGGTTTTGGCCAAACGTCGTATATGAGGGATAATCCTGCGGGGAATAACACGATACATGAGCACAAAGGGTGCGAAGACAAAAAGAACAAAACAATAAGAAACTACAGGAAGAGGTTTCTGGGGAGGTTCAAACTGACTTTTGAAGAGAGACTTTACAAGTGCTCGTTCTCATTTCTCAAATCTTTTATTCCCTCGGTTCTGTAGTTTATATCTCCAAAACAATTAAAGCCTTGTGTTGCTGCTTTTTACTGACCCAGTGGAGATGGGCGCTTTTACGAGTCAGCTCTCTAAACCTGTCACTACGTCCATCTCGACGAATCGTTATAAAGTGGAGCATACCACATGAATGCATACACACACCAACACACACACACACACACACATACATACAATTGATGCGTGTACGCAAGCATGCACATCCACACTGTATACACCCTTTACGTCCCTTACTCATATACACAAAGACACACACTGAAACACACACACACACACACACACACACACACACACACACACACACACACACACACACACACACACACACACACACACACACACACACACACACACACACACACACACACACACACACACACACACACACACACACACACACACACACACACACACACACACACACACACACACACACACACACTATATTCCCCTCAATCCACCCACACAAGCCAAACCTTGACTTTCTTCCCATAAACAGCCACATCTATCATAGTGGAACATTGAAATTCCCCTTGAAGCATTTTACTACCTCCATATAATTCATCAAATAGACATAAAGAAATATCCAGAACAAAGCACTCCTTCACAAAGACTAATTGTCCGTTTCACTCATAAGTTTGTTCCTGTTGCGGGGTCACAATGTAATTCGATTTTTATTTCGTGAGGTAAGCAAAGTTCTGCAGGTTAGTGACTGTAATATCACTTCGGGTCCACTTTTTGTTACTGCACCATGCAATATCCTCATCTTTAGTTTTAGCCAGCAGCATAATTGCGAAAATGGCCTTCACTTGACCAAACTTGTAGTGTGGTTAATTCAAGCTGGCAAGAACTCCTTTAGGAAATGTATTTTTGGGCTTGGGAAAATGTTTTTTACTCAAGCTAACTTACAGCTGGACGGTCCAGTTTAAACCAAACTTTGGAAAAAAGCCTTAGCTAAATGAAATGTCATGTAAACGTCAAGCCTGCACGTCACACACAGTATATAAACACAAAGGTACCTGCTGTGTGGCAGTATAGTTGGCGGGGTTGGACACTGAGTTGTTGGTGGCGTAGAGGCCTGAGGAAGGAGTGAAACTGGAACCTTGGAACAAAAAGGAGAAGATGGACTTATACAGAGAGAATGAAAAATAAAATGGAATCACGCACAAAGTTATAGCATTAAAATGATGAACTACTGATGATGTGTGATTTATTTAAAACTGTAGGAGTGCGTTATTAACTTGTGGCAGGAGAGAAAGGTGAGCCATTAAAGGTATTTGATAGTGTACGTCTCAGACTGACCTGGCATCTGATAGGGTGAGTATGCAGTCTGTCCGGGCTGAGGGGTGGTGAAGCCGGGGCTGTAGCTGAGGCCGGTCTGCAGAGGAGACTGACTCTGAGCCAGGCCGCTCTCCGTCTTAATGCCCGGCAGCATAACACCCAGGTCTGGGACAACAACAACAAAAGGACTATTATACAATGTAGTGCAATTTTACAGCAGCAGTCAACTGTTCTGTTAAAACTGAAATGCTAACAGAATTTATTTTCTTGAAACCTTAAATGGTATGCCATCATCAATGTTTGAATAATCTTGTCTTTCTGGCTTTACTTGTATTTAGTTCAATTTGTGTCAATCTTTGATTTGGATATCCCTTTTTTCATGCTTATAATGGTGAAAATATAGAATTTCTCACTGAAAAATAAATGGTAATTATTAATTTGGCACCCATAACTTACATATATAGCATGCTAATTTTGTAGCTACAATAGTTAATCAAAAAGACAAGAGAAAATGTATCTCATTTTAAATGTTTGTTTGCCATCTCCATTGTGTGTTTTTTCTATGTATTGCAGAACCTGTAGTTTAATTTGTAAAACATATTTGTAGAGTAAGACTTCTTCAGCTTTTGTCATCAATCTGCTCCTAACAGTTGTTTGTTATTGTATGTCACTCTTTGTCTTTTTAAAATGTTTTTCTTGGTACCATAGGAGGACAGTCCGTATGCCTGTCCTGTCTGGGAGTAGGCGGTGTAGACGGTGGACTGCTGCATGCTGCTGAACTGCGGTTGACCGGCGTACGTGGGCATGGGGGGGGCCGCCGGTGTGGAGAGAATGTGAGGGTAGGGCCTGGAAAAGGAGAGGAACAACAGGTAATGTAGATACAAAAACAATGTTGTCAGAATGGGACAATACAATTGAAGAATACGAGACATGCTGATAATCATTTTTAGAAACCAGCTTCTGTCACACTTACTTTGATGGGTATAGAGGAGGGGAGTACTGATGAGCTGAACGAGGGCTGTATCCGCTGCTGGTGATTACTAAAAACAGCACAATAATAAAAAACAACAAGGCAACACGAGGTTACGGATGGTGTCGACGTAAATCATCTGTTTCCTTTCACGTTCAACAAAACCACTCCTGAATAGCACAATTCAAGGCCTCGGGCTTGCTTGAATTGAAATGCTTTTCCAGTAAACATAATTTGAAGCATTTCCAATGGAGAGGGGCCAAGTCTTCCCCCTTCAGAGAGCACTGTACATGAAACCCTTACTGGGGGCCTCAAAGTCAAACACAATGTGTGTTTGTGGTCATTGAGATGTCAGAGCTCAATACTGACAAACACCCCGCTGCTTCTAAACCCTCACTGTGCGTTGCTTAATGGTTTTGTGTCTCAGTGTGTGCGTGTTTTGCAGAGTGAAGGAGCACGGGGTCGTGTGTGAGTCTAAAAAAAAAGACAAGTGTAAAAATGTCTCTCGCTCTCTCTCATCCCTCTGCCAGCCTTTGATGACGCAATCCAAGGACAGGCAATACTTCACGGGATTAAAGCTTTCAGCAGGCCCACCGCGGAGCAGAAATGGATGACGGTGTCTGTGTGTGTGTGAGAAAACAGACTAATATAGAGCTGACAGAGACGTGAGTTTGTTTTTTTCCTTTTCAATGAGGAAATAGTACATGAGTGCATTTCTTAGAGAGATGTGTGTGTTACCTGAGCCTGCGTATGTGTCCAGTGCGGTGTCGCCTGTCGTAGTGACTGTATCGCTGTTGTTCATAGGCTCTGTTTTCACTTAAGGAAGACGGAAAATATCAGTGTTAGGGGAGGCCAGTAAGGAAGTTCTGTCGCGCACTCACAAACACACATACAAAAAAAACTACCATGCAGTTCCAGTATGGGAGTGAGTGTCGTGTGCAGGGCTCCCACTATCATTGATTTTTGATTTTTGTAAAGCTTTGTGTTTTTGACCGTTTTGTCAAAATCCACTGATATTAACTTTCTTTCCCAGCCGATTCATCAAATTCTCCAACTTTTCATAAATGTGTTGACTGGTCGGAACCCTGCAACTGTATAACAACTCCACACACACACTGTGAAAAACCCAATGGGATCCAGAGAGCAGGGAACACTGCACAGCAAGAAAAAAGAAAGAAAATCACTGCAATTCTGGCACACAAAACGTCAGATCTAGGACCAGCCTAAACTATAGGAACCCATTCTTTTTTGTATTTAAGGGATAATACTGTATGACCTCTGGCCTTAGATTCACACACATGCACCTCTGTACCATAGTCCTTGGAGCCCGGGGCAGGGGGCGGGCTGCTGCAGCCCAACAGCCAATCAGCCGTGTTTAGAACTGTCATGTTTTCACCTAAAAGGGTGCAAGGTGGGAAGGTGGTGAGGATAAGATGCACTGAGAACCAGGAGCCAGTCTCAGGTATATGGGACATGGTGTTGATGAACTTAAAAGGTAGACAATTTTATCATTATTCATATTTAATACTTCAACATTTTGGGAAACATGCTTATTTGCTTTCTTGTCCAGAGTTCTATGAGACTATGAATACCAATCTCATGTCTGTAAACTAAATAAGAAGCTAATGTGAGATATTTATTTGCTTTACTTAGTTTAAATATGGAGGCAGAGGGAAAAAGTGTGGGAATGTATATATCTTCTGCCTACTGGCACCTCTGATGTACCTCATCATAATGATGTTAACAGGCAACCAGTAAAAAACTACAATAAGCCTGACGAAGAAATGTAACTTCTTTTTTAAGCTTTAGTTTTGGTACAGATTAAACAAACACAATATTCTGAGCTAAACCATGTTAGCTGTTCCCCTGTTTTCAGGTCATTGTTTTGGGCCGACAAACCAAAATAATGACGAACTACAATTACGTGTATTGATGAGGGGAACAGCAGAGTTGAATAATAATTATCTCTTGGTTTGTCACTATGACATACAGCTTTCACATACAAAAAGTCATGTGATCCATCACAAATGTGAATGTATTGATAATAAACGCCTTAAGATATGAGAGTGGTACTGTATCTTCTTATTTTACTCTTGGCACAGCAATAAAGCTTTTTCCCAAACTACAAAAAAAGAAGCACACCTGTGAACCACCTTAAAATCCTCCATGCCGTTTTATTAGGTGACTTTTCTTGTTTCTCTCTGAACATGATTCAAACTCATCATCAGTGAACATCTGAGAACTCCATTTAGATCAGGGGAACTTCATTAATCCCCTCTGGGAGCAATACAAGCCATCGGACAAGCCCTAATGAAGACAAATGAGTTGCTATGGAGACGGCCAACGGGCCGGGGCTCTGGCTGATGTCAGGTGAGGGGAATGTTGGGTATGTAGTTTGTTTTGGCTGTGAGTGTGTAGTCCTGGTTTTGTCTGCTAAAACCATTAACTGTGAGCTCATCAAAAATGATTTAATGTGCTAATATGGTCTAAATGCACGATTAAGTCTCAGTATGACTTTGTCTGTGTGTGATGACACATGAAGTTGACTAAAATGTAGTATCTCACTTTTTCCATTACATTAGTTTCCATTGCCTGTTAAAATTAGCAATAGATCAAAGGATCGCCCTCAACAAAAGCACTTACATCCATTGCTATTACATCAAACTGCCTTGTCAAAAAAATTACAGACAGACACTGAGAGAGGAGGAGATCAAGGGTGACTGTAGAAAAGATGAGAAGAAGGAAAGAGAAACACAGACGGATAGAAGAAAAGAAAAGGAAGAAAAAGAAAGTGGAAGACAGAGAGGAGAGCGCTCACTGGTGTTGACATCTACGAGAGCTGTGATGCTTTAATGCTCTTGTAGAGTGAATAGTTTCCAATGGGATTTTGGGCTTGAACAGACAAAAACACACACATACACACACTTTGCTAAGCGGCCAGTGGAGGAGAGCAGACGTGCTTCACCGCGTGTTTACACACATCCTCCAGTGGTTTACTCAAGTCCTCCTGCCAGCGCAGGATGTGTGTGTGTATGTGTGTGTTTGCATGTGTACGTCTCTTTCCGTCCCTATACATTCCTCAAAAAGTACTTATCTCTGCATGTTGAAAGTTTTTCTGACTGATGATTTTGCAATATATTTCATTACATTACATTACACTCATCAGTGTTTTTGCCCAAAGTAATTTACAATATGCACTTTCAACCTCTGCTGTAGCAGGAGCAAAATGTCATAAAACAACTGGAAGTGCATCTCTTCTGGGAAAACAAAAAACAGAATGTATAGTGGAAGTGCTTCCTTCAACTTAATATATGTTCTTATTTTGTTTAAAAATCAGGACATCAATTAATGTTACCATGACATGTCGAGCCCTAATCTGAAACAGCCGGCTTTCACTGTGACTCTGACTTCAAAGAGTGAAGTTGACTGGTCTTCATTTCAGATGAAAACATAGATGGAACAAAGAAGCCCTTAAAGGGATTATATTCAACATTTTAGGCAATTTGCCTATTTGTGCTATTGCCGAAGTTAAGATGAGAAGATTGATTTAACGAAGCTACAGCCATCAGAAAGTTAGCTTAACTCGAAAAGGCTAGCTGGGCTCTGTCCAGGGGTAACTAGATTCACCTACCAACAAATGTTTAAGCTAACTAATTGACATGTTATCTCTTGTTTAATCTTCTTTTTAAAGGGTTTTTGTCACCTATGGACAGACCAGAGCTGTTATCACTAATTATATTCTTTGTGCTAAGCTAATGTAATAGGCTAATGGCGAAGAGCCTCAAATTATTTTGGTATTATCTTCTCACTTATTCGTGACCAGAAGTGTACATCCCGAAATGTGAAATTAAGTACTTAAACAGCACATTTTGTCTTCCTAAAGCTTAGAAGTCTAAATAATACCTGAATACACATTGAAAACAGATTCGACTTATAAAAGATGCTCAAGACCATGTATAGCAACAACACTAAAACGAACCTTTCTACCATTTCAAACACAAATACCCATTCATTACTGCAACACCATACACTCTTGGCCTTCTCACCTCCTGTTCCATTGGTTGTGATGGAGGGGCTGCCAAGGTTGTTCTTGTCCAGCTTGGAGCCCGTCGAATCTCCACCTCCCACACGGTTATGAGGACTGGCTAGGTCCTGCATTTCCATAGACCTGGGAGGAAGAGGTGGGGGGGGGAGAAAAATAAAGATGAACTGTGATTTTTGAATGAATAACAGATCAACAGCAATATGCTCTCACAGCTGGGAATCTCCCACCTCTATATATCACGTTGAGATTTCGCTGAACACATTCAATGACATACTGCACACACACTAAAGTCATAAACGTTATGCTTCTCCGTACCAGTTAGCTTACATGAGCATGTGTTCAGAGGCGCTAGACATTGTCTGCGGGCCTGCTGGCTCTTTTATGGAGTGTGTGTGTATGTGTGTGTGCACTTTCTGGGCTCCAATACAAACCCACAGCCTGCCAGCGTGCTTTGGTTTTACAATGTGTTCCACATGCATGAGTGGGACAAACCAGTGCACAAGGTGGTAGTGGTAAAGTGAGAGTGTGTGTGTGTGGAAGTAAATAGAGACATGAGGAGAATGAAGATGAACATTTGTGGTGGAGCAGAGGTCTGACTTCAATATTTAGTATTTATTTGAATTCCTATTAGTTATTACCACGGCAACTACCACTCATCTCAGGGTTCATAACCCCCATTGAGAGGTGTAAGTGTTTTTAATAAACTTCTATGCATGAAGACTGCAAGAAAAGCAACATTAAACACTCGCTCATGACTCTTCATCACTGTGGCCACAAACCGACATTTTGACATGTCCTTTGGTGGTGGACATAGTTTAACGTTGAGTCAGTGTGTGTGTTTGGACAGTACTTCTTATGAACGTGTGTAATCATGTGTGTGTGAGCCCTGACTCACGCCGCCCGCAGGCTGGTCACACTTGTGCTTTTGTGTGGGACATCAAAGAGAGAAATGACAGAGATGGAGGGAGAATTAAACAAATGCGGGTTGCCGTTCTACCACTGTGTGTGTGTGTACTAAAAGAGAGTGTGTACAATACATCTGTGGTTTGGAAGCTGGCCATCCCAATGCTATGGGCAGATAGCATTGTCACACATGACTGCAGCCCATGACTGACAGGTATAAACATAGAGCTTTCAGCACGGAGGAAGACACAGCTACAGGGCGCAAAAGAGAAACCGTACAAAAGATAAACACTCCAAATCAACTCTCTTTGACAACTGTTTTGTTTGTATTTACAGCTTAACATCCAATCTGCTCTCATGTGCAGCTTGAATTAAAATCATTTATATAAAATCAACAAGGTCTTATTGTGGATAAGATATTAAACCAAGCCCAAACTTCAATTGAAAGCCTCAAATATCTCTGCTATAATACACGGCAATAACAGTTAAGATCTTTCACAGATTGTGTTTTTTGTTCTCTCTCTCTCTCTCTCTCTCTCTCTCTCTCTTTTCTCCTGTGTGCTTCAACACTCTTCATCCATCCTTTTTTTGTGTCTCTCAACAGCAGGAAATGATTCTGTCTCCCCTTCTTGTTTTTTTTTTCTTCTCTCCATTTCGCTCCTCTCGGGAGGCGATGGCAGGAGTTGGTGTTTCATAAACTCATTTCTGGTTTTCACATTATGTCTGGTCATTGAAAAAACACGCTGCATCCTGATGCAATGCAGAATGTACGATGTATTGTGTAAAATGAATAGTTTGAGACAATCTACCAACACCTTTGTTCGGTATTGATTCATATGGTAATGTTTTTCTTAATAGTT